>NC_056733.1:9590525-9908025 GCF_019279795.1 Protopterus annectens | reverse complement strand
GATAGGCAGTGATGTGCATTATATGGGGCATTAGTGGCAAATCTAGCTATCTTATGATATGTTTGTTGGAGTTTATTTAAGGTTGTAGTTTGAAGGTTAGTGAATACAGGGGCTGCATAAGTGAGGGAGGGTATGAGAAAGGCTTGGGCAAGGGAAAGTCTTGTGCTTGTTATTAAGAATCTTTTGTTATGATAAAGTAAACCCAGTTTCTGGTGTGTCTTTTTTATGCTTTGAAGTATATGCATATTGAATTTAAGCTCATCGTCAATGATTACACCTAAGAGTTTGGTGTGGGTTTCTGGTTTGATAGTGTTATTCAGACCTCTCAACCATCCCGAATTACTCGTTTTTTACCGAGTTTTGGGGTCCCAGTAATGGGGTGCCACAATTCCCGAGTGGCACCCCATTATTTCCGATTTTTCAAATCTATTTTTTATATTTTCGCGCTTTCAGAGCTGACGTCATCACGTGCGTGATGACATCAGCTCGCCACGCGTCTGTTTGAATACTGGACTGCCATTCGGGCAAGCCGTGCTTCTGGCACAGGAGTGGATTTACTTGTTTTGTACTTAGATTTACTTTACTGCTGTTCGGGCAAAAGAACACAGGATTTACTGCAGAGCCAGGAGTTTTTCAACTAAGCTGAGAAGGTAGGAGATTTAAAGTCGGCGAATGGTGTATGTGTGTGTGGGTGTGACAGAAAGAGCAATAGAGAGAGAGAAGAGTGATGAGTTCTTGTTCACACTTCCCAATAATTCAGATCGCAGAACGTTCAGTAACAAACATTACATATGCTGCAGGGTGCCGTTTATTTACCTTACTTTTTGGAGGAATTAGTCATATTTTACATTAGGTACACAGATCTGCGTTATAGCTGAATGAATCAGCACATTCCCTCCTGTGTTTCATTCTGTGTAGACAATGCTTGAACTGCAGATTTCCTTCTTTTTGATTTGTTTGCGTGCTTATTTTAACTATTATGTTTGTAAATACCTTTGCTTGTTTGTGTGTACTACATTTTAAAAGATTGCTTGCAACACTGACGGTCTTCTATTTAAAATAACTCTTGTTGACATTGCTTCTTAATTTTATCACTTGGCATTGAATTTAGTATAAGAACAGTTTTATTTATTTTTAAGAAAAGCTTTATTTGATAACATCACTGTCAACTGTCTTCTAATGAGATTATATGTATGTATATATATATACAGACACACACACACACACACACACATATATATATATATATATATATATATATATATGTATACACACACACACACACACACACACACACACACACACACACACACACATATATATATATATACACACACACACACACACGCATATATGTATGTACACACATATATGTATGTATGTATGTGTGTATATGTATATGTATATATATATATATATATATGTATGTATGTATGTGTGTATATATATATATATATATATGTGTGTATGTATGTATATACGTATGTGTGTGTGTTGCTTGAGGACGTGTTGCTTCCTTCTTTTCTATGATTTCTTAAAGTGGAAAAATTACTTTTAAATTGACTTTTTATGGCACATCTATAAACAAAAGGTAATGTTGCAATATATACAGTTGTGACAGCAGTTAGCTGAGATACATTTATGAGACCATGTATTTATTTACTTGATCTCAATTAGATATTCAAGGTGTGCAATTACAGAATTGGTTATAACTATGGTTTTGTGTGTCTGAAAATGCCCCCAAATACATCTGGTAGTTAGAGCTACTCAGGCTCAAACCCTGTAAAAAGAGGCTAAAGTCCCTAGCCACCATCACTTGTGAATTTATGCCTCACATTTTTGTTATGTTCCTCATTAAATCTCTGGTTTTCAGGATAAACCTTTTATTCTAGCAATGTTCTAAGTTTATAAAATCAGTATTTGAAATGTGTCCCTATTTTGGGGCTGTATTCCCCCATTATTGGCTTTGTTCTGCATTTTTGTGCTAAGACGTTGAGAACTATGGTGAGAAGTGAGAACTCAATTCACTGATAGCCATTTAAGTTTGTCTTCCTGCTGATTTAGCTTAGTGGTATGTTTCTCTGACTGTAGGGCACAGGGTTCTGGGTTCAGAGCAACTTTCCAACATTATATAAGCAATGTTTAAAATATGTCCCCTGGGTTTTGGCCTTTTGCCCCCCCCCCTCCCAATTGAAAATAAGTGCAAGAAGCTGTGCAACATGTCTATCGCTTACACTACTGTGACTATATTTTTATGTATATATATATATATATTTTGTGTGTAGAAGTCGACTGTTATCATGGAAATGTTCTGAATAGGGCAGTTTTGTCATTATTGGTGCATGTATTTTGCTTCATTGCCTACTGGAAAAATGTTCATATAAAAATTTAAAATGCAGTTGTGTGTGGAAGGAGACTGTTATCATGGAGATGTTCTGAATAGGGCAGTTTTGTCATTATTGGTGCATGCATTTTGCTTCATTGCCTACTGGAAAAATGTTTAAACAAATTTAAAATGCAATTGTGTGTGGATGTAGACTTTTATGATGGAAATGTTCTGAATAGGACAGTTTTGTCATTATTGGTTCATGCATTCTTGTTTCCTTGCCTACTGGACAAAATGTTTAAACAATAAATTTAAAATGTGCTCTAACTTAAGTCTAACAAGTGTGCTGTATTATACAAGGAATGTAATTTAATAAAGTCAGGAAGGTGTATCAAAGAACACATGTATGTCTTTTGTTGTGTGTGCAAGCCAGGGGCCTCTAATTTGAAAACAACCCAAAGGTAATCTGTATCCACCACTGGCCAGATGCATTTTCTTTGGATGTGGTGTGGGTTTCAATACCGTTTTCAGTGAATGTGAGTTTCAAGGGCAGAGAAGTTTTAATGCCAAGTCTATTTTCATTGTGAGACATTATTGTTTTGTTTAGCAGATATCTATCAGTGTTTGTGCATTGTGCTATAGAATGTAAAAAAAATAAAATCCAAATAATCATTGCAGAAGTAAAGCAGTATGCACACATTAGTGTTTATGGTAAATGGGGTTTAATAGCCAGGTAATGGGACATTGGAATGGCTGCAGGGGGTACTCTGGTGCTATGTTTTGGCTCTGTTCTTCAGTTTGCGTTTGAAAGTTGGTATCCCACAATTCCATTGGAGTGGGTGGGGCTGTGTAATAAAGTATGCAAATTTAATGCTAATCAGCATACAGATTTGTACCTATTTTTCATGGGTCTTGTCCAGATTTTTGATGTTTCCAGATTGAGAGGTATGGTGTTATTTGAGGAAGTGATTGTAAAGGTTGATTTGTGGAGAGAGAGTGAGTGGGGAAGAAAGAGTAAGAGTTTTGTCGTTTAGGGGTAAGGATGAGAAGGTTACTGGTTAGACATTGTTTGGTAGATAGGAAGACCTGTTGTGTGCAAGTGTGAAGTTCAGAGATGTTGTCAGAGATGGGATGAGAGTAGAATCATTGGCATATTGGATGAGGGATGATTGCTGGCAGGCTGTGTGGAGGTCATTAGTAAATACATTGAAAAGGAGGGGACCCAGGATGGAGCCTTGGGGTACACCTGTTAGAACAGATATAAATGGAGAAGAGGAAGAAAGCCATTTCACAGATTGTTCTCTACAGGATAAGTAGCTGGAAAACCAGGCAAGGGAGGAGGAGGATAGATTGAGCATAGCTAGTTTTGATAACAGAAGGGGATGGGAGACTGTATCAAAGGCCTTGGAAAGGTCGAGGAAAAGACAGGATATTAGTTTATTATTGTCTAGGGCTTCTGCAGTAGTATGGGTGAAGGACAGGAGGGCAGTAGTAGTGCTATGGTTAGGACGAAAACCATGCTGAGTAGGAGTGAGAAGACTGTATGAGACGAGGTGGTTTAGGAGTTGTGAGTGTATGCATTTTTCGAGAATCTTGGAGAGGGATGGTAGGATGGCTATGGGGCGATAGTTAGATGGGTCAGTAGAGTTTCCACCTTTATGTAGTGGGATGGTGAAAAAGGATTTCCAGGGGGTTGGGACAGTGGAATCCTGTATAGATCGATTGATTAGTATGGACACTGGATAAGCTATGGAGTCTGCAGCTAGTTTGAGGAATGTAGGCGGTAGATTATCTGTGGATGGGGAACAGGGTTTGGGCTTATAAAGGAGAGAATGAATGTAGGAGGTAGAAACAGGATGTATGGAGAAAGGAGGGATGTTAGGTTGGGAGGGATGGACAGTGGTGTAGTGTTGCTATTTGTTGGAGTGAGTGATTGGATGGTGTCTATGAAGTGTTTGTTAAGCAAAGCGGCTGTTTCTAGAGGGGAAGTGTTGAGGTAGGGGCAAGGGTTTGAGGGAGAGCCTGGAGAAAGGAGTTTGTTAATGGTGGACCAGAATTTTTGGAGGTTGGATTTGCTGTTTAGTTGGGCAGTATTGTAGAAGGATTTTTTATCAGCATTGGTTAGTTTCTTAGTAAGATTTCTGAGATGTCTATAGTTGTGCAGAGAGGGAAGTTCTTTGGTTTTGATCCAGATTTTTCAGGCTTTGTCTCTTTTGAACATAAGGGACTTGGTGTCTTTTGACAGCCAGGGAGCAAATTTAGATTTAAGTCTAATTTTTCTAGTAGGAGCAAGGGAGTTAAGAGTGCTCAGGAATATGCTATTAAACTTGTTTACTGTGTCATTTAGTGGGATTTGTTTAAGGAATGACCAGTAAGTGGAAGATAGTATAGAATTAAATTGGCTTAGGTTAAAAGTTAGTAAGTTTATGGCAGCCTCAGTAGAGGTGAGGTTTTGGGGGTTGGCTGGGGTATCTAAGTACAGAGGTGGCATGGTTATCACTAAGTTGGTCAGGTACAGTAGCAGGGTTATGGTAGAGGTGAGGGAAGTTAGTTAGGATCCAATCAATAGTGGAACCAGAGGGTGAATTTTTGTGGAATCGGGTGGGGGAGCTTATTAGTTGATGGAAACCATGTAGATTGATACTGGTTACTGGAGAGTTAGTTGTAAGTTTGGCCCAGTTTAAGTTTATGTCACCTAGAATAAGGGTTTCATAGGGTATATTTAGGGAGAACCAGGCTAGTATATTTTCAATTATGGGTAGGTTGTTCCCAGGAGGGATGTAGATGGAGGCAAGAGCTATTTTCTTGTGGGAGTTGAGGTGGTACTTGAGGATGATGAGTTCAGCAGGGTGAACATTGGGAATGGGTGTGGGGAAGGGGGACAAGATGAGGTTGTTAGTATGGAGGATGGCAACACCACCTCCTTTCTTAGGGAATCTATCTGTGCGATAGATATTATATCCAGGTGGGAGAATTTCACTGTTGCTAATGTGGGGCTTGAACCAAGTTTCTGACAAGGTAATGATGTGTGGGTTAGTGTGGGTTATCCAGGCATGGACGTCTGTGATTTTGTTTGTAAGGCTTTGAATATTCAAGGAGTAAATTGTTAGATGTTTGGATCTGGTAAAGTTAGTTGTAATGGGTTGGGTAGCATGTGGATTAATTGGAGAGTGAGGGGAGGTAGTGGATACGGGGAGAGAGTTGTTAGGAGTAGTGGTGGAGGGTTCAGGGTTAGGGTAGATATCTCCAGATATGAGTATGTTATAGGTAAGATGTGGGTGTTTGGGTAAGGCTAGAAGTAGTTTATACAGTTTGGGTTTGGATTTATAGGAGGGGGGAGAGTTTGCACTCTGAGTAGTTTGTAAGGGCTAGAGTTGGGGAGATTAAATAGGGTGGGAGAGATAGTACAAAAAGAGATTGTTGAGTGAGGTGTACAACAATGGGAGGTTGGAGAGTGGAGTTGTGGATAAGGAAGGAGGAAATGGTAAGAAGTTAAGGTAGCAAAAGTGTAGAGTATGTATGTACCTGACAAGTTACATGCAGCAACTGAAACATTCACAAGGGTTCCTTGCAAAAAGAATACAGGAAGTAAACACAATGTCCTACACTGATCACCTCAAAACCACATCTGTTTATTCAGTGTTTTTATACTGACCCATCTATCGCCCCATAGTCATCCTACCACCCCTCTCCAAGATTCTCGAAAAATGCATACACTCACAACTCCTAAACCACCTCCTCTCATACAATCTTCTCACTCCTACTCAGCATGGTTTTCGTCCTAACCATAGCACTACTACTGCCCTCCTGTCCTTCACCCATACTATTGCAGAAGCTCTAGACAATAAACTAATATCCTGTCTTTTCCTCGACCTTTCCAAGGCCTTTGATACAGTCTCCCATCCCCTCCAGCTATCAAAACTAGCTATGCTCAATCTATCCTCCTCCTCCCTTGCCTGGTTCTCCAGCTACTTATCCTGTAGAGAACAATCTGTGAAATGGCTTTATTCCTCTTCTCCATTTATATCTGTTCCAACAGGTGTACCCCAAGGATCCATCCTGGGTCCCCTCCTCGTCAATGTATTTACTAACGACCTCCACACAGCCTGCCAGCAATCATCCCTCATCCAATATGCCAATGATTCTACTCTCATCCCATCTCTGACAACATCTCTGAACTTCACACTTGCACACAACAGGTCTTCCTATCTACCGAACAATGTCTAACCAGTAACCTTCTCATCCTTACCCCTAAGCGACAAAACTCTTACTCTTTCTTCCCCACTCACTCTCTCTCCACAAATCAACCTTTACAATCACTTCCTCAAATAACACCATACACACACACACACACACATATATATATATATATATATATATATATATATATATATATATATAAATAATCAAGTTCGTCCATATCGTGTGACATAAAACTGGGAATTAGATTTAGCAAATGGGACAGTTTCTGCAAAATGGTTGACCTGTGGAATGTTTGAATTACTTTTTCTGGAACAGAATCAGACTTTTGAACACATTCTGGTCTAGAAACAAAGTCTAACTTGTTCTTTGATTTAGAGTTTGCATCACAGATACAATGTTGTGACTACAATGATGATGATTCTGGTACAGGAAGAAGATGTCTGCAATTCCTCCTATACTCCACACTCTCGAAGTCTACCAAATAAAATCTCGGCTTGGCAAAGATGCCTGTAATCTGTCCTATTCGATCAAAACCTTTTGTCATCTGTATTCGTAAAGTCTCTCCTTCCCTCAACAGACAAAGTAATCTGCTTGATCTGTTGTAACTAGATTTCTGGATATTATGCTTCTTAAACAATTGAACCTTGATTTTATTGTTCTTAGATGTAGGCTGTAACAAACTTGATGAAATAGGTAGTGTAGTTCTAGTTTGTCTGGAAAGCAGTCTTTGAGCAGGTAAGCCAAGAATATCATTAAGGGGTATGTTTCTGAGATTAAGCAAATTCAAGAATACATCGGTATTTTCACACTTTGACTTTTCAAGTAATTGCTTTGCAGCCTGTACTGCACGTTCAGCTAGACCACTGGATTGAGAATATTCAGGACTACTAGTGACATGTACAAAGTCCCTTTCTTTTGCAAAGTTCTGAAACAACTGGCTACTGAATTGAGTACCATTGTCAAAAAACAAAAGTTTGTGTGGACTACCATGGACTGAGAAATTACATTTCAACTTAGTAATAACAGTAGTTGGGGTTAAGTTCAGCAGCAGATCAATCTCAAACCAATTTGAATAGGAATCTACCAAACCAAATAGTGTTGACTGTTCCACTCGAAGATATCAGTTGCTATTGTAGATCAAGGTAGTTCTTTGTTTGGGGAACAAGTGATATCACAAAGAAAGACTGACTAAATTTTAACTACCCTTCTAACGGGACCCAGCTATAACACATAACAGAAGCTTGGCCCTCCTTGAAGACCTGAACTGCCCAATCTAATCCCATTTACCAGACTTTGTTTGGGGAACAAGTGATATCACAAAGAAAGACTGACTAAGTATGTTTAAGCTATATATATGTCCCTGAATACTCGACGTGTGTACCTAGCCTACCTATCTGCCCAGGCCTACCAGCAGCCAGCAACTGTCCCTATATCTTGCTGCCCAGACCCTTATTCCTACTCTGCTATTATTACCACTTGTATTCCTGCCTATCCTTCTTTGACTTCTAATACATTTCCTACTGCTACTCCTATAACTTTACCTTCTCTTCTGACTCTTTGCCTAACTTACTGTTTTCAACCTTCTACCTGTATCTGTACTCTAATATAGTCTCCATCCCCCTCCCTTGCCTACACTATCCTGACCTTAACCTGCCTACTATAGCTCTGCCTACAAATTACCAAACCTCTTAACTTTATTCTACCAGTTATAACTTACCTGCTGTTTCTACACTTGACTGATTGTTTCCTCTCAGCGGTTTCATACTCCTCTGGCTTCTTCTCTGAACCTACGCCCCTACACTACCTCCTCCTATCTTCTGTACTCCTATACCTTACCTCCCTAAAGCTGTACATTCCTGCTCTATCACCCCCACTTCTGAGAACCTCCATATTTACTCCTTATTCTCGTCTCTCCTTCTCTAGTCTTTCCCGCCACTCTCCTATAACTGTGCCCCTCCCCCATACTCTTCTTCTCTAATCGTTCCCGACACTCTCCTATAACCGTGCCCCTCCCCCGTGCCTCTCTCAACCCTCCCAAGCAACCTTATAAGTATCCCCCCTCACCTTATGACGCCATCTTTACTCCCTACCTCTTGCTCGGCTGCTGAGTGCCTCCTATCTGTGCAGGTAAGCGACAGGCTGTTCTAATTATCCATGCTGGTCTCCAGCAATGTGCTGTTTTAATGTGAGTCATTGTATGGTTTACAACTAACTGTAATGTTAGAAGAACGCGGCTCTGCTTACAGCGTCGATTACTATCAGCGTTTTGCATCCTGTGCCTATTAGTAGATACATGTTTTGGATACCTGTTTAAAACTGTGCTGCTTGCCTGTACAAGGCAATACTGTGTATAGCGTTGGATATTGATATAACTACCTGTGATTGTTTTATTTAACTTTTATGCCCTCCAAATTGTGCTATTTGTACATGTTTCAGGGTTACGTTTACAACTACCTGTTTTATTTAAAAACGACTCAGTTTACAGCCTCGGACTTAGTCAGTGTTTTACCATCTTTGCCTAGTATAGTTTTTGAATCAGCTGTCTGCTAGTACTAAGCGACAACTTAATACAGCGTGGAATTATAGTTAGTTTATGATCCTCGGTGTTTTCCTAGGATTGTAAAGGCCAACACAGCTAGCGCTATTGTTATAGATGCGCATACAAGCCTTAAAACCTAACCTGTCTAGTACTAAGCGACAATTTAATATAGCGTTAAATTATAGTTAGTTTATGATCCTCGGTGTTTTCCTAGGATTGCAAAGGCCAATACAGCTAGCACTATTGTAGTAGATGCCCATACAAACCTTTAAACCTAACTGGTCTAGTTTTAGAATCAGCTGTCTGCTAGTACTAAGCGACAACTTGTTATAGCGTTAAATTATAGTTAGTTTATGATCCTCGGTGTTCTCTCAGGATTGTAAAGGCCAATACAGCTAGCGCTGTTATTGTAGATGCGCATAGAAGCCTTAAAACCTATCTGGATTATGTACAATGCGACAACTGTTTATAGCATTTATTAGAGTTTGTATTCTGATCCACTGCGTCTTTTAGGAATAAATCTGCCACCTCTGTAGCGCTATTGTTGAAACGCGCATACTAGTCTTACACCCTATCATGTGTATGTACACCCAGTGGGGGTCACTTTTTTCCCAGTTTCTAGGGAAAGCATAGTACTCTGTTTAGTGTTGAGTTAAGTCTGTAATATTGCATTGCAACAAACAGTAGAACTGGTTGTGTTGCAGGTTGGTCTTTTATGAGGACAGTTCAAACTCTAGTATTTGGCGCCTTTTTGTTTGTTATTCATTGAACTCTGTTGCCGACTACATTGTTATTCAATACTTATCCTACTTTACTATTACTGTAATACTGTGCTTTTAATTAGACACTGTCTAGGAGTAATTGGCATTGCTGTTGCATTTATGAGAGTCTACTATACCGTTTGCACAAGCGACAGCTAAATAAGACTCCTATATAATAAATAGTGCCTCTACCAATCTACTAGGATCTACATGCAAAGTATGACCTGTTTTGCTTTTTTACTGCAGTGTAACTCATGTTGAAGCTGATATGTGTTGTTTGAACATTTTATTTTTTTAGAGTGTTAATGTTTACATATCCTTTTTCTCTCTCTTCACAATCTCACTCTCTTTCCTAGATTTTAACTACCCTTCTAACAGGACCCAGCTATAACACATAACAGAAGCTTGGCCCTCCTTGAAGACCTGAACTGCCCAATCTAATCCCATTTACCAGACTTTGTTTGGGGAACAAGTGATATCACAAAGAAAGACTGACTAAGTATGTTTAAGCTATATATATGCCCCTGAATACTCGACGTGTGTACCTAGCCTACCTATCTGCCCAGGCCTACCAGCAGCTAGCAGCTGTCCCTATATCTTGCTGCCCAGACCCTTATTCCTACTCTGCTATTATTACCACTTGTATTCCTGCCTATCCTCCTTTGACTTCTAATACATTTCCTACTGCTACTCCTATAACTTTACCTTCTCTTCTGACTCTTTGCCTAACTTACTGTTTTCAGCCTTCTACCTGTATCTGTACTCTAATATAGTCTCCATCCCCCTCCCTTGCCTACACTATCCTGACCTTAACCTGCCTACTATAGCTCTGCCTACAAATTACCAAACCTCTTAACTTTATTCTACCAGTTATAACTTACCTGCTGTTTCTACACTTGACTGATTGTTTCCTCTCAGCGGTTTCATACTCCTCTGGCTGAACCCGCTCTGTTCGCCCTTTGGGCTCACTCCGCTCCCCTCCCTACCCCCAATTCCCACCCACCCCCAGGGGTCCTAAACTTAAAGCTCTCTGGACACACCCCCTACTCTGATCTTCCAATCCTCCTCCTTCCCACTCTAACTTCCTCCCACACCCACCCTTACCCTTTCTCAGCCATACACTCACACTAATTCTATCTATTTTTACCCTCTATTTCTTCCACTTACACCTCCTTATTTTACTCCTTTTACACTAAGAACTACCTCTTTCATTGTACTCCTGTCTCTGTTTTACTCCTATCCTCTCTTTTCTTTCCTTCATTGTTCTATACTTCTACTCTACAATAAAATACACCTTTCTACTTCATCCCCTCATACTTCTCTCTCCTTTCACAAACACACCTACTTCTACTATGGCTCCATACCTGCCAACCCAGATTGTACTCTCTACCCTACTAGTTTCCACCCTATGCTCAATTTACCTCCTATCCCTCTATGAGAAACCATTGTATGTCCAACCTTTCGATCCACATAAACACACATTTCTCAATCCTCTAAATTCATATCCATATATTTCTTCTACCCCTAACTATCAACTACCTAGATTCCACCGACTGTCACATCTCAAATATGTCTTGCCTTCGGATAACAAAACTAAATTTCTAACCTTTCTAAAATGTAACCTCACTATGAAACCTATCAATCTTAACCTTCAAGCTGGAGATATCCACCCTAACCCTGGTCCAACTTTCCCCTCTCCCCTAATGTCCATACCCAAACTCAATAACACCTTCCTAATAGGGCATCTTAATACCCAAAGCATAAACAACAAAATACCCTACGTGCATTCCCTCCTTCATATACATTCATTTGACATTCTCTGCATCTCTGAGACCTGGCTAAAGCCCTCCACTAAAGACACTGAGATTACTCCCCAAGGCTACAATATGGTAAGACTTGACCGTCCCAACCATAAAGGTGGTGGAGTTGCAATTCTTTATAAAAATCATCTAAATATTACTACCCTTCCTGCCTCTCCAACTCAAGATAGCAAGGTAGAAGCAATCATTTCAAAACTCCAATTAAATTCAAAAAAATCCCTTTATATTATATGTATGTACCTACCACCTGGTAATAACATACCAATCCTTGAAAATTACCTTAGCTGGATATCTGCCACATATCCCCAAGAAACCATCATACTAGGTGACCTGAACATAGACTGGAATAGCATTACTGCTGATAATCCTTCTTCTCATATCAACCTCCATGGTTTTATCCAAACCATTACTTCAACTACTAGGCTCAACAAACATAGTAATAGAGAAAGCATTTTAGACTGGATTCTTATAAATAAAGTCAAAGATAGTTACAAAGTAGGAACTTTGCCAGATGATGTTAGCGATCACTCCTTAATATTCATAACAAGGGAAAAGGCTGATTGTGTAAACCCCTGCATTATAAGAAACATACGCACCATCAAACACTTCAATCCAGAACTGTTTCAGTCTGAACTTAGTGCATGTAATTGGAACCCCTTAAAAACACTCCCTCTTGAAAATGCAGTAATATACTTTAACTCTACTTTTTTATCCATTCTTGACTTACATGCTCCTGAACGTAGCATTAGAATTAAATCTAATGCGCCCCCTGGCTCTCCCATGAAACCAAAAAACTTATTCTCACTAGAAATAAAGTCTGGGCCGCATGGAGATCACACAGAAATAACCCTGATCTTCTACACTTCCGCCAGCTTAGAAATCTAACCAAAAAGGCAATAATAGCTGATAAAAAGAAATTCTACTTCAATCTACAACAAACTCACCTTAATAATTCAAAACTTTTCTGGTCTTCAGTCAATAGACTCATCTCCCCAGGAAGTTCTAAAACACCTTCCCCATTTAATGCTGATCCTGATACCCCTCAACAAACTGCAGATGCTTTCAACTCTTTCTTCACTGAAACTATACAAGCTCTTGCTAATCAATTGAACACTAATAACTCACACCCTACATGTAACCTTACAAACTCTTCCTTTAAATTCTCTCTACATCCTATCTCTACATCTTACATACACAGACTCCTTCTCAAACTAAAACCTTGTACCCCCTCTGCTGACAAGTTACCTTCACTCTTTCTACAAAAAGCTGCCAAGGCTATCGCATATCCTATTTCTATTCTCATAAATAGGACAATCAAAGAAGGTATCATCCCTGATATATGGAAGGTCTCTCACATTATCCCACTCCATAAAGGTGGTAACTCCATTGACTACTCTAACTATAGACCTATTGCTCTCCTCTCTCTGCTGGCCAAAATAATGGAGAAATGTATACACCATCAGCTTGTACAACACCTCTCTCTCTACAACATCATAGCTAACTGTCAACATGGCTTCAGACCATATCATAGTACTACTACTGCCCTCCTTTCCTTTGTAGACACTATTAATCTGAACCGAAACAACAACCTACTCTCTTCTGCCATCTTCATTGACCTCTCCAAAGCATTCGATATGGTTAACCACTCTTTTTTAATCAATACTCTTGAGTCCCTATCTTTTGATATCCCTGCCATTAGTTGGTTTACTTCTTATCTTACTAACAGAAAACAAGCTGTTCTCTGGAATAACCACATCTCTTCTCTTTTGCCTGTTTCTATCGGAGTTCCTCAAGGCTCTATTCTTGGCCCACTTCTCTTTTCCCTCTTCATTAATGATCTCCAAAATATAATCCCCCAAGCTACTTGCAGTCAATATGCTGATGATTCTACACTCATCTGCTCTGCATCTTCCACCTCAGAACTTAGATCTCATACTCAAAAAGTCTTTAATACCATCGAAACATGGTTCTCTAGTCGATTCCTCTTACTAAATGCTAAAAAAACTAAACTCCTCCTCTTCACCCCCACTTCCAGGACCCCCCCTTTAAACTTCACCATCTCCTCTAACAATGCCACTATCATCTCTCCCGACTCTACCACTAAACTGTTAGGTATTACAATTGATAATAATCTCTCTTTCAACCAACACATTAACAACTCCATAAAACTTGTCAATAGGAAAATAGGATCCTTATATCGTATTAGACCATTTCTAACACCTTCCTCTAGAACTAGGATTGCTCACTCCCATCTTCTTTCCACTCTTCTCTATGCTTCTCCCATTTTCACCAACCTCAAGAAAAACAACCTTACCAAATTGGCTACCTGCTACAATAACATTGCTCGCTTCGCTACAGGGAACCCCTACAGAACACATCACTGTCTCAACCCGAAACCACTAGGCTGGCCAGAATTTCAAAACTATCTTGCAATCCAACAACTCACTATTGCCCATAAAATTCTGTACCAACCAATGAACACCCTATACTCTCTCAACTCATAATCCCCTATAATAATCTTAACTCTCTCCGCTCCTCTAGTAAACTATTGGCTAGTTCTATAAAATCAAATAACACTGCTGGTGACTCCCTTTTTACCAATTCAGTAGGTACAAAATGGAATTTACTTCCTAGCAACATAACAAAGATTACATCATTACCTCTTTTCAAACAAAACATTAAACTGCACTTCCAAAATCACTGGCTGTGCACCTGTAGCAAACCTGATTAACTTTCCACTACTTATACTCTACTTCATAACTATCTCCTACTTCTTACTTACTCCATCATCCACTTGGCTTTCCTCTTCTTCTGCCACTTGTCTTCCTAATTACTTCTTTGCTTACTGACTGTCTTACTTGCTCTCTTGCTTGCTGACTGTCTTACTTGCTCTCCTTTCCATAACTAACCACTTCTAATTTCCCTTATTCTTAGCTCTCTTTTCTCTTACTTCCTACCTTTATCATTATCTTACAAAATATTTTTAACTTTATATGATGTCTTTGGACTTTAACTGTGTGTGGTAGTAATTATTTCATTTAATATCTTTATCATACTTAGTATTTTATATTTCTATAAGTATTTTTTTTTGGACTGTAACTGTGTGAGTCAGTAATTAACTCACTTAGTAATAATAAGTAACTGTAGAGTTGTTAGTTTTTGTCTCTTCAAACGTTCTTTAAAACACAAGTATGTTTTCCTTTATTGTATTCTCTGTGGAGCTTTTCTCCCCGGGCCTCTACTGAAAATGGAAATATCTCCAGCTAGACTAGCCCGGTCAACAAATGTAAAATAAATAAAATAAAAATAAATAAATAGTTCAGGAATTGGACTTAGCTGAAGTGGCTCTCCTTGCAAATGCAGTTTAATACTATTACATACCGAACAAGAAGAAACAAAATCTATCAATGTCTTTTGATAATGAAGGCCAAAATACTAATTCTCTTGCTCTTCTCTTAGTGGATGATAAACCTGGGTGGCCATGATGCAAAATTTGAATATATTCTTGTTGTAAGAAAGCAGGAGCAACAATTTTCGCACCTTTGAAAATAATGCTGTCTTCCAAGAATTCATCTCTGTAAGGAAAATATGCTTGCACCTCAAGTGATACACTAGATTGCTTTGACGTCCATCTGACATTAATGTAGTGATTAAGCTTTTGTGAAACTGGATCAGTCTTAGTGTGATCTCTTAACTCATCAAGGCTAGTGTTGGAAAATCATTTACTGACATCAAATCAAAGTCAAAAGTCTCAGCATCAAGCTGTTCTGTTGTACTTCTAGGCAATCTAGATAAGGTATAAGTCAGCTAGAGCAATTTGCCTTTTGTATAGACCATTTTGAAATTGTACTTTGCAATTTGAGCATCATTCTTTGTGATCTTGTATAGGCTTCTTTAGAACAGTAACTAGAGGTTGATGATCATTCTGAATAGTTTGCCCATAAATATAATCGTGAAACTTGGAACATGCAAATAGTATTGCCAAAAGCTCTTTCTCAATTTGAGCATACTGCATCTCATTTTGAGTTAGTGTCCTAGATGCACAGGCTACTGGTCTGCTCTCTTAAAGAATAACTGTGCCAAGACCAGAATTTGAAGCTTCACAGGAAAGAACAACTGGTTTATTCACATCATAGTATCTTAATGTAGGTGGGGGTTGCAATTCTCTGCTTAAGGTCATCAAATGCCTTCTGATGATGTTTCAACCAGGACCATTCAACATTTTTGCATGTTAATTCTCTTAATATGTTAACTTATTGAAATCTGGTATAAATTTTCCTAAATAGTTGACCATGCCCAGAAAATGCTGTAAACCTTGTACATTATCTGGTGCTGACATCTCTAGAATATCTGCTTGATTGGTCGGGTCAGGTCTCAAGCCTGTACTTGTAAACAAATGTCCCACATATGTAACTTCTGGAAGTCTGAATTTACACTTCAGAGGATTGAGCTTTACGTTTACTTCATGTGCTCTGTCTAGAACTTTCTTGAGGTTTCTGTCATGATCTGTTTCACCACTGCCTCCAACCAAGATCATCTGCTATTATGGCACACAGATAACTTGAAAAAAATTGTTCCATTGCATGATGGAAAACTTCACTTGCAGAATTTATACCAAATGACATCCTTAGGAGTCTGTATCTGCCAAAAGGAGTACCAAAAGTAGTTAGAAATGAGGATTTGTGATCAAGCATCACTTTCCATAATGAACTCTTTCCATCCAAAACTGAAAATAACAGTGGCATTTGCTATTAGAGCTGCAACTTCTTCAACTGTGCGTATTGGATGATATGGTCTTTTTAATGCTTTGTTCAAATCTCTTGGATCAATGCATATTCTGATTTAATCTGAGCCTTTCTTATGAGCAGCTAACATGGAAGAAACCCATTCAGTTGGTTCTGTGACTGGACAAATCACATCTTGCTGCACCATTTTATCCAACTGAGCTTTAACTTTATCTTGCATAGCTATCAGAACTCTTCTTGCTGATCTGACTACTGGAGTGATCTCCGGGTCTAACTTCATGGAATACACAAGTTGAAGTTTGCCCAATTTATCATCAAAAACATCAGCATACTCTGAGAAAATTACTTCAGCAAAATTGGAACTTGGAAATGCACTCACATGATGAACTTCTTTAGCAAAAGAAAGCAGATTCATTCTTAGGCTATCTTTGATATCCAGTAAAGATTGCACTGGTCATTGGACTACGTAGAATTACAAGTTATAACAGTTCTCAGACAGATAACATGAACGTATCACTGAAACTTCAGTTTGAATTTCTTCACCTCCATAAGCAACAAGTCTTGCACTGCTGGTTACATTGAGTTGTTCATTAATTCTCACTCTTGCAAATGTGTCTGTTGACATAACATTACACTTTGACCCAGTGTCCACTTTGAGCTCTGTGGATTTTCCATTAATCTGGAGTGTACGAAACACTTCATTCCTTGTTAATAAGTTTACTGCATCAACTCTTTCTCCAAGCACTGATACACCATCTGTATAGAAAGCTGACTATTTTGGCTCTACTTGATCAACTTGATTTTTTGTGTGGCTTACTTGATTTGCAAAACTTTTGGAAATGGTTCCATTTTTACATTTGTGACATTGCTGACCAAATACTAAACATTTCTCTCTTTTAGACTCATGATTTGCACCCCAATTGTGACAGTTAACAATAAAGCTAGATTTGGGTTTTGCTGACTCATATTTATGTTGCACTGAGCTTGCGGTGAATCTTGCACTTTTTATGGAACATGTTAGAAAACCTTGTTGCTTCTTTGGAAACCTTGTAGCTGCCATGTGCTTAGGCCTGTTCTTGTTTGTCACATGTTGCATACTGTCTATGTTTGCTCTGGAGCTTACTGAAATCATGCCTTTGTCACTTGCAAGCATACTCATGTCTTTCTGTTACCATGGATCTGACAAATCTCTATTGCCTTGCTTAATGTTAAATCATTGTCACAAAGCAAAATCCTTCTCACAGCTGCACTGTTAATACCACATACAAGTCTGTCCTTTATCATCTCTTTTAAATCACCAAACTGATACATTTTAGCTCTGCTTCTCAAGTCAGTTACATAAGCTGCAAATGTTTCCCCCTGATTTCTGATCTCTTGTGTAAAACAAATGCCTCTCTAATGTAATATTTGTCTGGAGGTTGCACATTTCTCTAAACTTGCACTTCAAACACTCAGGGTCCTCCTTTGACTCAGCCTGCACAACAATATGGCGGTCTGCACCTTCTCCTTCATACACTGCTGGTGCTCTTTTTCTATGGCCTCAAACCCTGCTAAGTTTAGGAAAATTAATGCACTGATACGTTCTATCTGCATAAGCTGCTTGTATAACATTATCTTACTCTTGCTCAAATATTCTCCAGTTTTCTGCATTATTCTGATCAAACACTAGTGGTTTGGATTTTTGAAACCTGTCTGCCATACTAACACATGTCACTGAAGGATCTTGCAACTATGCATGAATAAAAAAAGCCAAACTGTAGCACTTCAGAGGCAGGAACGACCACAAAAATGTTGCAAAACTCAAACTTTAATAACAGAAAATAACAAGACACAAAAAATAAACGCTTAACTGTTTCACCACATTTTTTCATCTCAGGGAACTGAGACTTCTTCATCATCAATGGCCATTTAACTCCACAAGCATTTAAGTATACCTTTCATTAATTGATTAATGAATATAATTACATCTAATATTCCATTCCATTTCCAAACTATGAAAGCAAAAAAATAATACTTAAAACTACATATTACCTTATATACATCTTTTTTTAAAAAATTCTTTCTAAATAAATTAAATTAGAGAATTTTAGAAGTACATAATAAAAATTATCATAATGTAGCATATATATGTAAATCAGAAAAAAATTCTACTACCCTCTAGTGACCTAAAAACTGAATGATACTCAAAGCACCAACCTTGCAAGAAATAATGTGGTCATAAAAATCATTTAAAACACCTGTATTTTTCTAAAATTTTTTTGTTAAAATGTGCACCAATAGAATATATTGTAACATACCCCATCATTAAAACAAAAGAATGGAAAATACCTCAAATAGGAGTTTTATATTATTAAAAAAATCTATATGTAAGAGAAAAGAATACATAATAAAAATGAATAACACATGCATTAATACCAACTATTAAATATGTACTTTGTTAAAAACATTAGTAAACTTCAACCATCAATAAACTAAAAACTTTCTACAATTTTGCTGCTCTTAATTTTAATAAAGGGGCTAACCAAATATCATCATTTAACCCTGGGTGTTCATTGGCCTGTAATAATACTTGCCAATATGTTTTTCTATAGTCAATCATCTCTTCCCATAGGCATCTTTAATGTTCCATTGTACAATTTCTAACAGAACAACTAAATTTAAAATCGGGACAAACTAAAGTGTGTTTATATAGGGCATTATTATGGTTTGAAAGTGATATACTACAATAGTGTTCATATATTCTCTTTCCAAGACTTCCTTCAGTTTTACCTACGTAAAATGTCCTACACTTTTCACAAATGGCTAAATATATTAAACCTTTAGTTTCACAATTACAATATTCATTGGCCAATAATAATTTCTCTCTACTGGGAATGTATATAGAACTTCCATTCAAAATAAGCATGCACTGCTTATATTTCCCACACTTATATGTTCCTACTTTCCTAGTGTTCCATTTGTTGTTGTCCCTATCTTTCTTTTGCAAAATATCCTTAATACTCTTATTCTTCAATATAAAATGTATGGAAACTTTAAATAGGTTTTCCACATCTGAAAAACTTTTAAATAGGTCCCAATACTTACTAATAATCTTACTGGCAATATGGGTGTCCTGATGTTAATTAGTAATAAAAGCACTTTTAAATTCTCATTGAATCTCATTCATCTCCCCTATCTTGTATTTCTTATAAATAGTAACATTCTTTCTTCCTAATAGTGGAATTATTTTTACTCGTCTTTCTTCACTTCCTGTATAACCTCTTCTATAAGGGTTAATGGATATTTTCTTTCTAAAAACATGATTATAATAAATTCTCATTCTTTCACAAAGTCGTTTTATTCTGAGGTCATCCTGGAAGCCCTAATAAACTGTCCCTTCACTATACTTCTTTTTTGTTTATAAGGATGTACACTCATGAAATACAAGTATGAGTTAGAAAAGGTGTTCTTTCAAAAAATAGTACATTTAAATCTATTATTTCTTCAACTTTATGTATAGTTACATCCAAATAATCATATATATCTTGATATTCTAAGTAAATCTTAAAAATTGAGTAGTTTGACTAACATACTCTATAAATTCCTTTAACTTATCTTCACTACTATTCCAAAATATAATCATAGCATCTAAGAAAAGTTTATATAAGCTCCAATAGTGAGCATAAGCAGAATTAGCAATATATGTCTTCTCCCAAACAAATAAAATAATATTGGCATAACTAGGTGAACAACTTGCCCCCATAGCTATGCCATTAGTTTGTTTATAAAACTCCTTTCAAAAGCAATAAAATTATTCTCTAAAATCATTTCAATTAGTATTAAAATCACTTTAAATTTATTTGAAGTAAAAAGTCCCCTTTCAGAAATGCTACCTTCAAACCACTTCAGTCCCATTTTATGTGGAATGCTTGAAAATAGAGACGAAAAACGTGGTGAAACAGTTAAGCATTTATTTTTTGTGTCTTGTTATTTTCTGTTATTAAAGTTTGAGTTTTTCAACATTTTTGTAGTTGATCCTGCCTCTGGAGTGCTACAGTTTGGCTTTTTTTTTACATTGGCACTTTGGTGCTTTTGTGCTGCGGTAGCGTTGTCATCTTACAGTTAGAAGTTGCCAGTTCGATTCTCAGTTAGAGCGTCTTCTGTGTGGCGACATGCGTGAATGGGCACTCCTTCGTTGAAGGTTGTGCGTTAGGCCCGGCAAGCCAGCATGTATAAATCTACTGCCAATTATTAGCGGACCGGAGTTCCGCTGTGGTGACCCCTAACCGGGAAAAGCCGAAAGAAACAACAACTTTGGTGCTTTTGTGACGCTTTTCTCTTCCTTGTTTTTTCTTGGGGGTTGGAACTATGCATGAATACACACAAATACACATGTGCATAAGTAACTGGCATAGACAGTACTTGCTCAATGCCTTTGTGTTCTGAACTTTTACTTTCTTTCATTAATCTTTATTGGAATTATACGGATGAATGTACTTTCGAATAACTTAAATTTGCAAAAAAAACTTCTCAGTCTTTTCGATGCTTACTGAACTCTGCAAAATAGTTTCTAGGGCTTTTCAATATTTTATGGAATCTTTAATTGGTGAAGGCAGGAATGCTAAAGTCATTTACTATCACTCGCTGCACTCTCGGAACTGGTAAAGGCAGAAATGCTAAAGTAATTGCTTGGAATTTTATCGAGAAAGGCAGGAATGCTACAGTCATGCGCCATCGCTTGTTAAAGTCATCACTTTAAGAAACATTTGAAAACTTTACAATGCAACTGAGTAATACATGAGCACTGTAATACTCATGTAATCTTTTGTAAGAAACACCTCTTATCAATGCAAGAAGCCTATCAAGCAACTGTACAATGCGAATAAATCAAACATCTGTTTCTCAAAACTCAATAGCTTTTGAAATAATTGTACTTTGCAAATAACTGCATCCAGCACACCAGCACACTGAAATTTCTCCAAAATGGCAGTACCTTGCTAGGCAAAATTTTACAGTACAAGAAACACTCTGTAATGGTAACACTTTGTGAACAGACACAACCAGCACAAGACCTTTTCTTCGAAATAACTATGCTATGCTTAGACTGAATTGCATGAATTAGTTGCACTTTGCACACAACAATCTCTTTGAAATACATGCACAGTTATAAGCACACACTGTACTGTAAGCACTATTACACAATCTGAGATACTTCGAATAACTTTAATTATGACCTTGATGCAATACGAAGTTGTAGTTATGCCCAAACATAGCACTTTGCCTAAATACATAGTCACCTTGCCTTATTTTTGCTTACCATGATCTCTTCTTTTCTTGTTATATTTGCTTTGCTCATTTAAGCCTATTTTATGTCCAATGTACTTTCCTTGTGTTCATTTTACTCTACACATGCCCAGTTCTGGCTTAAACTCACTCATTTTGCTTTATACATGCTCTCGTTCTCTGCTTTACAGTTGTTTCATCAAATACTTTTATCTTAAACATTTTCTTTAGTTAACAAATTTTTTTGTACTTTTTGCTTGCCCGATAATGCAGTTTGAGCCCCTGTAATGCTCCTTTTTGCCTTCTTTCACATTGAGTAAACATTTCATATTATTTCTCATTACCTTTGATTCCTTCTGGTTATGTCTGTACTCTTTCTCTCAGTTTTACATTCGCTGTTGTCTTTACATCTCATGGCTCCAAATATTCTTCTCTCTTCCATCCCAGTTCTGACACCATGTCACTTTTGCGTCAGGATACAAATAAACGAGTATTCATGGGTTCTGTTCAAGCAGCTTTATTTTATACAAACACATCACTAAGGAGGCTTATTGACTATAACTTAAGTAACTTGTATGCAAACTAACAAGTGCAATTATGCATGCTCACTCTCTCGCTGCTTCTACAAAATGGCACTAGGGATTGCATGTGTCAGTAATTTATGTGTGCACACAGCCTCTCATGCTTCTTAAAGATATAGCACACACGGTACACTCTGATCTACATATAAAGCATCAGTCACATTTGTGAAATTTGGCTTTACAAGCAAAACAGACTGAGAATGACTGGGATTTGACTGACTTTGTCAAACTTGTGGGGGCACTGACAGACATTTGCTTCACTTAATGCCACTGATGTTTGGAAGGACACTAAAAAGGGAAAAAAAAGATTAAAAGAGAAGGTAAATGTAGGAAAAAAAGAACTTATCTACTCACTATAACGTTCCATCTAAGTAGTTAGACTTCATTTGTCATCAACCTGTGGGATGTCGGATCCGAGACAGCAGTTTCACCAGCATCTGATCCGAGCTCCAAGCTCCTCCCCTTACCCATAATATCCCTCCATCTCCTTCATTCCCTCAGATTGAGTTTGCTATACCCCTAACATTAACCCGACCCTAAAAACCTTAACAAACATGGAAAAACAGGAGAGCCGTAAGGGCACCCTCTCCTATATGCCAATGTAGAAAGCGCCAAGAGAAGGTAAGGGGGAAGGAGAGAAAGACGGTTGATGACAAATGAAGTCTAACTACTCCGATGGAATGTTAATGGTGAGTACATAACTTCTTTATCTGAAATAGTTAACTTCATTTGATCATCAACCTGTGGGACAGAGTCCCCAGCTACCAAACAAAAAACCCTGGGTGGTCCTCATGGAAGGATATTTCAGAACACCTCGAAGCCAAAGGATGCTCTCCCTCTGGAAATCACGTCCAATTTATAATGAGAAATAAAAGTATGAGATGAGGACCAAGTAGCCGCCGAACAAATATTGTCCATAGACACTGGTAGAATGGGCATTTGTCCCACCCGGAAGAGACATGTTTTTTTCTTTGTAGACCTGAAGGATGCATAGGGAAATCCATCTGGCAATAGTCACCTTCGAAACCGGTTTGCCCAGAAAGGGCGTAGCAAAGGACACAAACAACTGGTCAGACTTGTGATGGGATTTAGTCCTGTGTAAATAGAAGCATAGTTGTATATGCAAGTCTAACAAATGCAATTTATATTCACCCCTGTTCTGAAAATTTGGAAAGAAGACAAGTAAGTTGATTGATTGATTAATATTTGTTTCCAAAGCCACTTTAGGCAGAAAGAAAGGATTAGTACAAAAGGAAACACTGTCTTTATGGAAGATCATATATGGAGGCTTTACAGATAATCCTTAGAGTTCTGATACTCTCCTAGCCGAGGTAATAACCACTAAAAAGCCTGTCTTCCAAGATAAAAATTTCAGGTCCGCAAAAGCAGCAGACCTAAAAGGCGGAGCAACCAAGGCTTGTAAAACTAGGGTAAGGTCCCAAGGAGGGGTAGGATCCTTAACTGGGGGTCTTAAAAGAAAGCTACCTTTAATAAATGTTTTGCAAAGTCTGGAGGAAGCTAAGGAAGCCATATTCTCACCTACATGAAAATTAAAAATGGCCGCCAGTTGAACTTTCACTGTAGATGAGCTGGTACCCTGCTGGAAAATGTATGCCAAGAACTCAAGGACCACTGGAATAGGAGCCGTGAAAGGGTCCAGGTCCTTCTGAGAAGCCCAGATAGAAAAACGCTTTCATTTGCTACAGTAAATATTTCTGGTGGACAATTTATGAGCTGCCACCAGAATAGACTTGACTGGGGAAGACAAACAGGGAGTCCTAGCAATCAAGGGAACTGAAGCAGCCAAGCCGTGAGCTTCAGACTGCACAGGTCTGAATGAAGGCCCCTCGAAGGGTGTGAAATGAGATCCAGTATGGGACCGAAGATCCAAGGAGGAACTACAAAATGAGACCAAAGACAGGGAAACCAGATTTGGTGAGGCCAACAACTGTCGAGCCTTCTGTAGAAATTTTGTCATGAGAGACAAAGGGGGATAAGCATAAAGAAGGCTGGGAGGCCAAGCATGGACCACAGCGTCCCTGGGGGGGGGATTCCTCCTGTGGGGGCATCAGAGCAAAGAACTCGCTGCACTTCGCATTGGAAGGAGATGCAAAGAGATCGCAGCAAGGCCGACCACACTCGAGGAAGATCCGCTCTGCTACCACAGGATTCAGAGACCACTCGAAAGGCATTAGAATAGTCCTGCTCAGTTTGTCTGCCAGAATATTGGACCAACCCAGAATGTGCATTGCTACCAGAAAACAGCTGGTGGAGATCGCCCATTCCCACACTCTCATGGCCTCGCAACAAGGGGGATAAGACCTGGTTCCTCCCTGTTTGTTGATGTACCAGACCACTGACATATTGTCTGTCTGAATTGCAATCATTCCCAGAGTAAAAAAGGCATGAAGGGCCTACAATGCTAATAAGACCGCCCTTATCTCTAGAAAATTAATATGCAGTTTGGTCTCGTTTGGGGACTACGTGCCTTGGACCGTCCTGCCCAAACAATGCCCCCCACCCTAGTTGGGAGGCATCTGTGGTCACTGTGGCTTGGGGAGGGGCTGCAAGAAATAGAAATCCCTCTTTGAGCTCTGGGGAGCATATCCACCATAGCAGGGACTTCCTGCATGTGTTGCTTATGTGAATAGGATGTGTCAATGGCAGATCTAAAAGGGACCATTGAACTGCTAACATCCACTGCAGAATTTGCATATAAAGATGAGCACAGGGGAGAAGAGTAATGGTGGCTGCCATGGAACCTAAGGCTCTCAAAACCACCTTGGCTGGTGGAAAATAAGACTGCAGGATCACAGACATATGAAGTCATAGGTTCTGGACTATTTCTGGAGTTAAGACGACCTTGGTTTGAGATGTATCAATTCTCACTCCTATACAGTCCAAGACCTGAACAGGGTCTAGAGAAGACTTGGATATGTTGATTGTGATGTCCAGCAAGTCTGAAAATTTCAGGAAATAGTCCATGGCCGACAAAGTAGACGGTTGGTGGGAGCGGCGAGGAGCCAATTGTTGAGGTACGGATAGACCTGTATCCCCTCAAGCCTCAGGTGAGCTGCTACTACTGCCATGACCTCGGTGATCACCCTGGTGGGCTGTGGTGAGACCGAAGGGTAGGGCTCGGAATTGATAGTAACTGGCCCATGGCCGAAAGCAGAGGAACCTCCTGGAGTATCTGTGCATTTTAATGTGATAGTACATGTCCTGGAGATCTATGGAGCACTTCCAGTCATTCTGCTGCAGGTAAGGCAGGATGGATTGTAGAGTGACCATCCGGAACTTCTCTTTGGCAACTGACAGGTTTAGTGTGGAAAGATCTAGAATGGGCCTTAGGCACCAAAAAGAACCTGGAACAGATGCCTGATCCAGCCTGATCTAGGGGGACGGCCTGGATGACTCTTTCCTTAGCAGCTTTCTGATTTCTATTGATGCTGCCTCCCTTTGAGCGTCTGGAATGTCCAGGAGGTGTTTTTGTGGAATGGTAGGAGTTAGAAAGGGGATTATTTACCCTCTGGATATTATTTGCAGCACCCAATGGTCTGATGACACGAACTACCATGCCGTCAGGTACATTGAAAGGCAACTCCTGACTGCCTCCAGA
The DNA here is from genome assembly GCF_019279795.1 of Protopterus annectens. Lineage (NCBI taxonomy): Eukaryota > Metazoa > Chordata > Ceratodontiformes > Protopteridae > Protopterus > Protopterus annectens. The sequence goes on along the minus strand of NC_056733.1, from coordinate 9,882,169 downwards.
GCAGAGCAGTCAGGCAACACCTCGGGGCTGTTATGCGGGTCTGTCCAAGAATGGCTCTCGAGACCCAACATTTCACGGACACCCCCCCACCTGTTGGCCGGCATCTGTCCTGACCCCCTCTGCATCTAGGGGAAGGTGAGTCCCAAGTGTCCTGGGAATAATGAGACTTCCAGAACCACATCTTCTTTTGCCCCCTGATTCCTGGAAAAGAATCTTTGGGGGTTAGAGAAGTGGATTTCGATGGCAGACAGTACATTTCCGTTCTTCTCACTCTGGATTAACTTCTCACAAACTGTCTTCCCAAACAAGGAAGAACCATCGTAAGGGGGATTCACAAAAGACACCTTAAAGGGTTCTGTGTATTAACAAAGCCTAAGCCAGGCATGTCACCTCATGGCAATGCCAGACCCGGGGCAGCTCTTGCTGCTCCATCAGTGGCATGTGAAAGGAGGTGCATGGACGTATTCGTAACCGCTTTGAGAGTGGACATTCTTGTGGAAAATGTGCACTTATCCTCCAGAGACATAGACTCTGGGGGTGACTCAGTGTACTCCTTGATGAGGTCTCGCTGTAGTCTAGTAATGTGGGCCAAATAATTCAGCGCCCTTATAGAAAAGGTGGCTGAAGCATATGTCCGCTTTCCCAGACGATCAATTGTACTGGACTCTCGGTTGGGGGATGGACCGTGGAACTTTCCTGGGCCAGTTCTTCGCTACCACCATGGCATCCACAGGGGACCCTTTGTTCCAGTTCAGGTTGTCCACTGAAGAGCTCAAGATCTTATTGGGGTGCCAGGGGATTGGCTCCTTTCATGCCTGGTGGTAATGAGGTACACCAAGGGATCTGCGAGGGGACACCCAGGAGGTAGCTGGACCAGTGTCGAAGGCTTCCAGGATCACAGACTCATCTGAGGAAGGCTTGGGGGAGAACCAACCCCCCCCAGTAGTGCAGGATTTCCATGATGTCTCCAAAGGAGACATCGTTGGGGGGTGATCTGGGAGAACCTTCCTCTTCCTCCAAGTTGGTATCCTCAGTGAGGGACTCTGGAGAGGAGTCCAAGTGCATTTTGGATGTTCACTTGTAAAGAATCTCTTCGGTGGGATTCTCTGGAAAGGGCTCGCAAAATACTTGTGATTCCTCGAGGGAAACGGTCTGGAGCACCTCAAGCACGGGCTGTCCCTGCATTGGCAAAATGGCAGAAGACGCCCCCAGAGGCGAATGAGTCGAGATGGAATCCGATGAAATGGTCAGGGTACTCGATCCCCTGGAGTGAACCCTCTCCACCACACTGAACGCCGAGGAAGAATGAGCCTCCTGAGCAACTGTTACAGAGACTGCTCTCCCCGGATCCATCGTGGGGATTGGAGCCGAGATACTGAGGGGTAGACCTTGACCTGACAGTGTCAGCGCCAATGGATAAAGCCCCAACCCCTTGGATCCGATGCCCAGGCTTCAGCTCCGAGAGCTGCTTGAGTCTGAACATGCTTAAGGTAATGGCCGGCATCAACATACATGGTACCATCGGTGCCGGTCCCCTGACTCCGAGACCTCTCATATCCAAGAACTCCTATACTGGGGGTCAGACAGGAGGAGATATCGGGGAAAAGAAAGGAAGCGAACCTCCCCCTCTGGAGGGAGAGGGGGCTGGCAAGACCCCCATCTGAATCTGGGTATGAATAAACCTTTGCATCATTTTGTCTATGTCTGCTTCAGATAAACTACTGGTGGACCATGACGAGGCCACCGTCATTGGCTGGGAGGGTCGGTGTACAGAGGCCCTGGAAAGAGGTTTAAGCTCCTCCGGCTCCAATGAGAATATTGGCAATCAGAGCCGAGGAGAAGCTGGCCTGCAAAAACTGTCTGTTTGGGGGGATGACCCATCAGATCCAAACAGTCCGAGGATCTCTTCCTCCCCTTGTCTCTCTCTCTGTCCTTGCTTCTCTCTTTTTTGGATTCCCTAACCACATGCCTTTGTTCAGGAGGTTGAGTCCCAGCTTGGGAGGGAGAGGAGACCGTGGCCGAAGTAGAAGGTGCTGTCATGGCCGTGACCGCAATGGAAGAAGAGGCAGCCACCTCCATAGCAGGCAGCAGTCCCTTAAGGATCAATTTTGCCCTACGATCCTTTAGGGCCCTGGGGTTGAACCCTGCAAAAATAGAGCAGTCAGAAGATAAATGGGCTGCCCACAGACACACAACACACAGAGTGTGACCATCCGCAAGGAACTACTTATGGCCACACTCTTGCATTTTCTAAAGATCAGCTTGACCTGCTGATCAGCCATATCAAACACACAAAAAAGTTTAATCTAGCAAGGTTTAACTGAACTACCCATCCCCAACACTCACACTCTAACTCGGAAGGCAGGGGAAGGGAGACAAGGCCTAAACTACCTAACAACAGACAACTTTTTTTTTTTTTTTTTTGAGGAACGACGCAAAACGAGGGAAAGGGACAGTAGGAAGCCTACCTACACAACCACAACTCAGAACACGCACAAAAAAAATGAAGAAAAGTACCTACCATGCCTGGAATTCTAGACCATGCTGCTTGGCAAATCCACGGCAAACAAGATCTGAGGGAAGGAAGGAGATGGAGGGGTATTATGGGTAAGGGGAAGAGCTTGGAGCACGGATCAGATGCTGGTGAAACTGCCATCTTGGATCTGATCCTGATCAGACATCTCACAGGTTGATGATCAAATGAAGTTAACTACTTCAGATACAATTTTTTGTTCTTAAACGTATTTGTATAAAGCATTTCATGATATAAATTGCATGTAATATAAAAAAGCATTTTAAGTGATTGCTGTGTGTGGTGAAGATACTATTGCAAGCAAGTACTTTCCCCCTTTTTTAGCTTTAAGAAATGTAGGCATTACAATGCGAAAACAGAAAACTGCAAAATCATGTTTAAGTTAATGGGCTGGGGCATGGGGTGTAAAACTGCATTAAATATAATATAATATAATATAATACACTGGGCTTAATCTAATGAAATTTATTTTGAGTGTTTTTAAATAACATACCACAATGTTATGAGTGATATTCCTTAAACAAATAAATGCTCAGTGTAAGAACATTTTGTTTTCATGTTTTCATGGAAACAGGCTGACTGAAGATGAATGCAATAAATAAGTCTGGACATTGTTTATTGACAGAAACATAAAATTAAAAGGTACAAGGACAAGCAGCTCAGTAAACAAAGTTTGAAATTATTGGAAGTGAATAAGAGATAACAGCTTTTCTAGTAACTAAATACATTAATGCATTTACTAGAACAATGTTGAATTTAGTATTATTTACAAATAGCCAGTGCACTTTTTTTAAGGATAAAAGTTAATGTTTTCTGAAAATATATAAACTGTTTTTCACATCTGGGAGGGGAATAAAGATAAGAAAAAAAAAGCAGACAGTAATTAGTGTAAATAGGAGCACAGATTGTAACATGCACCTTAGCATGGATAATCTTAATGTTAGTTTATGCCTATGGGTACAGCTGTTGATTTGGGACATGTGTTCCTATCAGGAGGTTTAAACATTATTTGAAGATGTACCTAGTTTTGTGCATTTATTTTAGGTTGATGGGTTAAGGGGGGTTATAGTTTTTTTTGAGGGTGTCATTAAAGCAAAATGTCTTGTAAAATGTGACATAGGTTTAAATGGAGATGTCAAAAAAAAAAAAAAAAACAAAAGTATAAAAGATCAACCTGCCAAACATTAGTGGGTGCATGTAACACAAAAGCTGGAAATATACATTTAATAGTACGACGTGGGAAGAATAACCTTTTATCATAATGGCTATGGCCTCACAGGTATAAACAAAACAAGAGTACTGAATTATATTAAGAAATGCACAGTAAAATAGCAACATTTGGAAAAACTTGACCATGTGAATTTGATAAAGAAATGATTTCAGCATGGATATTCAGCAAAATATCAGGGACAAAGGAAAATACAAGTGCTTACACTAATTGCTAGAGCTTCAATAGTGATAGAAGAGGGGGAAAAGCAGTAATGGTAGATTGGTGGTAGGAAGGGGCCACAGACAAGGAAGGAGGATTACACTGGCATGTATTTATATTGCAACTAAAACTGCCATTATGGAACTTAAGAAAAAAATTGGGAGAAAACGTTTAGCAGGGAATATTATTTATATGTGGGGAGTGGAACTTGATTTGCAACAGCAAGGATGTATCTGTGAGACCCGGAAGGCAAAATATAACAAAAGAGAATAGATTTTTGAAGAAATTTATGCAGATATTTGGTGCAGAAGGCTTGAGTTTAGTAGTAGGAATTCGGAGAGAATGTACACATTATTCCTCATGATACAATAACTTGCTACACTAGACAGTAATTATATTTTACAGGAACATGTGCATTTAGTTGAAAGTTTTGATATGCATCCGACTATTTTAGATCATGCACCAATAACAAAAATAAAAATTCAGGGTAATGAAACAAAAATGTGACACTGAAACTTCCCCACCAATCTGTTAAACAGAGAGTAATTTAAGAAATGGGTAGTGGAAATTATTTGGGAATTATTAGGGAAGATGAATATTTCTTCAGAAAATATAACTAAGGAGTGGCGTTTTAAAATGGAGTATAAATAAAAAGATATATGGTTAAGAAGTAATCTAATTACTTAGGCTAACAAAAGTTAAAGAATTGCAGAATAAAGGGATCTCATTGAACAAGGAGGGGGCAACTACACAGTGCTAAAGAGAAAATAAGGGGCTATCTGGATAATATGCATGAGTTTGAAAAGATTGCTTGATAACTCCTGAGCACAAAAACATTTAGCACAATGATTTAAGCAAAAAAATTAGAAAGGGTTGTTGCCAAATTTAGGCAGCCTACAAGAAGAAGAATAACCAGAGATCCTATAGAGGTATTAGAGATATTTGGAAAATTATATGAAAATTTGTATAAAGCAGAGGAATGTGGAAATCAAGAAAAAGCCCACATGGATATATTTATGGAAGAATTATGCATGCCAATGTTAGAGTCATATGAGGCTCAGCAATTAATAGTTAAGATGGGAAGAGAGGAGAGAAAAATGGTAACATACAATCATACTGCAGGAAAGTCTCCAGAAATAGATGGTATTCCTGTGGAAGTTTGGAAGTTAAGAGGAAAGAAAGTGATAAAGATCTGGGAGGTTTTGTGTAACAGTATTTTAAAAGGAGAGGAAGCAGCAACATCCTGGAAAAAAGCTGTGGTGGCTATAATACCTTAAGACAGTAAAAAAAAAATCAGACCCTGCTTCATATACACCTATTTAATTTTTAAATGATTATAAAGTGCTTATGTCTAAAATAGCTAAAAGAATGTCAAAGAAGTTGCCAAAATTGATAGATATGGATCAATGTGGTTTTGTGGAGGGGAGACAAATATTTGACCACATTAATAGAACAATGATGATCCAGAGGGAAGCAGAATGTAAGAAAATACCACTGTTGTTGGGTCTTGATGCAGAGAAAGCATTCAACAGAGTAAGCTAGGATTTTATGAGTAGAGCAATGGGAGCATTTGCATTTTATGATACAATAATAATATTAATTACCAGGCTATATGAGGGATCAGAGGCAGAAATTAGAGTGAGAGGGTTCCTGTCTGGCAAGTTGGGTCTGAAAAGAGAACCATGCAGGAATTTTCTCTTTCCCCTTTATTATTTGTGTTCCATTTAGAGCAATTGGCAAAAAAAATAAGAGACTCAGAAATGCAAGGGTATAATCGGTATGGTAATCAGGAAAAGTTAGCTTTATTTGCAGACAATATTATTTTGTATTTGACACAACCAGAAAACCATATGTCAGTGTTGTGAAACATTCTGAAACAGTTTCAAGTCTTTTAGGGATATCAAATTAATGAAAACAAAACAAAGGTTATAGCTGTAAATGATGTGTCCACACATGAACTGGTTCAGCATTACCCATATTTATAGGGACATGAAGTATTTAGGAGTAAGCTACGGGTGTGTGGGAAGAGACTACACAAAAGATAATACAAAAACTGAGAAGTTGGAAGCTCTTGTTTATGGATATGGATGGCAGAATACAAGCAGTGAAAATGTTTTTAATCCCTTTAGCTTAATATATAGGCCAGATATATTTTTATCAACCAGAAGAAAAGTTGTGGACAGTAATTAATAAAGACTTGAAGGATTTTAAGCTGGGAGAAGAGGGCAAGGGTCAGGTGGGATAATTTGATCCTTCGAATAGAACAAGGTAGTTTAGGATTACTTGATTTGAAGGGATGCTTTAGACCTAATTTTAGCTGGGAGGAGAAGAGGGCAAGGATCAAGTGGGATAAGCTGATCCTTCCAATAGAACAAAGTAGTTTAGGATTATCTGATTTGAAGGTATACTTTAGATCTACACAGTTAAGGCTCATAAATATAACACAAAGCTATAATTTAAAATGAAAGGGAAGATGATGAAGCAAGAAGGGGAATTCAACAAATAAGGACAGAGTAAGTTGGATGCAGATCCTTAAGGAGAAAAACAGTCATAAAGAATATTAAATTTACAAATTAGCAGAATGTATTCTAAGAACTAAGCCAACATTAGAATGGAGAAAGAAGATTCTGCTGATAGGGATGACTGCAATTATGGATACAGAGAATAGATAAGTAGGGGTTGGAATTTACTGGTGAAAACTGGCAAATGAACAAATGTATTGGGAGCAAATAACTACAGGGAGAAAGGTAAGAGAGTGGGAAGAGGCCTAGAAGACATTTAGACTGCAGGCTAGAGACTGCCTTCCCCATCAGACATTGATATCAAGCTATTGGCAAAGAAAAAGGGCTGGTGAACCCTAACTGTAAGACACTCTCTGGTAGAGTTTTTTTTTGTTGTTGAATCTAGAACAAACTGCTGTTAAAAAGGAATAATTAGCAGGGCATATAAATTGCACTATGATTACAGGAATCAATGATTTGAGGTTAGAAAAGATTGGGAAGACAGACTGGCTAAGCAATTCACAAGGAAACAATGGGAGGACATATGTATGTCTCCCAAATATACAACAAAGTCTGGAAGATTTAGGATTTTTGCTTGGAAGTGTGTGCATAAGTATTTTTATACTTTTTTATACCCCAAGCAAACTCCAAAGAAATTTTCCTCGGGCAGATGGCAAATGTTGGAGATGTGATAGGGAAGAAAGAGGTAATTGGGAACATATGTTTTGGGACTGTAATGAGTTGTCAGACTTCTACATTCCCTACAGAGTGCTCTGTCAGAAATATTGGGTGAATAAATTGGTGTCATTAAGGATTTTTTTACAGCTGGAATACAGGATCTGAACTGCCTAGAGATATTAAGGCCTTGTTAAGTTTAATTTTGGTGGCTGTCAAAAAAGCAATTACTAGAAAATGTTAAATCAATGTCTAAACCAATTCTATTTGAAGTAGTGAATATTGTAACAGAGAAAGTAACTGGAAGTGGGCATCTTTAAAAATGGGTAGAAGCAAGTTTCATAACAAAAATGGAAACTGTGAGAACAATACATGCAGAATAATGTTTTGTTGGAGGAGTGAGGTTTAAGGAAATGCAGGACTTGATCAATTTATGTAATGTTGGACTGATAACTGTATATAGAAAATATATGTGATGTATAATGCTTGTAACTGTTAACATGGTTTGTGTTCATTTATATAAATGTATGTTTGCCAAAGCTGCAAGTAATAATTCAGTAAAAGTGTTTACAAAGAAGAATAGCATATGAAAGCTAGACATAAATTATAAAATTAGAATGAAAATATAAAACAAGATCTATAGTACACTATTACTAAGAACAGCATATGAAGTGCAGATATGTGAAGTTATGGGGAGCTATAAATTACTTTCACCAGAGAGAGCAAAATATCTTTATTGAGAAACGTAAAGTATGGGGCAGGTAATAATTAGGCAGACATGACTTTCAAGATGGCTGTATACTAATCAGGAATTTAATTTTAGACCCTCTCCACATGAAAACAGAAACTGGGAAAAGTAGGCCAGTGAATTTGTCAGTTTGGGTAAAATTCAGTTACTAGCTAGTAAAGACACTGCCTAGAAGCCAGCAAAGAAGACATTTGGAGAACCTAAAAGAAAATCATTGAGAAATGGTGAAAAGAAAATACTAGCTGGGAAGTATCCTGCAGCTGTTTAGCAAAAAGCAGTTCAAGCTTCAGCTTTGGTTCAAAAGATGGCTTTCAATAATTTAGAAGAAAAAAATACATCAAATGTACTTAGAGATGATTAAAATAAATGAAACACTGAAATGATTTATCACAAAAGGCTGGAAAAATATTTAAAAAAGCTTTAACTGACTATTCAGATGAACTGATAAAACTGCAAAAATCTGAGCTGAAAAGAAGAAAGGGTTGGCTGAGTATGAGGCTTCTCAAGATGAGTGTTTTCAAAAATTAGTATGGCTAGTAGATGGAGCATGTAGAGAAAACCTGAGATTTTGATTTTCTGGGAAGAAGCAGACTGCATTAACTTTATGAAAGCACAAAAAGCAACTGGACTGGTGTTCCATAGCAGAATTTGTTAAATGAAAGGGCACATTGCTAGTATGCTCCAAACATGTCCATGAGAAAGCAGTCAAGGCCTATATTAGTAAAGGAACAGTCATAACTGCAGAATGTTGATCCTAACAAAACTGTGGAAGAAGGGAAAAGTATTAAAAACTGGAGACAGCAAAATATTTGTGGAAACTTATTACTGACTGTTACATCAGGCAGAAGAAAAGCAAATTTATCTAGGCAATCTGGGAATATTGAGAGGCAGATGTGAAATTCATGCTGCTGTATCCAGCTGTTTATTTTTTTCCTGGAGGATCAAAAACATTTTTTGATGCAGAATAGGCTCAGGAGGAAATAAAAGTTTATCAAACAAAAAATGAGCCACCAAACAGAAAGAGACTCTGCTTCTTGTTCTCCTGACAGCAAAGCTCATAGAAAGATTTTGCCAGTGAAACTTTTACCAACGTTCAAAAAGAAAATGCTCGAGAGAGAGAAAAAAAAAGCATTGGAGTTGACTAAAAGAATCGGGAGTACCTTAGACTTGAACTAGTGCCTGGGGTTGGGAGATGTAGATGAACAGGAAGAAAACCAGCAACATTGAAATTAGTGGATAAATGGGAAAATATGAAGCATCAGTCACATTTGTGAAATATGGCTTTGCAAGGAATAGTGGCTGTGAAAAGACTGGACTTTTGCTGACTTTGTTAAACTTGTGGGTGGACTGTAAAACATATACACCACATTATGGCATTAATGTATAGAAGGGCACAATGGAAAAAAGAAGTGACTACAACTAAAACAATGTTTGTTCTTAGTATCTGTAAAAAACATTTCATGATAAAACTACAACATATTGTAAAACAGTTTTGTATAATGTGCAGTCAGGGGTATTTTTACTATGGGGGAGGGAGTCTTGTCAAGACTGTTGTATATGTTAAAGATGTTAACGCAAACAAGTATTTTTAGTTGTAAGAAATGTAGGTTTTACAGTATAATATAAGAAGATGATTATATGTGGAACTGAGATGATAAGTTCCCTTGTTTTTCAAGAAAGGATGTCTGGATTAAGCTTGGCTTAAGCTATAAACAAGTTTTAGGGTGAATACTTGTCAGAATACTAGAAAAAGAGAAAAGGGAGTATTAATATTGCTTGCTAGGGAGGCTCCAATAGTGTTTGAAAAGGAAAAAAAGACAATAATTAGAAGTTATGTACTCACCATAACGTTCCAGCTGAGTAGGTGACTTCATTCGGCTGCAACCTGTGGGTATCGGATCCGATCTCGGATCCGAGCCGGCAATTCAAAAGCTTAGGCTCCGAGCTCCTAGCTCCTCCCTCTTACCCATAACCCCTTGCCAAGCCCTGACTGACCTCAGATTGAGTTTGCCTCAAATACTGACCACAGTATACTAAAACAGCATAAATACTCGCTCTATAAAGGTCAGGGGGATGGTTGCAGCCGAATGAAGTCACCTACTCAGATGGAACGTTATGGTGAGTACATAACTTCTAAATCTGAAGTAGGCAGACTTCATTCGTCTGCAACCTGTGGGACAGAGTCCCTAGCTACCTGAATCTTGGGCGGCCGTCATGGAAGGATGTTCCGGAGCACCGCTGAGCCAAAGGATGCTCTTCCTCTAGAAACAACATCCACCTTGTAATGAGAAATAAAAGTATGAGGCGAGGCTCAAGTAGCTGCCGCGCAGATATCATCCAACGAAACATGGGACTTAAAGGCAGCTGACGTAGAAACTGCCCTAGTAGAATGAGCCGTAACCCTCTGAGGAGCAGGTCTGCCTGAAGTGTCATATGCCTGCAAAATGCAATTAGCAATCCATTTAGATAGAGTGACTTTAGACACTGCTTTACCCAGAGCAAATTTAGCAAAGGAGACGAACAGCTGATCTGATTTCCTGTGGCCAGCTGTCCTGTTAATATAAAAACGTAATTGTCTATGAACATCCAATGAATGCAATTTGTATTCCCCTTTGTTTGAATACTTGGGAAAAAAGACAGGCAAATTGATTGACTGGTTAATATTGGATTCAGAAGAGACCTTCGGAAGAAAAGATGGATTGGTCCTGAGGCACACCCTATCAGGGAAGAAAGAAAGATAAGGCGGTTTGACACAAAGAGCCTGAAGCTCAGACACCCTTCTGGCTGAAGTGATAGCTACCAGAAAGACAGTCTTCCAGGAAAGGAATTTTAAATCAGCAGAAGCAGCAGGCTGGACGGGAGGAGCAGTAAGGGCCTGCAGGACTAAAGACAAGTCCCAAGGCGGTACAACCTCCTTGACTGGAGGCCTTAACAAAAAAACTCCTTTGAGAAAGGTTTTGCATAATTTCGCTGTCATAAGGGGAGCTGTGTCCTGTCCAATGTGATAATGCGAGATAGCCGCCAATTGTACCTTAATCGTGGAAGAACTGGCCCCTTGATGAAAGAGGTCTGTTAGAAAATCTAGCACCGCAGAGATAGGTGCTGAAAAAGGATCCACAGTTCTCTGTCCTGCCCATATAGAGAACCTCTTCCATTTACTCCGATAAACCTGTCTGGTGGAAGGTTTATGAGCAGCCACCAAAATGGCTTTGACCGGTGAAGAGATACCGGAGTCCTAATTAAGGTTGGAATTGGAGCAGCCAAGCTGTCAACTTCAGGGTCCGCAGATTGGGAACTGGCATTCCCAGAGGGTGAGAGATGAGAGCCGAAATTGGATCCAGAATCCATGGTGGATTGATTTTGTGAGACCATACGAAGGGGAACCAAGGTTGTCGAGGCCAGAATGGGGCAATGAGAATCATTCTGCTCCCCAAACTGTTGGCTTTCTGCAGAAACCTCTGCATCAGAGGAAGTGGAGGGTAGGCATAAAGGAGACCGGGAGGCCAAGCATGCACCAGAGCATCCTCAGGAACTCCCCTGGTGGGGGAAGCAAAGCGAAGAAATTGTCGCATTTGGCGTTTGAGGGAGAAGCAAAAAGATCGCAACAAGGTTGCCCCCAAACTGCAAAAATCTTCTTCGCTACTTGAAGATTGAGGGACCACTCGTGTGGAGAAAGGATGGTGCGACTGAGCTTGTCCGCAAGGATGTTGGACTTTCCCGGAATGTGCGTTGCTATCAGAAAGCGTTTGGTGGAAATTGCCCATTCCCAGACTCTCATGGCCTCTCGACAAAGGGGGTAAGACCTGGTTCCTCCCTGCTTGTTGATATACCAGACTACGGACATATTGTCTGTCTGAATCGCAATAGTCCCTGTAGGAAGAACGTGGTGAAGTGCTTGCAACGCTAGGAGCACCGCCCTCATTTCCAGGACATTTATATGCAATGACGTCTCTGTGGGATTCCACGTGCCTTGGACAATCTTTCCCGCAGAATGCCCCCCCCTACCGAGGCAAGAAGCGTCCGTGGTCACTGTGGCTCGGGGAAATGCAGCGCAAAAGGGTCTTCCTGCTAGGGGCTCCGGAGAAAGAAGCCACCACAGAAGGGAGTCCCTGCACGCTCTGCTGATCGCAATCGGAGCGTTTAGAGACGAACAAAGAGGAGACCACTGAACTTGAAGGGTCCATTGAAGAACCCGCATGTGTAAACGTGCATGAATTAGAAGCGGGATAGCTGCCGCCATAGAACCTAGGGCCCTCAGGACCGAAGCTGCAGTTGGTGAAGGCTGAAGGATTGCTGTCACATGACACCTCAGGCTGACGATACGGTCTGGGGTGAGGAAGGCTCGCATTGATCTGGTGTCTAGTCTTCCTCCTATGAAATCTATAATTTGAGTTGGATTCAGAAAAGATTTCTCCCAGTTGATCGTGATGCCCAGCCTTGGTGCTAGTTGAAGGAAATAATCCCTGGCTGAGCACAGAAGATGCCTCGATGATGCCGTCAGGAGCCAGTCGTCCAGGTACGGAAAGACCTGTAATCCCTGGAGCCTCAGGTGGGCCGCTACCACCGCTAACACCTTGGTAAACACCCTGGGGGCTGAGGTGAGACCAAAGGGGAGGACCCTGAACTGATAATGACTGGCTCCCAGCCGGAAGCGAAGAAACCTCCTGGATCGTCTGTCCATCCGAATGTGGTAGTACGCATCCTTGAGGTCTATGGAACACATCCAGTCGTTCTCCCTCAAAAGGGGGAGTATAGATTGCAGAGTGACCATCCGGAACTTTTGCTTGGTTACTGACAGGTTCAACAGGGAAAGGTCTAAAATTGGTCTTAAGTCCCCCGTCTTCTTTGGCACCAAAAAGAACCTGGAGTAAAACCCTAATCCGGCTTGATCTGGGGGGGACGCGCTGGATGGCTCTTTTTCCTAGCAGCTGCTCGATTTTGAGAGCTGCCGCCTCCCTTTGGTCGGGTGGAACATCTGGGAGGCTGCGAGATTTGGGAATCTTGATTAGGGGTATTGAATATCCTCTGGATATAAGTCGAAGCACCCAACTGTCTGTTGTTATGGACTCCCAAGAAGTCAGGTGCATCGAAAACCGCCCCCCGACTGCCTCCAGAGACGGACAGCCGGGCAACCCTTCAGGGCTGCTGCGTGGGTCTCTCAGAGAAGGGTTCTCTGGACCCAAAATTGCCAGGAGCCCCCCTGCCTCTGGCACGACGACCTCCCCGTCCTCCTCTGCCATGGAAGGACTGGTTATCCGAGCAGGTTGGGACTGCTGCGACTTCCGGAACCACATCTTCTTCTGTCCCTTTTGGTTCTTAGAGAAGGACCTCTGGGGAGCTGAGAAGCGGACTCCGACGGCAGACAGCGTCTTCCCGTCCTTTTGCTCTGGACTAATGTCTCGCGAACAGTCTTGCCAAACAAGGCAGAACCATCGAAAGGGGCATTCGCGAAGGTCGCCTTGAAGGGCTCAGCAAAATCACAATGGCGGAGCCAGGCCTGTCGCCTCATGACGAGGCCTGCTCCGCTGGCTCTAGCGGCTCCCTCAGTAGCATGAGACAGCAGCCGCATAGATGTATTGGATACAGATCTGAGAGTGGCCATTCGGGTGGAGTAAACCTGTTTATCCTCACTCGAGATGGACTCCGGGGGAGATGCAGCGTATTCTTTAATCAGATCTCGCTGCATCCTAATGACATGTGCCATGTAGTTCAGCGCTCTCAAGGAGAAGGTCGCTGAACTAAACACTCGCTTCCCAATGCGATCCATCGAACGGGACTCCTTGCCCGGAGGATGGACGGAGGGACTCTCCTGGGCCAATTCCCTCTTTGTGGCTGCAGCCATCATCATGGCATCTACTGGGGGACCCTTACTCCAGTGGGTGCGGTCAGATGGAGGAGAAAGAATGCGGTCCGGGCGCTTAGGGATAGGCTCAATGGTGTCCGGATCCTTCCACGCCCTGATAGATATAAGATCTACCAGGGGGTCAGCAGGAGGGGACACCCAAGAGGTAGAAGGGCCCGCCTCGAATGCCTCCAAGAACACAGACTCGTCCGAAGAAGCCTTGGGGGCAGACCACCCCCCCCGATCCTTAACATCTCCATGATGTCTCCAAATGAGACGTCCTCAGGGAGTGACCTAGGGAGCCTTCCCTTCATCCAAGTCCGTGTCTTCAGTGACGGACTCAGGGGAGTCCATGTGCCTCCTCTTGCACTTGCGCTTCGAGGTACTTCATCGGGGGGCTGTCCGAGGAGTACTCTTCAGCAGATGGATGTTCCAAGGGAACCACTTGGGACATCGAGGCGGGCTGTCCCTGGGACCGGCTGGTGGGGGCCTGGCCCAACTGCAATGGAGTGCGGGATGGAGCCGTGGCAGGGACCGGGGGTCCGGATGTCCTCGACAGTGCCCTTTCCATAACGTTGAAAGCCGAGGGGGAGCCAGCTTCTCTAAGCCCCGAGAGCCGACCCCCACTCGGATCCGACGTACGGATCGGAGCCGAAACCGTCGGATCCGAGAGACCAGTGTGCTCCGACCTTGACGGAGCCGAAGACACACCAGCTCCCTCGGATCCGAGGCTCGGCCCTCGGCTCCGAGAGGTCGGGTCCGGCACCAAGCACTCAAGGGATGGGACGGATCCGAGGTGCGCCGACCAATCGGATCCGGATCCAAATCTGCACGGCGCCGAAAGCTCCGAACCCGTGGTATGGGTCGGAGAAGGAGCTAAGGGGGCGAAAAAAGGGGTCGAAGCCCCTCCCGGTTGGGGGGGGGCTAGGAGCACTCCCATTTGCATTTGGGCCTGGATGAATTTCCTCATCATCCGGTCCATATCAGCTTCGCTCATAGAAAAAGTGGATCTAGAGGAGGCCACCGAAGCGGACCTAGAGAGCCGTCTCGGTGACCTCCTGGAAGGGCTAGCCTCCTCCTCCTCGGGTCCAGGAGAGAACCGAGGGGAGTGGAGCCGAGGAGGAGGAAAGCTAGAAGGCACAGGGGAAGCCCGCTTAGATGGAGGAGCCGAGCTGGAAGCCGGCTCTCCTCTTGTGGTGCTTCTCCTGTGCCTCTCCTTCTGTCTCTCCCTAGAAGAATCCTTCCTCCGGCAACTTTAAGGGAGGTTGAGTCCCAGCCGGAGGGAGAACTCACAGCAACAAGTTGCTGACTGGAGGGCAGAGGCCGAAGCAGTATCTGGGGTAAAAGACCCGCCAGCAACAACTTCGACCTCCGTTCCCTTAAAGCCCGGGGGTTGAACCCTGCACAAATGGTACAACCAGAAGACAGGTGTTCAACCCCCAAGCATTTAACGCACCGAGTGTGGCCATCTGCTGGAGACAGCTTATGGCCACACTCAGTACATTTCGAAAAAACAGCCTTAGGGGCTTCAGACATTACACCTAAGGCCTAAACACACACACACACAAACAAACTACGAAAACCCGAGAAAAATTAACTAAAGAAGGAGGAAAGCCTTAACCACACACAACTCTAACTATATTTATAACAAAAATTGAAAATTTGAGAAATTTTCCTGTCAGAAAACTACACTTATCTCAAAACCACGCCAGGAGCTCTAGAATTCCGTTGCTTCTTGAAAAGCGGCAAACGAAATCTGAGGTCAGTCAGGGCTTGGCAAGGGGTTATGGGTAAGAGGGAGGAGCTAGGAGCTCGGAGCCTAAGCTTTTGAATTGCCGGCTCGGATCCGAGATCGGATCCGATACCCACAGGTTGCAGACGAATGAAGTCTGCCTACTTCAGATCTGTAGTTTTGAAGAACGAGAAAAAATGAAGAAAGGCGTGGAAAATGCTAGGTTTCTTAAGATGTACCTACAACTATAGCTTGTTTTACATTTTCCACTAGCAAATGCTCTCAGTGAATGATAAGAAGTCTGCAGCTACAAGCAAGTGGCCATGGGAATTCTTTACATTCTTTTCTGAGAGGAATTTACATTGATTCCTTCATGCATCAGTCAAATTGTTACCTGTTATAAACTATTAATCTTGGGAGTTTTGAGCATTCTTTGATGGGGAAGTGCAAAACTTAAAGATACAATGATAAGAAGTTCAGTGAAAAATAACATTTGAGATTATGGGAAGTGAATAAGAGCAGCCTTAATATTTTAATACATTTAATACAACACTGCATAATTTATTTTTATTTAATGATAGCCAGTTAATTTTTTCTTAGGTCTAAATGTTAATGTTTTCTGAATTTCACATCTGAGAGTGAATACAGATAAGAAAAGAACAGACAAACCAGTGTAAGTGGGAACACAAGCTGTAGCATGGGTAATCTTAATTTTAGATTTGGCTGTACCTATAGGTCAATTTGGGACAATTGCTCCTATCTGGAGGATTAAACTTCATTTGTTGAAAATGTATATGGCTTTGTATGTTAAGGGGTAGGAGTGTTCTGAAAATGAATTTAGTTTGTTTGATGTTTTTCCTCAAAGCAAAAAAGTCTTGAAATTGTTGACATATGTTTAAATGGAGATGAGAAGAAAGAAAAACCGTATACAAGATCAGTCTGCCACATAACAGTATGTGCACATAAGAGAAAAGTTTGGAATACACATTAACAAAACTGTCATGTATAATACTTGGGAACAGTGGCTTTTTCATAATGAGTACTCTATCCATAGTATCTTGGAATGTAAACAGTCTTACATGCACAAAAGGAAAAAGTATTAAATGATATTAAGAAATGCAGAGTGCACATAGCAATGCTGCAGGAGATGCATATGGCAGAAATGAGGATGTGAATTTGACAAAGAAAGGATTTCAGGATGGAGTTCCAAGATGTCTGCACATTGAGTAACAGCTTAATTCTGGCTCTCCCAGTCTGAAAACAGAAACTTAGCAGAGAAAGACAGTGGGCTTAGATTTCTGGGTAAAGTTCAGTAACAGACTAGTAAGTGTACTGCCTAGATGCCAGGGGAAAAAAAATATATATAAAGGGCCTGGAGGAAAATCAGCTACAAAGGTTGAGGAAAAAAAAACATAAGCTGGGAAAAGTACTGCAGTTATTCAGAAATGTGAGGCTGCAAAGCAATAATTACATTTGTGAACCAGGACAGAACAATAAAATCTGGAAATATTGGACTTGTTTGGACTTTGTTAAACTTGTAGGGGACTCTAAAGCATATGCCCTACTTTATGTCATTAATGTTTGGAAAAATACTCAGGTGAGGAGGGAGAGAGTTAACTTAAGTAAAACAACATTTTTTCTTAACAGTATTACTTAAGTGGTGCATGATTTATCTCTGTATGTTATACATTTTTTCAGTTATTTTTATGTGTAATGGGGATACTAACGTAAATAGGTGCTTTTATTCTTTGTTTCTCCCTTCTTCTCTCTTTCTCCTTGTTTAGTTTTAAGAAATATAGGCACTGTAATGTACAACAACAAAAAGGGATCTGTTTAAAAGAGCATGACAAAAGAAAAATGTGTGCCTTTTCTCATTCTTGCATAGGGGAATGACTGTGTCGAGGCCTTTAGCGTTATATAGTAACAAGTTTTGACAGAAATCAGTAAATGAAAAAGAATACTGAATATTATAAGGTCTTTTTTTCTAGTAAACATTCCTGTATCTGGTTCTCATGTCACTAGCAGACAATCTGATAAAGAGGAATGGCTTGTAGAAATGTTTTCTGAAAGCATTCAGGTGTCTTCCCAGCTGGGAAAGATAAGGCAAAACCAAACAACACTTAACAGAATCACAGGTTGTACCATGCATCTTAGCATGGATAAGCTTTCTTTCTGTTTAGCTCAAGTCTGTGTGTGGTGGTCAGTTTGGAACTTACGTTCCTACTAAGGGATTAAACTTATTTAAAGATGTACATAGTTTTGTGTGTTAAGTTAGTAGGTTTAGGGGGTATTGGGGTGTGTGTTTATTTCTATTTGAGGGTTTTTAATAAAACAAAAAGGTCTGCGAGATGTAACACAGGCTCAAATGGAAATAAGAAAGAGTTGTATAAAAGATTAACCTGCCAAACAGTGCATGCAGGTAACACATAAGCTGAAATTAGACACTTAACAAAAAAGCTGTTATACATAAAAGGTAGGAATAATAATCCCTCAAGAATATGATTATTTCTATAATGGCCTCACAGACAAGTGAAAAAAGAAAGAACAGTGAACTACATTAAAAAAATTTATGCAAATAGCTATGCTACAGGAGACACACTTGGAAAGAACTGAACATGTGAACTTGATAAAGAAAGATTTTCAGGATGGTTATTCAGCTGAATACCTGGGGCAAAGGGAGAGAGAATTGCTTATAGTAATTGCAAGAAGAGCTCCAACAGTAATAGAAGAAGAAAAAAAGACACTAGCACTAACGGACTACTGTCAAGGTAGAAGGATTACACCGGCATGTATTTACATTCCACCAAAAACTGCTATAATAGAGCTAAAGAAAATTTGGGAGAAATAACCAGCTTTCATTTATAGGTGGGGACTGGAATTTGATTTGCAACTGCGAAGATGTGTCTGGGGTTCCAGAAAGGGAAATATAGCAAAGGAGGGTAGATTTTTAAAGAAATTTATGAAAATATTTGGCATGGAAGGTGTGAATTCAGTACTAGGAATTCAGAGTGAATTTACATATTATTCCCCAAAATATAAAAACTGGGCTAGGCCAGACAGAATTTACATTTCACACGAACATGTGCATTTAACTGAAGGTCTTGATACCCACCCAATAACTATTTAACATCATATGCCAATAATAACAAAAATAAAAAGGAGACACTGGTGGTTTCTCACCGATCTGTTGAAAAGAGAGAAATTTAAAGAATGGGTAGTGGAAATTATTCAGCAGCTATTAGAGAAGATAGAAACTTCTTCTGAAAATATAGCTAGGGAGTTAGATAAAATGAAAAAGGAATTTAAAAACAAGATGGAAGTAAAAGAAAGGAAGATATGGTTAAGAAGTAACAGACATTATTTAGAGGGACTGACAAATATTAAACTATTGCAAAACAGGGGAAATCTCACAGAATAAGATGAGCAACTACAGACTGCTAAACAGAAAATAAGGGGCTACATTGACAATATGCATGAGTTTAAAAAGACTGATGTTAAGCAACTGCTTTTTGACAAGTCTAGAGCACAAAAAATTTAGCACAACGACTCAGATGACAGAAAGCAGAAAGGGCTGTCACCATGCTTAGGAAGCCTATTACAGGGAAGATAATTAGGGATCCTGTAGAAGTATTAGAAATATTTTGGAAATTCTATGAAAGTGTGTATAAAGCAGAGAAATATGGAAATCAAGAACTGGTACAAATGGAAATGTTTATGGAAAAATTAAATATGACACGGCTAGAGGGAGAGGAGGCTGAATTACTAACAGTTAGGATAGGAGGAGATGACATAAAAATGGTGATGTATAGCCAATCTACAGGAAATTCCGCATGATTAGATGGTATTCCTGTGGAAGTTTGGAAGCTAGGAGGGAAATACTGATGAAGATCTGGAAGGTTTTAACAGTATTTTAAGAGGATGAGAAGTACTAACATCCTAGATGAAAGTGGTAGCAGCTGTACCCCTTAAAGAGGGTAAAGATCCATCAGATCTAACTTCATACTGGCCCATTTCAATACTAAATCATGACTATAAAGTGTTTATGTCTATAATGGCTAAAAGAATGGCAAAACTGATGTCACAATTGATACATATGGATCAATGTAGTTTTGTGGAGGGGAGGCGAACATTTAACATAAACAGAACACTGATAATCCAGAGGGAAGTAGAATGTACGAAGATACACCACTGTTGGTGGATCTTGATGCACAGAAAGCATTTGACAGAGTAAGCTGGGACTTTATGAGCAGAGCAATGGAAGCATTTGCATTCCCTGATAAAATTATAAGGTTGACATATATCAAGGATTGGAGGCGAAAATTAAAGTGGGGTGGGGTCCTCTCCAATCATCTCTGCTTGAACAGAGGAACCAGGCAGGGGTGTCCTCCCCCCCCCCTTTGTTATTTGCATTATATTTAGAACCACTGGCAAGGAAAATAAGGGATTCAAAAATTCAAGGATATAACTGGTGTGGCAGTCAAGAAAAGCTATGTCTATTTGCAGATGACATTATACTATACCTGCCAAAACCAGAAAGGGGCATTACAGTGTTGTGGAACATATTCAAACAGTTTTAAACCTTTTCAGGATACAAAATTAGTGAAGCAAAAACAAAAGCAATAGCAGTAAAATATGTACCCACATACAAATTGGTTCAGCAATATCCATATTTACAGGGACATGATAAAGTGAAGTATTTACGAGTATGGATTAAAAATGATACTGGTGAGGCAGCTAAAGTTATGTGGGAAGAGACTAAACAAAAGATAATACAACAACTGAGAAAATGGAAGCTGTGTTATATGGATATTGATAGTAAGATACAAGCAGTAAAATGTTTTTTTCCCCTTTAGTCTTATACACTTGTCAGTTTATTAACAGAGAAGAAGTTGTGGATAGTAATTAATAAAGAGCTGAAGGATTCTATCTGGGAGGGGTAGACAGCAACAGTCAAGTGGGATAAACTTATTCTTCCAATAGAAGAGGGCGGATTGGGATTACCACAGTTGAAAGGGTACTTCAGAGCAACACAGTTAAGGCTCCTATATATAGGATAAGCAGAAAACTATAATTCAAAGTGGAAGGAGAGGATGATGAAATGGGAGAGGGGGCTCAAATAACAGGAACAGACTAAGAGTTTGGATGTAGACCTTTAAGGACAACAATCATACATAATATCAAATTCATAAAATAGCAGAAGGTGTTCTAAGAACTAAGCCAACATGGGAATGTTGAATGGAGATTCTGCCGACAGGGATGACTGCAATTAGGGATACAGACAATAGGCAAGAGGAACTGGGAATATATTGGAGAAAACTGGCAAAGGAACCAAGGTACTGGGGAGCAAATAACCAGCGAAGGAAATATAACAGAATGGGAAGATGCCAAGAACTTATTTGGACTGCAGGCTAAAGATTGTCCTCCATATCAGGGTTTGATATCAAGGTACAGGTAAAGAGAAAGAAATGGGGGGAGGTCCTAAATGAAAGACCAGCACTGGTAGAGTTTTTAGTAGAATACACAACAGAAGTTGCCATTACAAAAGGAAGAACATATACAATATTGCATGACAACTATAAGAATCAATCACAGGAGGTTAGGAAGGACTGGGAAGAGAGACTACATAAGCAATTCACAAAGAACAGTGGGGGATATATGTATGTCTCCCAAATATGCAACAAAATCTAGAAGATTTTTGATCTTTGCCTAGAAGTGCTTACATATCTATTTTATACCCCAAACAGACTTCAAATAATTTTTCCTCAGGTGGACAGCAAATGTTGGAGGTTTGATTGGGCAGAAAGAGGTAACTGGGAACATATTTTTTGGAAGTGTAAGGAGTTGGTAAACTTTAAAAAATTCCCAGCAGACTGCTCTGCTGGAGATGCTGGGAGAGTAAGTTGGATTGACTACGGAAATTATTTTTTTGAGCTATGATAAAAACTCTGCTCGGACTTGCCTAGACATAGTAAGGCCTTGCTGAGTCTAATTATGATGGCTGATAAAAAAGCAATTGCTAGAAAATGGAACCAACTTTAATAGATGTAGTGTAGATATTAACAGAGTTAAAGCAACTGGAACTGGGATCTTGAGAAAAGTGGAAGAGGAAATTACATAGGAAAAAATGGGAACTGTGGAATTAATACATGCAGAGGAGGAATGAGGATTAAAAGAAGACAGGATTTGATTGAGCTATGTAATGGTTGACTAACAATGAATGTTAAAAGTGATGTATAATGTTTGCAACTACAGTTGTGTTGGCACGGTTTGGAATGTATAATGTTTGCAACTGAGATTGTGTTGCTATGGTTTATTGTCATTTACATAAATGTAACATGGCCTATGTCATGCATGATGATTTAATAAAGCCGTTTGTTTAAAAAAAAAAAAAAAAAAAAAAAAGAAAGGATTTCAGGATGGGTATTTGTGGACAAAGGAAAAAGAGAGTAATAATAATGATTGCTAGAATGGCTCCAATAGTGATAGAATAGGGGGAAAAAGAATAATGGTAAATTTATGGTAGTAAGGGGCTACTGCCAAGGAAGGAGGATTACACTGGCATGTATTTATATTCCACCACAGACTGCTACTATAGAGTTTAAGAAAATTTTGGGAGAAATAATCAGCTTTCAGCAGGGAGTATTAGTAATAGTCCGGGACTGGCATGAACTTCATCTGCAATAGTGAGGATATATCCTGGAACCTAGAAGGAAAAATGTAACAAAAGAAGGTATATTTCTAAAAAAAACTTTATGAAAATATTTGGCATGTAAGTGGGAAATAATTTACATATTTTTCTCCAAGGTACAATAATTGGGATAGACTGGATAGAAATTATACTTCACAGGAACATTTGCATTTAATTGACAGCTTTGAAACACATCTAATAATTATTTCAGATCATGCCCTGAATAAAACTTACGATAAAAATGCAGGGAAATAAAGTAAAAATAAGACAATGACACTTTCCTCTCTACCAGTTGAAAAAAAGGAATTTAAAGAATTGGTAGTTGAAATTATCTGAGAATTATTAGGGAAAATAGAAGTTTCTTCAGAAGGGATAGCTACTGAGCAGGATAAAATGAAAACGTACTTTTAAATAGGGCAGAAATACAACAGAAAGAGAAATGACGTAACAGTGATATATAGCAGGTAAGTCTCCAGGATAACGAGAAGACTGTAGTCCCGTAGAAGGCTAGATACTAGGAGGGAAGAAAATGGTAAAAAATCTAGAAGACTTAATAATATTTTAAAAGGAGGGAATGTTTCAGCATTTTGGAAGAAAGCTGTGGTGGTAGTACTACCCAAAGGGAGTAAAGACCTGTCAGCCATAGCTTCATACAGATCCATTTCAATTTTAAACCATAATTATAATGTGTTTATGCCTATAATAGCTAAAATAATGGCAAAAGTTTGCCCACAATTGATAGATATAAATCAATATTTTTTTGGGGGGGGGGGGCATTTGACAACATTAATACAAATGATGATCCAGATGGAAGTAGCATGTAAATAAATTTCACTGTTGCTGGCGAGTCCTGATGCAGAGAAAGCATTCAACAGAATAAGCCATGAGTTTATCAAGAGGGCAATGGAAATATTTGCATTTCCTGATACAATAATGTTAACTGACAGGAGATATGATGGATCGGAGGCAAGAATTAAAGTGGGAGGGCTCTTCTCTGGTAACTTGTGCTTAAACAGAGAAACCAAACAGGTATGTCCTCTTTCCCCTTTATTTACTTTACATTTAGAGCCATTAGCAAAGAAAACAATGGCACTCAGAAATTAAAAGATATAATTGGTATGGTAATCAAGAAAAGTTGGCTTCATTTGCAGATGGTATTACTTTGTACTTGATAAATCCAGAAAAAGACATCTAGGTGTTGTTGAACATTTTGAGACAGTTTCATGTGTTTTGAGGGCAAAAAATTTATGAAGATAAAACAAATACTATAGCCATAAATGTACCCACTTATGAACTCGTTTAGCAATACTCACATTTATTGGGACACAATAAAACTAAATATTTAGGAGTATGGATTAAAAAGTCTTCTGTAATAGCAGCTACGGGTATATGGGAAGAGACTGAAAAGATATGGATTATATGATATAAGCAGTAAAAATGTGGTAGTCCCTTTGATTTTATATGCCACCAGAGGAGAAGATGTGGACAATAATTAATAAAGAGTTGAAAGAATTTATCTGGGAGGGAAAGAGGGCACGCAATAAGAGGGATAACTTGCTCCTACCAATAGAAAAAGTTAGTTTAGTTACCTGATTTGAAGGGATATTTTACAGCTACACAGTAAAGGCTTGTGTACATTATACAAGCAGAGCATTTCAATGTAAAGTGGAAAGGAATGATGATAAAGCAGAGAAGCATTTTAAAAAATAAGAAGCGAATGGGATTTTGGATGGCTATTTTTATGCAAGAACAACTACACTGAATATTATAGCCAAAAAGCTGGATAAAGTACTCTAAGAACTAAGCCAACATGGGAAAATAAGAAAAGAGATTTTGTTAAAAGGGATGACTGGAAGTAGGGGTACAGAAAATAGGTAAGAGGGGCTGGAGAAAAATGGCAAAGGAACCAAGGTAGCAGAAGCAAATAACTAGAGAAGGAAATGTAACAGAATGGTGACAAGGCCAAGCAGAAGTTTGAAATGAAGGTTAGAGACTGCCTTCTCTACCCGGGATTGAAATCAGAGTTTAGACAAAGAGAAAGGGATGGGAGAGTCCTAAGTGAGAGATCTGCTCTGGTAGAGTTTTTAGTAAAATCCAGAACAGAAGTGGATAATTGATAGAGCATATAAAGTATAGTGCAGGTTGTGCGTTAGGCCCGGCAAGCCAGCACGTAAAACTCTACTGCCAATCATTAGCGGACCGAAGTTCCGCTGTAGCGACCCCTAACCGGGAAAAGCCGAAAGACACAAACATATAAAATATAGTGCATAACTAAAAGAATCAATAATACGAAGTTAAAAAATATTGGGATGAGAGACTGGAAAAACAATTTAAAGGGGAACAATTGGAGGCCATATGTAGGGCTCCCACGTATGCAACAAATTCAAGAAGGTCTAAGACTTTTGCTTGGAAGCATTTGCATTGGTATTTTTATACCCCAAGCAGACTTTGAAGAATGCTTCCTCAGGTAGATAGCAAATGTTGGAGATGTGATGGGAAAGGAAGAAGTTGCTGGGAACATGATTTTTGGAAGTATAATGAGTTGGCAAATTTTAAAAATTCCTTAATGAATATTATTTTGGAAATGCTGGGAGAGGACACAGCTATAACTAAGGAAATTATGCTTTTGAGCTGGTGCACAGGATTTGAATTACCTAGACACAGGAAGGTCCCACCGAGTTTAATTGTGTGTCTGTGAAAAAAGCAGTTACTAGAAAATGGAAATCAAAATCTAAAGCAACTTTATTTGAAGTACTGAACATTGTAAAAGACATTAAAAAACTGGAGGAGGGATCTTTAGCAAAGGGAAGAAGCAAATTACATAGACATAAATGTAGTTTGTGGGAATAATATATGCAGAATAATGTTCAGGAGAAGGCAAGAAGTTTAAGGGTAGGCAGAAATTGTATAACTTATGTAATGCTGGACTGAAAGACAGTTGTTACAAAGAAAGAAGACGTGTAATGTATGTGTAAATGGAAATAATGTTAATGTGGTTTGCTTTCTTTTTGATTAATGCCTACATCTGTGATAATTTAATAAAGGTGTTTAAACAAAAAAAGATAATTAGGCTGCCAATAAGAACATTTTTGATAAAGTTGGACATGTGAACTTGTGGGTTAAAGTATTAGAGATGGAGTTTCTTGGGAATCTAGTCACACAAACAAAAGCTACACTGGGAATCAATTGAGTCATTGTTAATGGATGCATTGGCTAGTTCTTTAAGGTAAGAACTGGTATTAGGCTAGGCTGTTCTTAAGGATCCCTTTATAAATGTGTTATAAATTATTTAGCAAGATGTTTGGGAGAGAGTTTAGCAGAATGTGAAACTGCAAGAAGGGGGTAGATTTATCTTGGGGTGATGAACTCACTGATGAGTTTTTGACAGAGAAAATTACTGACAGTACTGGTTTTAAGTCTGCATGGTCACAGCTTTGTAACTACAGAGTTAGAACACTTACAATGGGGTACAGGATACTTTCCCCATGCAAAACATGCTTTTAGTAGTCAATTGAAGCTTCAACCATTTTATTGCCTCACTGATTTTTTTCATCTAGTTGAAACTCAGGAAAACACAAGAAATGGCAGAGGTCTACATGCATGTTTTATGTATTACGGTTAAGGACTGGCTATCTACTGATAAAGCATGAAGTGTATATGACATGTTGGTGAATAACGGCCATTAAGTAATCATAACTAATTAGAAATAGAAGGTTTTTGTATAAGGGTAAATAGTGAATAAATGATACATGGTGCATTTTTATTGACCAGAAGTTCAAATAATAACTGATGCATGAGGAAATTTCTTTGGCTTTTAGGTATGAAGTCTGGGAATTTTAATTCTATAAAGTAGTATTGGGATGATAAAGTAATAACTATAGTAGAACCAATAATTGGTCACTAAGAGACTGGCAAAAACTATTTTGTATTAAAAAGTTTTTATAAACATTTTAATTCAATCCCTATACATCTACTTTCTGTATAATTAAAAAGAGGGTGCATTATACCATGACATTATAAAATGGGACATCGGGTATTAAAGTGTTTTTTTTTTTACTGTATTTTATGAATAAAGTTTTAAAGGAAGAGTGTATAAAGAAATAGCAAGAAAGTTCTTATTTATTAACTGATGGCAAGAACTGGGATCGGTAACCTGGAAAAGAGAGAAAGTGAAATGTGTGAGCAACTAAGAGACACAAAGAAAATAAACCAGAGAAAGGTATGCTAGCATGAAATTATAACATATGGCTAGAACTATATGATAGATTACCACAGGACTTTTATGTTAAACACAGGTAGAACAATTAGTAAATTTAAGAAAAATTAGTTAAAACCAATTAATAAAAATCAAAATTCTTGAATAAATGTGGGATATATAGTGATTATTCAACTATCACAAAATAAGGTGATTTAAAATATAACAACTGGATAGATAATTATTTAAAATATCAAAAGTAGAGGCAATTCCAAATGTTGTTTAACTGCTCATATATTAGCAATTTGTGAAGCCATGTAAATGTAAGTAAGGTATGGGACTGTTACAAACTGTGTCTCAAGGGAATATGATTTTTAAGGTGTAGAATATGAAATGAAGGCTGAAAAAAAAACTATGTGAAGAGTAATATGCAAAACTATGAAGATATACATTTAGAATGCAATCATTTTACTTCCTTTGCAAAAAAAAAAAAAGAAAAAGAAAGATCTAACAAATTGGTCTTTAGAGAAGAAACATACTTTGTAGCTTTACCTGTAAGGAAAAGAAATGTTTCATATATAAAAGGCATGATGGATGGTAGAAATCAGTAATATAGTTTTGACATAGAACGTCTAAGATGCTATATTTAGACTTAATACATTGTTTTATCTGAGAACAGCATTTTTACTGCAGTCTTTAATAAGTACAATAGGGTCTTTAACATCCTTCTAAGTTAACTCTACAATATATACAGATGCAAGCATACCCTGGTGAAATTAAATTTTAAGTTAAAATGAAAATGCAAAAGTACATTAGAAAATGAATTCCACTTTACAGTAGGAATCTGTAGTACTGATCTACAACCTATAATATACAGTGTGTTGTGAAGTGTTAACATATCAATCAATATGATTTAATCCTTTTCCATGTCAATTAATTCTAAATAGCTTCCTTTCATTAAACCATATAGCCAGAAAGCTGGGTACACGGGCCTTGTAAATTCATTGTCATATGTATGTAATAGCTGGAATTCAGTTTTATTCACACAATAAAATTTTAGAAGGCCAGCATTACAGTCCAGAAGGACACCTACAACAGTGGGCTCTGTGTAGTCTTTTAGGATTTTCCTTTGATTTTCATGCCAAACAGATAAGTGTCTTTCACTCCACTCCAAACACCAAGATTTGCTGTTTCTTCCTAGAAATTCCCTTCGCCCAAGGTCATCATAAGAAATACCAAAGGCCCATCCTCCACTGTGTTTTGCAATTACTTTCCAGAAATGGCATTCAGAGCTGAAACCCTGTTCACAAAACACTTGATTGACTTTAAATCTTTTTGGACTTGGAAAACACTGAACGTCTTTTCCAGACACTGTAGCTACTCTTCCATCTTTTGAGATTTGAAGACGTTTGTAGTTAGTCATTCGATCAAATGTTAGTTTGGTAGCAACTGGAGAAAAAATATGTAATACACATTATAACTGTGAATCTTAATATCATGAACTCACAAAGAGAAACAGACAAACAAAAAAACATTATAAACACCATCTACACTGTATAAAGATTACTGGAATGAGCTTAACTATTTGGTTTAATATTACATGTTCTTAGGTCATCATAAATTGCTTGCATCAGTTTGTTAGTACAAGGAAAAGACAGAAGGGTTTTGTGTCAATGTCACAGTTTTAAAATGAGGCCTGGAAGTTGGAAGGAGAGGGGGGATGTGGGGTGGAGGCAAGAATGAGTGTCATAGTAACAGATTTTTACTTACCTAGAAATGGTAAGGAAAGTAAATTGGGGGTGGGGTGGCATGTTGACTAAGTGGCTAAGCTTTCTTCCTCACAGCTCTAAGATCCAGGTATGAACTCTACCCTCTGTTTACTGTGTGTAGAGGGGGATGCATATTTCCTCCATGTCTACTTGGTTTTAATCTGGGCATACGCTTTCATACCTAAAATGTACAGGTTTGACTAGCTACTCCAAAATGTCTATATATATATATATATATATATATATATATATATCTGTATGTGTATATATACACACACACACACACACACACATATACATACCCTGAGGCACGTACTGAGAAGCTATTACAGCGCATCTACAATTTTGTGAGGCATGAACCTGTCAAGTGAGCAAATTAGAAGCTTTGGTGTACACAGATAGTTGATCAGAGCACAACCCAACATGTGTTACTGTACTTACAAGATGGTATTGTGTTTTTAATCATATAGTAATTTTGTTGTAGGACTTGTATTTAGATGTGCACTGAATATATTTAATATACCCATTTAGCCAATCAGATTGTTTGACCTCTGAGCCTAATTTATAAATAAGTATTCAAATTATACTTACCCTTGCCTAAATGGTCAGGTTATGGCTCAAACAGGTCTGCAATGGACTAGTCATTCGCCCATTTATAAATCCAGTATTTATTTATTTATTTAAGATTTGTTAACTGGGAAAGTCCGACTTGGAATAAAGCCAGTTTTCAGCGGAGGCCCGGGGAGAAACACTCCAGATTCATGTCTTTCCAATGTGGGAGAAAACCGGAGCACCCGAAGGAAATCCACACAAACGCAGGGATGACATGCAGACTCCTCACAGAAGGCACCCCAGCCGAGAATCGAACCGAAGAACCTCTTGCTGTGAGGCGACAATGCTACCGCTGCACCACTGCATTAAAATAAAAGAATAGACAACTTCTCAACTATTCTTGAATTTGATTCAGAATTTTCTTGTTCATTATTACATCTGTGATTTTACTACAAAATGACGAGGATTATAAACAATGTCATACACTGCAGCTACAGGCATTTTAGCCTTAAAATGCTGTTAGTGTACTTCTTACCCTAACTATTGTTTAAATGCATAGCACCTGTGTTTAGAGAGTGCAGCAGATATCAGGCTACTGTCTGAGGAGTTACGGCATTAGTCCAATTGACAGTTGCAAGAGACAGCTGTCTGACAGACAAGTATATAAAAAATACAGTAGCTTAAAAACTGAGATTGCACTGTGTGATTAAATTCTCTTTAATCCAACATGCAATGACCATAGAGGTGATTATAGGTAGTCTGTGTAGGGATTTTGCCCCTAAACAAATGCTGGAGAGAGTTGTACGAAAGTTTGCTTTGTAAAAACTATTCACACCTTGTGTACTCCTTACACTGCTTTGCCTCTGAGTCTTGCTGTAAAAGGTTGAAAGCTACAGAAAAAATAAGGTTGAAAAGAATAAACAGGCATGACCTATCACATCTGCGTAAGCATTGCAGTTTGCATCTCTCTAGATGTCTGTCCCCTACTGTCCACCCTACTTTGGGGATATAAATATTGACTGGAACCTTGTTAATACTGCCACCCCTAGCTACTCCTTTATGGCTTTACCCAGCTGATCACCTCGTCCACACACCAGCAAAAAAATTCCCAGAACAGCTCGGTCATCGACTAGATATTAGTATCCAAGCCCTAGTGCTATCATAACCCTTTCACCCTCTTAACTCCCTTAGTGACCACCTCCCTACCTCAGTAGTAAGACATTCTCCCAATCTTAACAAAAGTAACCACTACAGAGAGTCTCGGTAAGCTTAAAAACTACAACCCTGTCACCCTAAACAAATTACAGTCCACTGTAAACTGGGTATTCTTGCATACAATACATTACCCCTTGATGAGGCTGTCCAAAGCTTCAAAATTATATTCCTAGAAACCCTAAACACCTAGTAGAAAAAAATTAGGCTGAAATGTAATGCACATGGCTAAACCAGGCAACTCGATCACTTATGAACAACAAAGACAGTGCCTGGTGAACATGTAAATAAAATAACTCAACTTTCCACCTGAACTTATATAAACAGCTTTGCAACCAAACAAAAAAGCAGATCCTATTGGACAAAAAAAAAATTCTACCAAAAATCTCTGAGCAACCCACATTCCAACCCAAAGAAATTCTGTCACTCAATAAACAAATTATCTCCAGGGAACCCCTCTTCACCAAACCCCTTCTCTAACAAAACGTGTAGTGAACGTGCAACTCTATTAGCTTTTTCATCAAAACAATAGAAAAGCTTACTAAACTAGAAACTTTCAAAATTAAGACTCCATCTCCCACCTCATTTCTTCCCTCATTCTCCCTAGCACCCGTACCAACTTCATTCATCAGATCACTTTCTTAAACTCAAACCCTGTTCCCCATTAGCCGACAAACTCCCTCTATTATTTCTCAAACATGCATCCAGATCCATATCATGCCCTGCATCTATACTTATCAATAGATTAATCTAAGAAAATATAGTACCAGATATCTGGAAAAAAATTCTTCATAATATTCTCTCCACAAGGTAAGAAATTCTACAGAACCCTCAAACTACAGGCCTACTACCATATTATCCCCCTTATCCAAGACACTGGAAAAATGTATACATAGACAAATACTACACCACCTCTTAAAGGCAAACCTAATTACACCAAACAGCACGGTTTCCGACCCTCGCACAGTACTACCACTGTCCTCCTATCTTATACACAACACTGCCCAAGCCAGAGATAATAATAAATTCATATCAGCTCTATTCCTTGACCTATCCAAAGCATTTGATGCGGTTTCCCATCCCAGCCTCGTAAATAAGCTTTCCAACCTACAACTCTCTACCTCCACTACCTCCTGGTTTAACAGCTACCTCTCAAACAGATATCAGTCCATCAGGTGACAAACATCCTTCTCCCCTATCTGTCTTAAGACCGGGGTTCTTCAGGGCCCCCTACTTTTTAATATATTTGCAAATAACCTCCATGTCTCCTGCCCCACTCTACCTTAATACAGTACGCAGATGATTCCACAATTATTAACACCTCCGACAATATACAAAATCTCCACACTGTCACTCAACAATCTCTGCACTTAGAATAGCTAACTGAAAACAACCTGCTTCTCAACCCCAGAAAGACCAAGCTTCTCCTTTTCCTACCAAAAAACCTCAATCCAGCTAAAGAAAAATTCACCATCTCATCCTTAGATAATACAATTATCACTACCAACTCAAAAACCAAATCGCTTGGCGTTACTACAGATGGCCAATTAAAATTCAACTTTCATATCTTAAACTGTATCAAAAAGTCCAAGCAAAAACGATACTGCAACAAAGAAATAAATACCTAACAAATCTAGACCTATACTAGCTCAAACATTTATTCTACCATCCCTGCTGTATGCTGTCCCCAAACTTATTAACCTTCAAAATAATCTCTTAAACAAACTAGAAATCACCTATAACAAGATAGCCAGATTTGCAGCCAGTAATAGCTACAAATCCCATCACTGTATATCCCTGAAAAGCTCCCCCACATGCCTCAAATTTCAGAACTACAAATTGCTCATGGCATCCTAAATAGATTCAACTCCTGTGCTGCCCTTACATCCATAATTACACCCTACACACCCAATCGTGACCTAAGAAGCCCACAACAAAACCTACATCAGGTGACCAAACCAAACAAAAACATTGGAAAAATACAGTCATTCAATTGCATACTCATGGAACAAACTTCCACTGTCCCTTCACCTCACAACCAAAAGTGGCGAATTTAAAAAGCAACTAAAATTTCATTTCCAACATGCATGGATCTGTACTTGTCAGGAAATAACCTAATGTATTTTTTTCTCCTCTCAATCAACATATCTGCCTAGTATCTGCTATCTAAACACATATCTGCCTAGTATCTGCTATCTAAACTGTCTACACATACTACTCTCTCTGCAGTTAGTACACATGCTATTAAACACATCTTTGTTGTTCTATGTCATGATGTTACTCAATTTGTAAATTGCATATTTTTTTTATTTTAGGCATTGCTATATTCCTTGTATATAACCTAATGCTAACCAAATTTCTCAAACATATTGCTACTGCATTCTCAAAATACTGTACTTTTGCCTTGTAAATTATTCATGTTGTATACTTCTGTTTCTCTGTTTTTGTACTTGTAAGTTTCTTACAACTTCAATTTTTATTTATTTTTTTAATTACTTTCCTGGAACTTTCCTCCTCGGATCTCCACTGAAAAATGTCTCTGGGCCCAGTTGGACTAACCCGGTTAACAAATGTAAAAATAAAATAAATAAATAAATAAAATATTTTTGCTCTGTATTACACAGCTCTAAACCCCTGTAAAAACTTACACTATAAATTGTTGCAAACAAAACATTCCAGAGTCCCAAGACTCCTCTAAGAAACAGTATATCTGATGTTGTCAATCTTCATCTATTCTTGACTTGTGGTTATGGTCCCAATCCCTGGAACCGATCCAGCCAATATACAGCTTGCGTCAGCCAAAAAATCTCTCCAGCTGCAAGTCTACCACAATGCCCCTCTCCACATTACCCCAGATCTCGTTTGCCACTTTTATGATGATGCGTCAGCCAACTCCTCTCTCACAGCTAAGTAAAATTTTTATATTTAAGTCTCTCTATAACAGATTCTGAAATCTTTACTTTCCTTTAAAAAGAAAAATCTTTGGTCTACCCTTTGAGAGTGTGTTGTTTCCCTTATCATTGCTAATTCTTCCCTTCTACCATCGTTGGTAGTTTTTCCTTTCCCCTCTCTCTCACTTTCTCTTCTACTGTTGGTAATCTGTCTACCATTGTTGGTAGATTTTTTTCCCTAAAGGCTTTACTAGTGGTGCAGAAAAATGCCGAACTCTGATAATCATGAAAAATGTGTTTACTGTTTGGGTGTGCCCCATTTGAGTGTAGACTGTTCCATCTGCCAGGGTTTCAGTAACAGAACTCTGGCAGAGAGGAAAAATAAAATAATTCTCAAAGGGCTTCTTAAAGCCCCTTTCGAGGAAGCCTTGTCCAAAGCTGATCAGTCTCCTCCAGCCTCTGGATCAAAATGTTCCTGTTCGGTACTGACCTCTCCATCAGCATTGATTGCCAAGAAACACAAACATGCCTCTGCAGGTTACTCTATGGAGCCAAAACCCAGTGTTCTGAAACTTTCAGAATGGTCCGAATCTTTAGTACCAAAAACCTTACTGGTGCCTTCGACACTGACCATGACGCCCATTCAATCTAGGATTACTACTACTCCTATTGCAACTATGACTCTGACACTGGTGCCCACTGCCACTACAGCCATGCTGTTGCTGATTTCCATCACAGTACAGCAGACGGTGCTGAAGTCAGATATAACTACCCAATCCAGGACTATTTATTTTCCCTTCTTGGACCCATTCCTTGGACAGCTTCCTAGTCCTTTTATAGAGAGACCCGACTCTTCTTCTGGGTTGTCCACTCGCTCCATTTGAAGTCTCTCTAAAGTCGATTGTTAGCTTGGTGGATCAGATCCTGACAACCAGTGGTCTTCCCTCATCTTCTCAACCCCCTCTCCCTTCCAGTGCAGGGGGTTACTCACCTTTGACCCCTACTTATTCTCCTCCTCTGACCTCGGTGCAGACTTTAGAGCTCTCGACTTGAACTTCTCAGTCTCCAGTAGTTTCGGACCAGACAACCTTTGTTGTCTTCAACACCAAGTCTGGCTCTGGCACCCTCTGTGCCTTTGACACCGTCGGGTTCCCAGGACCATGTCTCCGCTGTCCTGTCCAAGGGAGCTGGCCATACCTCTTTGGGCTGCGCCGGGTGAGGACCTATCCTTGGTTCTGGTCTGTCAGGTCGGTCTTTCAGGGTGGGGTGTGACCCCAGTTCTGAGTTCGTCTGTCTCGGTTCTGGTTTCCCATCCCTCCTAAAGAATGCCTGCCTTTCAGGCCAAGGAAAGAGCGCTGGCCTCTGCTTTGTCTCATGTGGCTCCTGGCTTACCCGGGTCTTCCCCTGTGACCCAGGTTTTTCAATTTTGCTGCCAACCTTGACCCCTGGACAGCAAGCCCAAAGTCGCAAGATTTGCCTGCTAAAGAAGTAACATCTTCTGAGTGTTCCTCAGATGTTCCCACTGAGGAGCCTCCTTGGAAGAGATTGTGCAAGAGGAAACACACTGATTCTACTGAAGAATCCATCAGAGGACACGGATTTTAATGAGGGGGAGGGTTCCCCATGGTCACCACAAGACGTCTCCTTCTGAGAAATTCTAGAGACCCTAAAACAGAGGGATGATTGGAAGTACAAAGACTCTTCTTCTGAGGAATCTGTGTACTTGCATGCCTTTGGTGCTCACCCGTCTACCTCCTGGGTAACCCCGCCCACTCACGACCTAATTAAGCTAAATGCTCAGTGGGCATGAAAGGCTCGTGACTGTAGAACCTGACATTTTTTCAGCTCATGAAGACCATTCATACTGGGCGAAAGGCTTCGTAGTAGATGCTATGGTGGTAGTGGCCGTCACCAAGAAAGAACTGGCTGAGGAAAGTTCTACTGTACACCCCCATAACCAAGAGTCTAGGGTGATGATCAGATTCAGGAAGTGGGTCTATGCGTCATCGACTTTCTCCATCAGGCCCTTAAACTTCTTGGCACACATTACTAGACTTCAAAGGGATCTGGTAAAGGGGCTTTCAGATACCCTAGTGGGAGCAGTCGCTGAGGGGGTCCAAGAAAAATTGGCCTCCCAGTTAGCTACCCTGAAGTCTATTTTGAATTTGCCCATGAGGCTCATAGCACATGCAGCTGGAAGGGCGATCAGGTCAGCAGGCTCAAGTGTTGCTATAAGACGACATGCTTGGATGTGCCTGTGTGAGTTTGTGGAGCCATTCAAATCTTCCTACATCAATGCTCCCTTTGATGGATCCTCTTTGTTTAGACCCAAGGTAAAGGAAACTCTATCCAGGTGTGAAAAAGATGGAAAGACTTTGTCTGTTGTAGGCGTGTGTTTTTCCACTCCTCAACAATCCTACTCCAGGGATCAAAGGAGTAGTAAAATGTGGTTCAAGAACTCCCATAAGCCTTTCCAGGACACATGTGGTTCAGATTCCCCTTGGGGCAGAGGGGGGAGTTATAATGGAAGACCCCATCCTAGAGGCAGGGGTGGTCTGCATAATCAGGGTTCCAGGGAGTCCTTCTCTGGTCAACCCTACCAGCGCTCCTGAAAGTGGGCCCGATTGCTTACCTCTGTGGACAGTTGGGGGGGGGGGGGATTTTCCTTGCACCCGAATGCCTGGCAACACATAAAGTACAGTTTTGTACCTACCATAAATGTAGATGTTCGAAGATCCACATTGCTGCAGTCCTTACATATGGGTAGTCCGCTGTCCTCGGTCGGCCTGAATACCAAAGTATTAGGCTGACGTCGGTCAAGGCGCTTAAAACTGACATCAGGACGTCAGGGTACAAAAGCGCATGACCGATGTCATTTCCTCAGTCTTTTCTTGCCCCAGATGTCAGAAGGCCCTAACAAGAAAGGCCAAAGCCAAAAAACCAGCAAAAACTAACCAACCACCCGTGCACTAACCATATTTACAATTTGTACAACACACACCACACCACCACCTTCAACAACAGAGGGAAGGAGGGAGGGTATTGGACTGCAGCAATGTGGATCTTGAACATCTACATTTATGGTAGGTACAAAACTGTACTATGTTCTTCATCTCACATTGCTGCAGTCCTTACATATGGGTAGAATCCCAAAGCAGAGGTAAGGGAGGATGGCAAAACTATAAAGCATTAGGAGCTGCCAAAATGCCCTGTAAAATTGCAGTGGCAAATCCAGCCCTAGATTTAGAGTAAAGTGGAAGGTGGTAATGCTTAGAGAAAGTATGCACTGAACTCCAAGTAGCTGCTTCCAAAATATCTTTAGTAGCCACCCCTTAAAAAGCTGTAGAAGTGGCAGTAGCCCTAGTGGAATGAGGCCTAATCCCAGCTGGAATCTCCTTACCATGATGGGAATAACAGAAAGCAATACAAAAACCAATCCACTTAAAAATAGTTTGTTTTGAAACAGGTTTGCCCTGAGAACCCAAAGCAAAAGAAACAAACAACTGCTGAGACTGCCTGAACCCTTTAGTTCTGCTCAAATAATATCGCAACTGTCTGTGTATATCCAAAGTGTGCAAAATCCTTTCCCTTTATTTTGGGGGTTTGCATAAAAAGTAGGCAAATGAATAGTTTGGTTTAAAGCCACACTAGAAACCACTTTAGGCATAAAAGAAGGGTTAGTACGCAAAGACACCCTATCCTTGTGGAAAATTAAGAAAGGCTCAACTGCCATAAGGGCCTGTAATTCAGAAACCCTTCTCGCAGAGGTAATGGCCAACAAAAAAGTAGTCTTCCATGATAAATATTTCAACTCTGCCGATGCTGCAGGCTCAAAAGGTTGTAGAGTGAGTTTCTCCAACACAAAATTGAGATCCCAAGCAGGAGTAGGAGCTCTACGTGGGGGTCTTATATTCTTTGCCCCTCTAAGGAATTGCTTAAACAAAGGCTGAGAAAATAATGGTGGGTCACAGTCATAGTGAGCAAAAATTGCTGCAGCATGAACCTTTATAGAGGAGGACAAACCTTTGTCCAATAACTCAGTAAGGTATTGAAGCGCAACACTTAAATTAGGTTTAGAAACATCAAAGTCCTTTGCTGTACTCCAAAATAAAAATCTCCTCCATTTATCTGCGTAAACTTTCCTTGTACTAGGCCTTCTGGCCTCCAAAATAACATTCAAAACTTGCTGTGGAAGCTGAGACCCTCCAGGGTTTAGAACAGAATATGCCAGGCTGTCAGATGTAGAGAATGAAGTTTGACATTGAGTAAATGACTGTTCTCCTGAGAGCAGGTGAGGAATCGAAGGCAAAGGCCATGGAGGCTCCTGTACCAGACTTCTCAGTAATGGGTACCAGTGCTGTCGAGGCCAATCTGGAGCTATTAAAATCATGTTTGGCTTGTCCTGTCTGACCTTCAGCAGTACCTTTGGGAGGAGAGGCAGAGGTGGAAAGGCATACACGTGAAGATTGCTCCAATTGAAAGAGAGAGCATCCACTTTCCAAGCTGTGGAATGAAACCTTTTTGTGCAAAACTTTGGCAGCTGGTAATTTAGTGGAGAAGCGAACAGATCTATGTCTGGAGTTCCCCATAACACTGTCAATCTCTGAAATACATGAGGATGCAATTTCCACTCGTGGGGATCCATAATTTGTCTGCTCAACACATCTGCTAAGGAGTTCTGTGCTCCTGGCAGAAACCTTGCCTGAAGATTTAGCTGTAAACTGAGAGCAGTCTCCCACAAAATCATTGCTTGTCTGCATAGAGGATAATAATGCGTTCCCCCTTGCTTGTTGATGTACCACATGACAGTTGTGTTGTCTGTTTGAATCAACACCTGCCCTGGAAGAAGTAAATCCTTGAAAGCTATCAATGCAAATTGGACTGCTAACATCTCCTTCAAGTTGATATGTAGATGTTGAAGTCTGGCAGGCCACGTGTCTTGTACCCATTTTCCATTTAGATGAGCTCCCAAGCTTTGTCTGAGGCATCTGTCGTTAAAATCTGACTCGCCTCTGGCCGGGTCACAGAGAGTCCCTTGTTTAGGTGACATTCCTGAGCCCACCACAAAAATTCCTTTTGAATGCAAGGTATTATCTGAATGACAGTGTCCAAATCTTGGCAGTGCTGTGTCCATACATTCTTGAGATACCACTGTAGCTTCCTCATATGCAGTTTGGCATTGGGAAGTACCAGAATACAAGATGCCATGAACCCCAAGGCTTGAAGGACTGTCCTTGCAGTCAGCCTGGACTGACGAGACAATTGGTGGAAGTAAAGAGAAAGATTCTTTTGTTTGTCCGGGGTCAAAAGGCCATCTGGGATGCTGTATTCAGTCTCACACCCAGAAAGCACATGTCCTGAGAGGGTACTAGACTGGACTTTATTTCGTTCACAGAATACCCCAGGCATCTTAACACTGCCATCACATACTGTAAATGATGAAGAAGCTCGTCCTTTTCTTGGGCCAGAATCAGGCAATCGTCCAAATAAGGATAGATTTGTATTCCTCTTAGCCGGAAGAAAGCTACCACTGGAGCCAGAACCTTCGTGAACACTCTGGGCGCAGTAGATAAGCCAAAGGGCAATGCAGAGAACTGATAATGTGAAGTCCCAGCCCAAAACGCAGATACTTCCTGCAACTGGGCCTGATAGGAACATGAAGGTAAGCTTCCTTGAGATCCAGAGTCACCATCCAGTGATCTTTGCCCAGCAGAGGTAAAAGCTGTTGTAACGTCAACATTTTGAACTTGGGAATGTCCAGATATGTGTTGAGGATAGATAAATCCAAAATTGGTCTCCACGTGTTTCCTTTCTTTGGTACTAGAAACAGGCGAGAATAAAATCCTAGGCCCACTTCTGGCAGAGGGACCGGTTGTATGGCCCCTATTTGAAGTAGTAGAGAAATTTGTTTGTGAGCCTCTAGTCTTTGCTGAGGAGGAACGTCCGGCATGCCTTTGAAAGGAGGCAAGGTATGGAAATAAAACTTGTAACCCTGATGTATGATATCCAATACCCATTTGTCTTGGGTAATCAACATCCAATTTTCCTTGAAGAGTGCTAACCTTCCTCCCAAAGGTGCTGCCAGGCAAGAAGGATCTGGCAGCTGAAAAGTAGGTCATTGGGCCTGTTTACGAAAGGACTGGCCCCTGCCCTCACCGAAGATTGTGCAGGTGAACTCCCTGTTCTAGGTCTGAAAGAACTCTGAGCTCTGCCCCTACCACGCCTAGATCTACCCCTAGACTGAGAATCATAAGAAGGATACGTCCACCCCTTAGCAGGCCAATTCCTACTAAACTGGAGGCTGAACTTGCAAAAATCTTTAACAGCCTGCATAGACTTAGCCTTGTCTTCCATTTTCTTCAAGACTGACTCCACAGGTGAACCAAACAACACATCAGACTGCAAAGGAGCATCCAAAATCCTTGTCTTAACATGGTCAGATAAATTCTGATCCTTCAGCCAGGCGTGCCTGCGAAGAACTGAGCCAGTGGCAGCCACCCTAGACGAGGCCTGCACAGCATCAAAACCACACTGTAATGAATGCTTACCCACCTGTTCAGAGACATGCACCAAATCTTGTAATTCCTTACACTCAATGCCTTCCGCCAGAGCATCCACCTTAGACTTCAACTGAGAAAGAAGAAAGTTTTGATATTTCAACATATGAAACTGGCAATTCAAAGCCCTCATAGCTAAGGTAGAAGATGTATAGACCTTCTTTCCCCATCTATCCAAAGCTCTGGCTCCTTTATCTAGAGGAACCGGATTTTTTACAACAGAGGCCTTGACACCCTTAGGCCCCTGACTAATAGTTTCTGGGTCTGCCCTAGGACTCTTATAAAGATATTTATGAGCCTCAGGCACCCTGTAATACCTATCCGGTTTAACAGGAGCAGGAGGCAGAGAATCAGGATTAAGTGAAGCCTCTGCAAACACATCTTCCACAACATCCAGAACAGGGGGTATAGCCAAGGGCCTATGCTGGGGTAACAGCAAAAATTCCCTAAGCCTTTTCCGAGAATCAGAGAAGTCCTGACCTACCCACTTAAAATGTTCCCTCATAGAATGAAGTGTCTCTGAAAAAGAAAAATCCTCTGGAGGAGAAGCAGAAGGAGTGGAATCATCTGCATCAGAATCAGAATAAGGAGAGTACTCCTGCAAGTCTTCAGCTGAAGACTCTGAAACATCGAAGCCTGCTCAAAACTTCCCAACTCTGGCTCCACCCTAGGCCTCTTATCAGGAGGGGGCAAAGAACCTCTAATCAGAGTAATCAAATCTTCTGCCATTTTAAGCATGTGCTTCTTATGCACAGACCCTGCTGAACTAGGAGTGACACCAACAGAAGCTAAAACTGGCCTGCCTCTGGGAGAAGCCTTGGAAACAGAAGGAGAAGGCCTAACCACCCTAGGAAGGGAGGGGAGTACAGTAACTTGAGAAGCCCCTTCAGCCTGACCTGCCTCCTGAGAGACCACCTCCTGCAAAATCAAAGTCTCCCCCTGAGACTCCAGAGAAGTCTCCGCCGGAACCACCGGTTCCACTGAAGCCTCTAAAGAACCGGCGTCCGGAACGGACGACTCATCTTGCCTGGGTTTAACTGCTTTGTCTTTGCGCTTCAAGAGAAGCGGCCGGAGAATCCGACGGCATATTATAATTGCACCGCTTCCCAAAGACCAGCCTAGCACAATCCAACCTTCGCTTAATAGTGCGTTTATTGAACCTAGCACAAAAGTGACACCCAACAACGTCGTGCTCAGGCCCCAAACAAGGAATACACAAAGAATGATAATCCCTATGCGGTATCTGTTTCCCACAAGAAATACAGTTATTCACTTTTTCTGACATCCGGTAAAACACTGAGGCAAGAAAAAACAAAAGTATTCCCCAACGGGGTACTTAGCCAACTTGGATTCGGTCTGAAACTCCAAATTCGAAAAATTTCAGAACGCCGAACGGCACTTGCAACGCTGCTTCTGCATCGGACCATGCGGCAAAAAAGACTGAGGAAATGACGTCGGTCATGCGCTTTTGTACCCTGACGTCCTGATGTCAGTTTTAAGCGCCTTGACCGACGTCAGCCTAATACTTTGGTATTCGGGCCGACCGAGGACAGCGGACTACCCATATGTAAGGACTGCAGCAATGTGAGATGAAGAACATCCACCGATGCTGGAGTGCCAAAGATCATTTCCAGAAGTTATTTAATTCCCTTTATTCTTTACCTGAGAACCCCAGCAAGACTGCCCGACATTCCACCCAGTCAGAGAGATCAAGCAGCAATAGAAATACAAAAGCTGCTATGAAAAAGTGTCATCCAAGAAGTTCCACTAGACCGATTAGGATCCGGATTTTACTCAAGATTCTTTTTAGTGCCGAAGAAAACAGGGGACTGGAAACCAATTTTACATCTCAGTATTCTGAACAAATTTGTCCTACAGTCAAAATTCCATATGGTCATGGTTCAGTTAATTCTTCCCTTCTTAGAGGAAGATGACAGGATGTGCTCTACCAACTTTCAAGATGCATATTACCACATAAAGGTGAACAAACACAACAGAAAGGTTCTCCGTTTCTGGCTAGCAGCTAGTCACTTCCAATTCAGAGTACTGCCCTTTGGCCTCACCACAGCCCCCACGGTGTTCACCAAATGCATGGCAACAGTCACAGCACACTTGAGGCTGCATGAATTCCGAGTGTTTCCTTACCTAGACGACTG
Organism: Protopterus annectens; assembly: GCF_019279795.1. Lineage (NCBI taxonomy): Eukaryota > Metazoa > Chordata > Ceratodontiformes > Protopteridae > Protopterus > Protopterus annectens. The sequence continues at coordinate 9,840,689 of NC_056733.1, read as the reverse complement.
ACTTCTCACTGCTTCCACCAGGCATCTACTACTACAAACTATGGACTTCATTCTGGAATTATCCCAACAATTTGGTATTACGGTCAATCATGAGAAATCTCAACTAACCCCTTCTCAGGACAAGGAATTCATTGGAGCTCGCCTCAGCACTGCATCTTGTGTGGCATTGCTTCCCCTACACAGGCTGCAGAAAATACAGTCATAGGTTCATCCTCTCCTTCCCTGAAACAAAATACCTGCTCAGCAGATTCTACAGGCATTGGGCTCCATGGCAGAAGCTATTACATTAGTTCCAATGGCAAGATTTCACATGAGGCTTCTTCAATGGTTACTTGCAAACCAATGATCTGTTCTAACCCACTCCATGAATCATTTAGTTTTCATATCCAGCAGATGCAAAAATGACCTATTCTACTGGATGCAGACAGAGGAGATTCTTCTGGGTCGTCACTTTGTTCCCCCACAGCTCAAGGCTATACTGACCAGGGATGCTTCCCAGATGGGTGAGGGTGGGGTATTATCTCGGGAAGATGGTCCAAGGCACTGGGTCCCCCTCCGAGGCCAATCTGCATATCAATGTCTTAGAGCTTAGAGTGATTTTGGTGTTGCAAGCATTTCACTCTGCCTTACCTCAAGGGACGATAGCTATTCAGTCACACATGTCGGTAGTCTGGTACATCAACAAACAGGGGGAAGCCAAGTCCAATCCACTGTGTTGAGAAGCCCTCTGTGTGTGGCAATGGGCCATAACCTGCAACCATTTTCTGATAGCAATGCACATTAAGGGGAGTACAAACGTGACAGTGGACAAACTGAGCAGATGTATCATCATGCCTCATGAGTGGTCTCTGAACTCCAGAGTAGCAAAAATCATCTTTCATCACTGGGGCCAGCCTTGCTGTGACCTATTTGCTTCACGCCTAAATAAGTGCAGAAGCTACTTTGCCCTAATTCCCCCTCAGAGGGAATTCCCCAGAGATGCTCTTCTCCACGACCGATCCCTGGGTCTCCTTTATGCCTTCCCTCTGATACCTTTTTTTCTCAAGAAAGCAGCGTGGTTAAGAAGCAATGTGATCCTCATTGCTCCTTACCGGCCTAGACAGATATGGTTTTCCTTCCTCTGGCCTCACCTACTTTACCACCCATGGATTCTGTTCAAAGTTCTGGACCTTTTGTCCCATCCCCAGGGACTACTGCACCCTAACCTTTAGAATCTCAAGCTGACTGCTTGGTTTCTCCAATTCAGTTAGTCAGCAGGCACAATAATATTCCTTCTCCCGTGTGACACATTTTGCTGGCATCCCATAAACCATCCACCAGGAGTCTCTACCTTAGTAAATGGAACAGATAATCTATTTGAGCTTCTGATAATGGTCTAGATCCCTTTTCAGTGCCAGTAGAAAAAGTTCTGGAGTTTCTAGCTGCTATCTTTGGTAAAGAGGCTTCTGCTTCTACAATCAAGGTTATCCTAGCAGCTATTTTAAATTTCCATAATGGTATCGGGAACAGCCTCTGATCTCTCACAGGCTCTGTAAGGTTTTTCTTAAAGGCACCCCTCTGTTTGAAGCCTCCTTTTAAAGAGTCACTACTGGCATGGGACTTGACTGTAGTATTACAATCACTTGCTTCACCTCCGTTTGAACCTGCAGCTATCTGTGATTTAAAACTCCTTTCTTGGAAGGCATAACTTCTCATAGCCATCACATCGGCAAGGTGAGTCTCTGAATTACAGGCTCTATGCTCTAAAGCACCTTATTTAGTTTTCCATAAAGACAAGAGCATCATTCAGAACAAACCTGACCTTTCTTCAAGTGATTTCAGAGACGAATATCAACCAGTCCATAGACTTGCCTTTATTTTTTCCGAATTTTTCTAATAAAGGTGAGTACTGCCTGGATCTTTTGGATGTGCATAGGCAATTATGTTTCTGTCTGGATAGAACTAAGCAATTTAGACTATCAGAACAGTTATTTGTATCCTTTGTAAGTGCAACTTTAGGCAAACCTGTGTCTAAGGTTACTCTGTCAAGATGGTTAAGGAACTGCATATCTTTCATTTACATGAAACAAAAGCTAAGCCTCGCTATGCCAGTGAAGGCACATTCTATGAGATCTATGGCAACTGCAGCCGTTTTTCATTCTAAAACTTCCATGTCAGAAATTTGTACAGCTGCAGCTTGGGCTATGTCACATACTTTTATTACTCATTACAAGCTGGATATGGTCTCCAGGGGGAGGAGCCTCTTTTGGTTCTATGGTTCTCAGGAATATTCTTCCATAGGGCCACCCAGGATCTAACGTAGCTGGGGACTCTGTCCCACAAGTCAAGAATAGATAAAGACTGACAACATCAGATAAATGAGCTTTATCTTACCATAACGTTCCATCTGTGTTGTCGATCTTCATTTATTCTTGCACCCCTCCTGCCTGCCCCCTCCTTTAGACTTCTGGTAGAGTGACATCTTGTCCTGGGTTCTTATTGTTAGGGATGCCCTGGACAAGATTTCTAACATATATTAGAGTCTCTTCTTTATCTGATTGTAAACTCGATCTGAGGTAATGTGGAGAGGGCACTGTGGGTAGACTTGCAGCTGGAGAGATTTTTTTGGCTGATGCAAGCTATATATTGGCCGGATCACTTCAGAGGATTGGAACCGTAACCCCCAAGTCAAGAATAGATGAAGATCGACAACACAGATGGGCCATTATGGTAAGACATAACTTCTTTTTTCTCAAGTTCATTGCTCACCTCCTGCTTCTGCTATCATCCATTTACCCTTCTCCTCCTTCGTCACCACTTGACCCCATTGTGGTGTGTTCAAATCATTACCTTTGTTTAAACTATCTTTTAAAATATGCATGTCCAACTTATAAATCTCTCCTCACACACTAACCTCTGCTCCAGGGGCGGCTCGTGCTATCGGACTGCAGCTCTCCCACCTAGAAATAAAAAAAATAAAAAACATGAAACATAAACTTAAAAAAAAAATGTTCTTTTTTAACGAGTACCGGAACTGCCGCGCATGCGCAGACAGCCACGCAGATGCCCAGGAATCCGTGCAAACTCTGACTGTCTGAGTCAGCAGTCCAGATGCAGAGAAGGTATTTTCTGCCCTGCAGATGCCCAGGAATCTGTGTGGTAGACAACCGCACAGAACAGAGGTGCTCCGGACTGCTTGATCCGCAGACAGTACCAATCAGGAGAGAGGTGAGCAGAGATTCGTGTGCAGGATCAATCAGGAGTGAGGTAAGTTGAGCTGTTGCAGGGAAGCGTTAAGTCGAGCGTGGGTTTGCTGCTTCGAGACAATGGAGTTGGACCTTGTGTGTGGAGGTTTACTGTTTCCGGACCCATTTACAGGTAATGGAGTGTGTGTGTGTGTGTGTGTGTGTGTGTGTGTGTGTGTGTGCGCGCGCGCGCGTGAGTGTGATGCCCTTGGTAACACATAGTGGTGGGTAGAAATATTCAGGCTTGAACCCTGTACTTTGGATGCAGGTGGCAAGGACCTGAATTCCCTACCCACCACTATTTGTAAAATAATTGCCTCATATTTGTTCTGTTCCTCATAAAATCTGTGGTTTCTGTATCTTCATTTTTCCTTGCAAAGGTTTGTAGTGCAGTGGTGCACTGGTAGCATTGTTGCCTGACAGCTACAGGTTCTCTGGTTTGATTCTTGGCTGGGGTGCCTTCTGTGTGGAGTCTGCATGTCCTCCCATCCCTTACAAAGATGGGTCTGGAGTGTTTCTGCCTGCTCTGCTGAAAATTGGCTTTGTTTTGTTCCAAGTCAGACTAGTTACCCAGTTAACAAATGTTTACAAATAACAGGCATTTTAATTTCAGACTTCATATTCTTCAGAAAGTACATGGTAAAACAAAACCTTTTATTCTAGCAATTGTCTAAGTTTATAACAAGGATATTTGAAATTTGCCCATATTTTTGGGACTGTATTCCCCCATTATTGACCACGTCCAGGTATTTTGTGCTAAGGTTGAGAGCTATGGTGAGAACTGATTCACTGAATATGTTTGGCAGCTGTATTCCCAACATTATTTGCTTTTTTCAGGTGTTTTTTGCTAAGAGGTTGACAGCTATGGTGAGAACTGAATTCACTAAATAGTAGCCATTTAAGTTTGTCTTCCTCTGTTTCAGCTGATTTGGCATAGTTGTATGTTTCTCTGACTGTTTTGCACAGGGTCCCCTGGGTTCAAGACGTGGCAGTGAAATGTATGGTGGTAACACAGCATTTTATTCAGCAACTTTCTAACTTTATACAAGTAATGTTTAAAATGTGTCCCTGGTTTTTAGCCTTTTGTCCCCCCCCCCCAATACATTTTGGCTTTTTCCTGATTTCTTGTCAGAGATACAGCTGAGTGTCAAGTAGATTTTACAAGGAGCTGAGAGCTGCAGGGGAACAGAAGTTTAGTGCTGCTTATGCTAAGTCTGCTTGCATTGTTAATAGCACAGCAGGTAGTGTACTTGCTTTTGATGCAGAAGGCTGTGGGTTCTACTCTCACAGTAGGTAGATGCATTGCTGATACTGTACTGTATTGTAAAGGGGGTGGATGCTGCAGTCCTTTTTGGCAAAGATAGCTAGTAACTATGAACCTGTTATCAGTTTGCTATCCATTCCCTATTACTAACTTATCATTTTTTAATGCATGCAACATAGGCAATGTATTCTTCAAGAGCAACAGGCACTTTATTTGTAGATGAAACAATGACATATAAAGTTGTTTGCTAGCAGCAACCTCTTTATTAGTTACAGATTTCTTTAATGTGGATTTTACTACTTCAGAGATTGTGCATATTTACTGATACTGGTGGACTATAAAAGGTTGTGTAGCGTTTTATAATGGAAATGTTCTGAATTGGACAGTTTTGTCATTGGTGCATGCATTTTGTTTCATTGTTTACTGGAAAAATGTTAAAAACAATAAATTTAAAATGCCCTGTAACAACTGTACTGTATTGTACAAGGAATATAATGTAATACAGTCAGGAAGGTGTATCAAAAAGCATGTGTATGTTTCATGTTCAAGGGGCCTATGATTTTGAAAACAGCCCAGAGTTAATCTTTATCTGCTACTGGCAAAATGTATTTTCTTTGAATGTGGGTTTCAATGCATGTGAGTTTCAAGAGCAGAGAAGTTTTAATGCTAAGTCTATTTTCATTGTGAGACTGCATTGCTTTGTTTAACAGATATCTATTATGGTTTGTGCTGTAAAATGCAAAATAAAACTTTCAAATGAAATCTAAATCATCGCAGAAGTAAAGCAGTATGCACATTACAGTGTTTATGGTAAATGGGGCAAAATAACCAAGGAATGGGACGGTGGAATGGCTGCAGGGGGGAGGCTCCATTCGACCATGATTTTGTGAGGGGGGGGGTGGGTAGCAAACTCAGACAGCCCCGGTTGAACTATATCTCTCAGTTGTCCATGTTTTTGCAGAATGAATAGATATTTGCTTCTTATTTTTGGTGTGTTCCTCATAAAATTTGTGGTTTTCTAGCAAATCATTTAGGAATTAAGTCATTAAATGACAGACATTGAGTTTCAGACGTCATAACCTTCAGAAAAATGCATGCTAATGCAAGACCTGTTATTCTATCAACTGTCTTAAGTTTATACAAGAGCAATTTTTAGTAGTGTTTGTATGTTCCCCCAATATATTTGGCCTTGTCCAGATTTCCTGCATTAAGAGGTTGAGAGGTACATGCAAATCGCTTTGTAAAATTAGGAATATCCAAACCTCTCAATTGTCCCCAATTTGTCTCAAAATGTTGCTCTCCCCTAATAATCCCTCCTCAAAATGGCAATTTTGGAAGAAAACATGGAATGTTTACAATTATATATAACTGTAATGATCAGAGTTATAGATTGCTTTTATTTCAGAAATGCATGTAGATTCTCTTATTTTGTTAGCTGCTCAAGTTAACAGTTTCGATTTTAAAAAGGTGTCCCTTTTTTGACAGGTTCCCAGCTGTATTGTGTGGCAACTTGATATTTTTACATCACATTTTTGGTCTGCTTTTCATTAAATTGTGGTTTTCTGGCAAATTAGTGGCAAGTCATTAAAGACTGAAGTTAGAAAATAATGGCAGACATTTGAGTTTCAGATTTCATACCCTTCAGAAAATTCGTACTAATGCAAGACCTACTACTGTTCTATTATCTAAGAGCAATATTTAAAATTTGTCCTTATTTTTGGGCCTGTGTCCCACTTCTAGTTCTATGTATGGCTTTGTCCAGATTTCTTGCTCTGAAGTTGAGAGGTATGAGTGTCAGAGCCATCACTGTCAGCCAGAGACATTTCAAATTGTGACATACTTGTTGCACCCCACTCCCCATTGTAGTGGCTCTGGATGTGTCCAAGGAAGGCAAGAGCAGTTATGCAGTCTAAGTGTGCAGAGTATTCCCCCATCCAAGGTAGACCACAAGTATGACCGTGGCTTTTCATCTGTCCTTGATTTTGCAGAATGTTCTGGTTTTCTGTCAGATTTTTATACTGTTGATTTATGCTTCTTATTATTCAGGAAATGCATGCTGTCACAGTGCCCTGTTGCTCTGTTTAAGTAGCAATGATTTAATGACCATCAGGTAAGCTTGTCAGAGATTGTAAGATGCAAGTAAGCTTTAATAAGCTTACTGTTAAAGAATTACCAGCATTGAAAGCCTTTTCATTGTTGCCATGCAGAGAATATTTACATGACTAGATAATGTATAAGCCTTGGGTATTGAAATGCATATGACAGTATTTGTAATAAAAGGACAGGATTACAGTACTTTCAGAAGCTCATTACATTTGTTGGAGACTTGCAGTTATCTTTACAGGCTTTACCCGTAAACTAAACAGAATGCCAATCTATCATGTGTGGTCCATAACTTGTGCAGTAATCCTTTAAGCAGTTTATCTTGAGCTTGTTTCTTGTTTACTATTCATTTTTTACTTTGATCATGTCTCCCCCATGAAACAAGTAGATAGTTGTGTCAAACAGCAGGTCTTTTTTTTGGATAAGAAACATTTTTACAAGTGGGGGTATCACAGAGATTGCTACTTTCAGCATGTTACTTGGTAATTTTATAAAGCTGAATATAAATTATAATTAGAACTGCAGTGCAAGGAGAAGTGGTTTGAGTTGAGTGCTGCTTGTTTTTTTATACTTGATTTTGACTGGCATTCCAGTAATGTATTTAAAAAGTAATTTATATTTTCATGCCTCACAACCTGTTTCCATCTGGATATTAAGTAAGTTGTCATGTAGCCAATGCACTGAAATATTTTTTTCTTCTACACTTCATTTTGTCTTGATTGGACTCTCGTAATGACTGTTTGGCACCCAGGGCAGCGTATTTAATTAAAGTTCCAGTTGTTGTGGTTTTCAGCATAGCTCCACCCCTTTCTAGTTGGCCCCACCCATTCAGCTGTCTCCTGCAGCCCTCCTTAATTTGAAGTCACCAGCCGCCACTGCTCTGCTCTTCCTTCAGCATTCTAGTCTAATTTCTCTTCGTCAGTATCAACCCCATAACATGCATTATTCCAGATATGCTCCTTTCGGCCTTCTGTACAACAGGAGGATGACCTCACTATCCTGGGATTCCACTCCCTACACTATACACTCCAGCAGATTCCCAGAGTTCATCACTGTCTCATTCATGCAGCATACCATAATTCAGCTTGGATGAATATTACCAGATCCTCTTCCTCCTCGCTCTTCAGTGTCCCACCAACAGTGTAAAAACTCCATGGACTCCCTCTCCAATTGGACAGTCACACACATATTTAATATAAACCCAGCTATCACTACTGACCACAACACACGCTGTCAGTTCTCTCTCTCTCTCTCTCTCTCTACAGGGTACCCCCATCTATGACTACTGCACTGATCTTCATTTTATCAGCATGCCATCTGATTTTGCTCTTCAGCCCCACTGCATTATCTAACATAAATATATTAAAAAGGACTTGCACTAGCACAGACAATCGTGTGGCAATTTGCTGTTTATGGACTTTTCTACTGAGAGCTGTTCTCTAACAATGACCCAATAAATCCTCTCAGAGAGTTACTTTATGATCCATTTCATCACAGTGAAGCCCAAACCATTCCCAGTTAATATTCATACCGTGACAGAATATTAACTTAGGACTCTAAGTTATAAATACTCCATATGTCCTACAGCATTTTAAGTATTTCAGAACAGAGTTTATTATCTCTCTCACATAGTTCTGAACCTCTGTAAAGACTTGCACTATAAATCGCTGCAAACAAAACATTCCAGAGTCCTAAGACCCCCCCCCCCTTTGAAGCAGTATTTCCTCAAGTCCTTTGCTACCCAGTGTTACAGCTTCAATAAAAAGTGCAGTGTGGGTATTTCAGAGCAGGGTTTATTATAACAGAACAGCATTATTTGTTAACTATGCTGGCTTCCATCTCTTAAAGTACAAAACAGAATGTTGCAGCTGCAATCAGAAAACTACTGCAATGTCAAATGTTGCCTTACAGAATTATTTTGAAATACTGTAGAATACTTCTCCATGATTATACAGTGGAATGCAAAATGTCACAGCTACAGTCAATGGCTTCCCCAAAAGATTTCAGAAAAAGAGCTTGTCAGTGCATAACAGGAAGAGGTTCCCCAAAAACAGTGATCTGATTTTGTTTCACATTCGTTTTGCACTTTAACTGAATGTGCACTATAGTTAAGCCAGATGTTATTTTGGGAATACTATGCCTGCACTGATGATCTTTTATTTAATTTCCAGTGATAGCTGGTGGCACAGTTCTACATTCCTCTTGCACACAGTAACCATTGCTGGAACATTACAAACTTGACATTCACATTGCAGAACAAAAGGGTTACACAGTCTAATCTCTGGGAACAGCCAACTTTGGTCCTATATTATGAATGTTTTAATTTACTGTTTCATTGTATCATACATTTACAAAATATCAATTCTGCCTGGTTTCACTCATCAAATTCAGTTGCTTCTAAGAATATTTTTTAATTTTAGCCACTCCAGTGGCATAGTGGGATAAAGCCATATCTATTGCCCACTAGATTTGATTAGCGGCTCAGGAGACAGATGGAGAGGCAGAGAGAATAGGCATGCCTTTTTGGGTTGGAGGGTGTTCATCAATGATAGTACCCAATGGGAAGTGTGGTCCAAAGACGTGTGATGCCCTCAAAAACATAGTCAAAGAACATGACAGTAGGGGAAGGGAGTGGGTAGAGTATATAAAAGAAACCCCCAGGACAGATGTAAATACGGCTGAGCTCACAGGGCACCCTTAAGATCAACAACCAGCCCCAGCAATACTGAGTAAGTCTGGAGGGGTCACAATATTAGCTGTTAAACCCAGCATAGGCATGGGGCACTGTGGAGCTGGGCCAGATGAATGATGTTAAAAGGGGGTTTCATTTTGATAGAAGGGGCTTTCATTTTTGTCACATATAAGAAATACTGAATTCACATTTCCATTATGTCAACAATGTGGAAAGCCACATTAATAATTGTGTGCGTGTTACTGTGCTATGTTAATTTAAACATACAGTGGAAATACATTATGATTAACACTTGCAATTTACCTGACCACACCTTTTGCTCATCTGTCATATCTTGTGATATATTTTAATGAGAACTGGAACAGTATTCTAAGCAAGTCAGGGGTTTAAAAATAATATCTAAAGTCCCTGACATTACTGACAAAAACATATGATTTTCAGACCCTTCTGATTTGCATTTTACATGTGGTCTAAAAATGTGTTCTTGACAACTTTATAACTGAATTCAGTGTATGAAAAAGACTGCCATCCTCACTTAGATTTTACCCCTTCTGCTTCTCTGAACCTAGCATAATCCGTTATTTGTGGCATCATAATCAACTGTAAAGAAATAAAGGACTATCTATGAGTGAGTATTAAAAAAAATGTTAGAGAACTGGAAACGAATGTCTAACTTCTGCACTGCTTTGCTGCCTCAGCAGCTTCTAAGTCAGCTTAAACATTGTACAAAAAATGATAAATCTGGAGCTACAGCCAAGGTTAAATAATATGGTGCATAGAAATGACAAAGCCCGCCAATTAAAAACATAATAAAAACATTTTAGAAAACATTACTGTAAACAAATATCCATAATTGTGCCAAAATGTTAATATTTCCAGCTCAGACTTTCAACACAATATCTCTGCACCAACAACTGAACTATGACCCTGAATCGTGCAACTTGTAACCAATACACAATTCACTAAAATGACCATGAAGCAACAGCTATAAATGAATGCGTGTAATGGCATACTACAGTAATAAAAAGGGATCCTTAAAATGACAACCAGGTAAATTTTAGACCAAAACCTCACCTTGTTAAAATGATATGACCTTACAAAACAATCAAATAGTTAAAACAAGCAGTACACTTTTTATCAACAATTACTCATAACTCTGCTAAAACTTTAGAAAAACATTATGTAAACTTGTAACATACCATCTAAGGACCACCACCACTACCCAAACTACAACACTGAATTAGTGCAACTCAAATCAGAAAATAATTGCAATATGACATTTACAAATTAAATTACAAAAAAGGACCCAACAACTGGATAGAAGTATCCCTAAAATGCCTACTCTCAAAATTTCATACCAAAATTCTACACAGTTAAAAAGTTATAACCTTGCACAGTGATTGATTTATTAAATAGGAAGCTGCTAAAACATAAAGAAGTAATCTCTTTTAACACAATTTTCAACAAATACCCATCACATATACATAGGTCTACGCAATACTTAACATTTTGAGAAAAAAAACTTTCACCATACTATATAACTTATGAAAATGACTGTCAGACAACATTTACAAATGGAATTGTGCAACAACACTCAACAGTTTAACAGCTGAATCCCTAAAATTCCTAACTTCAAAATTTCATACCATAATTCCACACACTGAAAAAGTTGTAACCTTGCATGACAATCAATTACTTAAAATGGAGGGAGGAACTATTTCACACTAAATATAATGTAAAGCATTTAATTATTATTCACAAACTATTAAATACAGAATTCAAAATGCAAAAAGGGAATAGTGACGCCTATTTTATAAGGGCAATAACGCACTTGGGATGGTGCATGATACAGATATTACAACATGCCCAGACTGTAAGGCGTTTTTCCTTCAAGTTCATGCCTCAACACACCTCTCGGCATACAGTAATATTTATACCTTGCACACCTCTTGTGTCTTTTTGCATAACAACATGCAAGTATACACACACACACACACACACACACACACACACACACACACACACACACACATATAAATATGTAATGGGTCCACTTCACATGACTGAAAGTTAAAATACTGAAATTCATCTTCAAAACACTGAAAACTCATTTGACTGAATTTCAGAACACTGAAAGCTGACAATGCTGAATTGCCAAATACAAAAAGGCAGTGTGTACAGTACTATAAGGTAAGTAAAGGGTATATGCTCTTTTCCCCACTGTAGAGTGATCCTGTATATATAGTTTAGGGGTGAGGGCTGTTGCAGCCCCCCCCCCCCAAGTACTTTAGTTTTATATCATCCAGTATCTGTTAATAAGGTAAGTAAGTAGTTTTTGATTTTGGAAAGAGTTGGTTGTTGGTGTGGTATGTGGCATTTTTGTCTTTTACAGTTCACATTTGCTGGGGAGAACTGTTGGTGATATTTGTACAGTTTATTGGTATTGTGAAGAATCTCCTGGATGGCTGATTGCCGAGGCGCTAGAGATTTGATGTTTTTAATAAAAGAGGTACCTATACTGGTCTTTGTCATTTACTCTTCTGTTCCTTTCGGTACCTGGTGGTTTTGTATTTGGTATTGTGAACCTAGGTTTTGTGAATGTTAATGTTATTTGTCATGAAATGTTTGGTATTCACGGATCTGTGCATTTTTTGTTATGTTAAGCTATTCACAGGTGAAGGGAAACACATGTCATGTCTATGGCTTAACATTTTGTATTTTGCAATTCAGCATTGTAAACTTTCAGTATTTCGAAATTCAGTCAAATGAGTTTTCAGTATTTTGAACATTCGGGATTGTGGACTCAGTCAAATGCATTTCGGTATTTTGAGCTTATATAAATATATATATATATATATATATATATATATATATATATATATATATGTTGTATCTTTCGGCTTTTCCCGGTTAGGGGTCGCAACAGCGGAACTCCAGTCTGCTAATGATTGGCAGTAGATTTTTACATACAGAGTTGCCAGCCCTGACGCACAACCTTCAACGAAGGTATGCCCATTCACACGTCTCCACACAGAAGCCGCTCTAGCTGTGAATCGAATAGGACATCTAATTATGAGGCAACGCTACCGCAGCACCACCACCGCAGTATATATATATATATATATATATATATATATATATATATATATATATATAAAAACACATATATAGATCTACATCCTCATTTCAGAATGTCGATATTCATATGGCTGAGATCATATGATCGAAATTTGAAATGTCAACCATATAATGAAAAATAAAAAACACAAAAAAACTTACCTTCATGCTGCTAGCGGGGGGGGGGGGGATCGCCCCCCTGCACCCCCCACACCCCACAGAACTTAAATATACCACTCTGAAATCGCACTACAATGTGGAAGTTGGAAATCTTTCCATTCCGCACTGTACGGAGATGCCGGTTCCACATGGTATGTCTCCGCCATACGAATGTCGACATTCTGAAATGTCGACCATGTGAAGGGAACCCATATAATATATATATATATATATATATATACATACATACATATATATATATATATATATATATACATACATACATGCATACACACACACACACACACACACACACATATATATATATATATATATCTATGGGTCTACTTCGATTGACAGTGTGTTTACTTGACTACAGTGTGACTTGTCACAGCAGCCACATTAGTGCTATGCAATACTTCACAGATGCAACCTGTGTACAAGGAGAAACAGTATTCGTAACAGCAGCTTTGTTTTCTGAGAGTAAACAAAGAGGGGGTGATAGTGCCAGGCAGAAACTGATGAATCATTTAATTAGGGATCTGAAGGATGGGATTGGGGGGGGGGGCTACTAGTGAGAGTGAAATATGCAACAGTTTGAAAAGGATTTTATACAGCATTTGTGAACCTGGAGCTAAAGGGTACAGGCACAATATGTAATACAGACTTTGGTGGTTTTCAATGTATGTCTAGTTTTGCCTCTTGTTTTAACTTTCTGCACGAGCTCTCTTGTTAACAGATGTCATGGGGAAAAACACTGTCTTGCAATTTGATGAAAATGTCTATAAAGAGAGTGACTAGCATGTTGATATACTGATTGTTAGGAAAGCAGTTCATTCTACAGTTTGCAATTCCTTTAGTAGGGCATCTTTTTGTGTTACAAAGTGCCTGCTGTATTTATAAATGCTGGGGGAGAGGGCAAATGTTTTTACGTGTACAAACTATAGTATATGGTTTGTGGTTAGATAATACATTTAACATTCTAATTTATACTGTAGAGTGAAAACTTTCAAGATGTCAGAGACATGATACTCAGTATTATCTTTCTGTACAGAACAAGAAAGTTAACATTTTTTGAAAAAAGTAAACAAAATCTGCCTGCCCCTACATTACCTGTAGTCAATGAATGCTGTATCACTATCTTGCAATAAACAATAGGACATATCTGTGGTTGCTGCTCCTCTGTTAAATTATTTTTTAGCAGTCTTAAATGACACAAATAATTTTGATAAACTAGCCTTTCCTAAAGGCTTGCAGCACTCTGTTATTATGTTTATCCTGGTTAAAATTACAAGCATCCATATTTCATCTATTATGTCTGCAAGGATTATTTAATCTCTAAACCTTATCAGATAGGTGGGATTCAGTCTGGAAGGGGATTGACACCGATACTTTAAGTCACAGGAAGCCACAATCACATTATAATTTTCTGTTTTTGTTTTTTAATCACATTATAATTTTCAATCCCAAATCTATTCCATAAACAGTTTCAATGTTCTCTCCAAGGCATCTAGCTGGAACATAAATTTGTACAGAAAATATCACACCGTTTGTGAAATGCAAAAAGATAACATACTGTCACCAGGCCAGACATATTGATACTTACACTGCTGAAATGGATTAATTATTTTAGGATGATTGCTGGGTGATTCTGCAGAACAGAAAAAGTCTGTACCTTGCTGTGAGCATGCCACAGGTTTTTCTTAAAAAAAAAAAAAAAAAAAAAATAGTGATGTAAACATTCAGTAATCTATTTTGGAAATTAATTAAAGCAGCATTTCATGAAAATGTTAAGCTAGAGGGTATACTGCAGTTCATCAAAATGAAGTTCAGATCACAGTTCATCAAATTTCAGAGTCAGAGAATCAGGAAATAAATCAGATTTTAAATTAAACTTATTTTTGTAGGAATGCAAATCCTCCCTACCCCATGTATCTCTGTTACTTAAATATTACAATTCTGATACTGTACCACCCTCACAGTTGAGGAATTTTCCTCATTAATGAATTCATACCAAACACTAAGTCCATGTAATCTCTTTAATTCAACATGACACTACACATTCAGCACCTTGTCTTACTCTCTGTGAATATGTGACCTTATAATTGTAATACTAAAGTAGTAAATTAGTAGGAGATGCAGCCTCAAACAGGAAGCTTACTTCACTCCCAAAAACATTCATTCTGTCGGTGTTCTTTATTTTGCCCATTTCCATGTTTTGCCTATTCAGTAAGTTGTGTTTGGTGATGTGAAAGTCACTACTTTGTGACTTGATGAGACATCATGATCTGTAATTAGAAATGCATCCCTTTACAGCATCACTGTGTACACCTGATGTCAGTCTAATAACATTCCCCTGCTGGACAGTGGGATATTACGAAAACAATCTGTAGAAATGCAGAAAAGACGAGAACACTTACAGAAACACACTTTTTAATTAGTGACATATTCGGCACAGGTTTTGGTAAAACCTGGAAAGAAATACTAGGTTAAAAGTTACATCATAACGTGGGAGTTTTTCTTCTCTACCACACAAAACCGTATATTCTTAAGTACAGCAAAACTACATACGTTCCATAATATACGAAATATGTACACATTCCAGTGAAACAGGAAATAATTCACACTACTTTAACCTCAGGCCGTGCACTCCATTGACTCAAAGGGTCTCTTGTTTCTGAAGAACACCAAGAACAATCAGAAGAACAGATGCTGAGGACATGTTTCTGTTGATATGCAGAAGACTGCAGAACTCGGCAAAACAAGTAATCATTAGGAAGACACATAATCTACCATATGGAAGAGACACACAGAGGTATCTGGTCACAAGTATCCCCCCAGTAGGAACAGACATGGACCTGTGTGGAGATGAAATCAAGAGAAGTTTACTGGATTATGTCCAACAGTGTGCTTACAACTTGACTAATGTTTTCTAGAATGAACAAACAGTACTAC
Source organism: Protopterus annectens (assembly GCF_019279795.1). Lineage (NCBI taxonomy): Eukaryota > Metazoa > Chordata > Ceratodontiformes > Protopteridae > Protopterus > Protopterus annectens. The sequence continues at coordinate 9,825,175 of NC_056733.1, read as the reverse complement.
TGACCTATGCAGGTTACATCAGATGGCAGTACAATGACACAGGAGAACATACACACAATGTGTGGTGGGGCACGCAATCTACAAGGACACTGACTTATGGTTCCCCAAAAACTGAAATTCTGTTTTCATGAGACATAATCCACAAATTATTATTTTTATTGGAGATGTCCAGTTTTTACCCTGATATCATTAAAATTTTTAGTACCTCTATTCACACACACAGACACACACACACACACACACACACACACACACACACACACACACACACACACACACACACACACACACACACACACACACACACACACACACACTTACATGTGCTGTTCTGTGTACAGAACACTAAATGAAGTAAGTCCTCAGTATTGTAAGAAGAAATATAATGCTGAATCAATGTTCTAGCCAGAGGCAGACTATTGTTGAATGGGACCCTAGACAGGGTAATAGATCAGGGCCCCCTAGCCAGCACCCTCCTCAGGCATTCTAGTGCTCCATTACTTGGGCATCTCTCGCTAGTTACCGTAAACACTGTTCACATCTGTCAGTGTACACACTATTTTCTTCTTTACTTCTAAAATTATTACAGATATTTGGATTTAATTAAACATTTTTATTTTAAATTTTGTAACATAAAAAACAAGAGCCATTTGCTAAATGAAGCAATATACCATCACAAAGAAAAGAGACTTAGCATGAGCAACAATGGACTTCTCTGCCCCTGAAACTCACATTCATTGAAACTTAACATTCACAGAAAATGCATATGGCCAGTGGCGGATGAAGTGTACCTTTGAGCTGTTTTCAAACTATGGGCCTCCTGCACACATCACACATTTTTAGGGCCATGCATACATTCATGTGTTCTTTGATTCACCTTCCTGATAGTATTAAATTAGATTCCTTGTTTAGCACAGCACCACTTGTTAGTGTGTTTTATATTTGTAGCATTCAACATTTCTCCAGTAAGCAATGAAACAAAATATATGAACCAATAATGACAAAACTACCCATTTCAGAACATTTCAGCCATAAAAAGGCCATTCAAACGTCTGTAATTATACAGCCACCAACATCAGTCAATGTGTGCAATCCCTGTAGAAGCAAGTGTCACCTGAATATTTGCAATTAAAGAGAACTATAACTAATGAACAGGTTGCTGCTGGCAAACAACTTTGTATTTCAGCGTTTCACTGACACCGAACAACATGTCTCAGAAATTCTGAATGACATGAACAGACTGTAATCCTCATTCCTCAGTGGTCTACAAAAACAAAACAAAAAGAAAATGAAACGAGACCTGGCAGCTGGCAGTTGGTGTGGAGGTTTAAGGCACTTGCTTGCTTCTTAAGAATTAAATATTCAGAGTTTGACTCTGAGCAAAGTTACTTAACATGACAGTGCTCTTAACTGCAGCATTTTGCACAATCACACACACACACACACACACACACACACACACACACACACACACACACACACACACACACACACACACACACACACACACCTTCTTGTATATCCCCTGCTACTGGATCCACCATCATCTGTTTTTCTCCTACATGAGGTTTGGCAGGAAATCAATCGGGGGCTTGCTATCTCCCCCATTACAGTAGACATTGCCTTAAATCTCCCAGCAGTTTGACATTAGGACAATGTCCTATTGGGGCTTACAGAAGTTCTCTTATGTTGGGAGAACCTCTGCAAGGTCCTAATGCTTGCAGTGTTCCCTTGGAATTACCGAAGGTTACTTAAAGTTTTAGTTTCTTTTTTTATCGCAATCCAAGCCAGCATGGGGCCCTAGGCAACTGCATGGGTCGCCTAGTGCCAGATTAGACTCTGGTTCTAGCCAAAAGTGCCAAATAATCCCATGTTTTTGCAATACTCAAAATTTCCAAATTTAGGATTTACTGGTATTTTTTCAAGAATAATGGAAAACGGTCTCTTGCAATGTAGCATAAACAGTCCCAGGTCAGCACCATCACACACATCTGAGATTGCTCCATTTATGTCAGTAGATACTGCTGTTCTCTCCTTCCTGGCCATGGGGTCAAAAATAAAGTACACTTGTGTAAAATCTTACCATAACAGTAGATGTCCTTCTCTTCACTGTTGCAGTATTCATTACAATAGGGATCCTCTGCCAAAGGCAGCCTGATATCCAGCCCATATACCAAAGCCTTTAGGTTGCTTTAAGGTACACCGTACATCACACGTATGCTCCTCGCATAATGTAGGGCATAAAGGTGATGTCTGGACGTACCATTCTCAGAACTGAGAACCCCAGTAGGAACTCCAGTCCAAGGAGTAGAGAAGTAATCAGTACATTCAGAAGGGAAATGGACTGGAGCAGAGGGAGGGCATGAAGATTGCAATAGTGAAGAGAAGGACAGCTACTATTATGGTAAGAGCTTACACAACTGTACTATGTGTTTCCATTTCACTGTTAGCAGTATTCATTACATTAGAGAGAGTGCCAAATTTCAGGAGGAAGAGAGGGAGGAGGAAGGATTAGCAGAGCTCTCTAGAAACCCATGAAGGATGGCCCTAGCAAAACCACCTCTAGCTCTGGAAATTCCATCTAACTTGTGGTGCTTGATAAATGTATACACAGAAGTCCAGATGGCTGCCTCAAGAATACAGCTTGTATGCAAACCCTTGAAAAAAGCATCAGAAGAAGTCACAGCTCTAGTAGAATGAGCTTTAACAAAAGAAGAAAAGCTTTTACTATGAAAGGAATAACAAAAAGAAGTGGCTTTAGAAATCCAAGAAGAAACAGTTTGCTTGGACACAACTGATCCTAAAGACCTAGGATCTTCTTCTTTCGGCTTTTCCCGGTTAGGGGTCGCCACAGCGGATCACCTGTCCGCTCATGATTGGCAGTGGAGTTTTACAGTATTGAGTTGCCAGCCTGGCACCCAATCTTCCATAGAAGGCACACACACACATGCACACACTCACGCCTAGGGCCAATTTAGAGTGTCCAATCCACCTATAGCATGTCTTTGGGATGTGGGAGGAAACCGGAGCACCCGGAGGAAACCCACACGACCACAGGGAGGACATGCAGACTCTGCACAGAAGGCACCCCAGCCGAGGATTGAACCAGAGAACCTCTTGCTGTGAGGTGGCAACACTAACCACTGCACCACTGTGGCCGCCCAATCCTAAAGACCTAGGATGAAAAGAAAAAAAAGTGATCAGATTTACCAAAAGTCTGAGTCGTCTATGCACATCCAATGTGTGCAGCACCTTCTCACTGGCAAACTGCAGACAGGGCACAAAAAGTGGTCTAATGAATAGACTGATTAAGAGACAAATTATTTACCACTTTGGGCATGAAAGAAGGATTAGTATGAAGGGACAACCTGTCCTTACGAAACACCAAAAAAGGAGGACAAGCCATAAGGGCTTGAAGTTCAGACACCTGTCTGGCAGAAGTAAGGGCTAAGAAAAGTGCAGTCTTCTAAGAGCAATGTTGCAAGGAAACTGAGACTGCAGGCTCAAAAGGAGCCAGGGTCAATTTTTCTAAAACAAAATTAAGATCCCAGGGAGGAGGAACAGGCTTCCTAGGAGGCCTAATATGAAAGACGCCTTTAAGGAATTGTTTAGCTTCAAATCTAGAAGCTAAAGAAGGTGATAAAGGCAGAGAAGCAGAAATAGCTGATAAGTTGGCCTTAACAGAAGAACAGGCCAATCCAGCATTAAACAATTCATGCAGAGAAGAGAGAACCAAAGGAACATCCGCAGAAAGTGGATCTAGGTTACGGGAAAGACACCAGGATTCCCTAACAGTGGGTTTCCTGGCCTCGTGAAGGACCCTAAAAATGTCCTCAGAAAAAAGGTGTCTGTGGAATCAAAATCCTATTAACCATACTGTCAGTTGAAGAGTGGACAGGTGGGGATGGATGAGAAATCCCTTGTCTTGTGTGAGTAGGTCCACCCTGTGAGGTAACTTGTGATGATTGCCCTTGACTAAATGCAGAAGAAGAGGGAATCAATGGAGTATTGGCCAAAAGGGATTCACCAACAAGATTTTGGGAGCATCCTGTTGAATTTTGAGCAGGACTTTTGGAATGAGGGGAAAGGGAGAAAAGGTATAAAGAAACATCCCCTTCCAAAAAAGGAGGCAGGGCATCCACCTTCCATACTAGAGGACTTGAGACTCTGGCATAAAATAGTGGAAGTTGTCTGTTCAAAGGGGAGGCCCAAAATCTATTTGAGGAGTACCCCACTGATGGACAATGTCCAGAAACACATACATGTGAAGTATTCATTCATGGGATTGAATTATGGACCTGCTCAGAGAATCTGCCACAATGTATTGACCTCAGGAAATGCAGACTGTCTGAAGTGCCACTTGATACTGGATAGCTAGTTCCCACACTAGCACAGCTATCTGGCAAAGAAGATAAGACTTTGCCCCCCCCCCCCATTTGTTGACATACCACATCATTGTGGTATTGTCTGTAAACACCTTGAGAGGTCCTGGGGAGAAGAAAGGATTAAAGGCCTGAAGAACCAGCAGAAGAGCCCTCACCTCTTTGACACTGATGTGCTCTTTTTGTTGAAGAGGTGAACAGACTCTCTGCACCTTTAGGGAGCCAAATGCTGCTCCCCATCCCACGTCTGAAGCATCTCTGAACAGCTCCTGAGAGGAAGTGGTGGATGAAAAGGGAGCCCTGGATTGAGAGTCAACTGCTGAATCCACAACTGAAATTTCTGCTGTCGAAGCCGAACTGACTTTAGAAATCACTGCAGTTTTCTCAAGTGAAGTTTGGCAAATGGGAGCATAGGAATGGTGGAAGCCATGAACCCCAGAGCTGTCAGAAATTCCCTGGCTGTAAGTGACGCCAGAGGAAGATGGGACTGAAAAAACAAAATGAGAGTTAGGGCCATGGGTGGAGTCAGGGTTGCCAGCATAGGAACAGTCTGGATCCTTCACTCCAGAAAGACATGATCCTGGGGAGTCAGAAAGGATTTTTTGAAATTTATAGTGAACGCCGGGGCTATGCAGACGTGAAATGGCAAAATGAAGTTTGCAACAAGGTTTCTGGAGAGGATGTCTGGAACAGGAGGTCATCCAAGTAGGGAAAGACTTGGATTTCCCTTAGCCTGCAAAAAGCAATCACAGGAGTAAGGCATCTGGTGAATACCCTTGGGGCAATAGAAAGGCCAAAGGGCAAAAGCAAAGAACTAAAAATGTCAGGAAGCAACAGACAAACACAAAAACTTCCTGAAAAGGGGATGGATCAGTATATGAAGATAAGCATCCTTGAGGTCCCAGAGACACCATATAAGCTTGAGGAAGCAGAAAATGGAACAAGGTCTGAAGGGACAGCATACAGAAAGAGGGGACCTTCAGAAAGGTGTTTAGATGAGAGAGGTCCAGAATAGGTCTCCAATTTCCCTCTTTCCTGGGCACTACAAACATTCTGAGTAAAACACCTCCCCTTTAAAAAACTGGAAAGTACAGTTGTGTACACTTACCATAAATGTAGATGTTCGAGTGTATTCACTGTTGCAGTCATTACATTTGGGTAATCTGCTGGCAGGTTGCCCTCAGTCGGCCTAAAATCCAAAGTCTTGGGTCCTGCGTTGGTTGCTGTCTTCTCTTCCATGACGTCATTTTCTTTAGTTTTTCTTGCCCCCGATGTAAGGTGCCCCCAAAAAAGTAGCCAATTTATATATATATGTAAATATACATGCATCAATATAAACTTTACCTTCATCTACAAGCAAATAAGCCACATAGGTTGTAGAAGATAGATAAGGAAAGATAAATTTCAGAATGACAGGGGGATGGCGGGAGGGTAACCTGGACTGCAACAGTGAATACACTCGAACATCTACATTTATGGTAAGTGTACACAACTGTACTATGTTCTTCATGTTTCACTGTTGCAGTCATTACATTTGGGTAGAATCCCAAAGCTATGGTTGGGGGGCTGGAGCTAAACAGCATTCGGAGTGGCTATAAGGCCCTGCAGCACTGCAGTGGCAAAGTTTGCCCTGGACTTAGAGTAAAGAGGCAAATGGTAATGCTTTGTAAAGGAGTGAAGAGAACTCCAAGTAGCAGCATCTAGAATGTCTTTGGTTGGTACTCCTCTGAGAAAGGCTGCTGAAGTAGCAGCAACTCTGGTGGAATGAGCCCTAATGCCCTTGGGCACAGGTTTACCATGGTGTAAGTAGCAGAAATGGATGCAGTGGCTTATCCACTTTGAAATGGTCTGTTTTGAAATGGCCTTTCCTTCTGATCCTGCAGCATATGACACTAGTAATTGCTCAGTTTTTCTTAGAGCTTTAGCCCTGCTCAAGTAGAATCTTAGCTGACTGTGTACGTCCAAGGAATGCAGAATTCTCTCCCCCTTGTTCTGCGGATTTGGATAGAAAGTTGGCAGATGAATTGTTTGGTTAAGGGCCACACTGGAAACCACCTTAGGCATAAACGTAGGATTTGTCATCAGAGACACCCTGTCTGGGTAAAATATGATAAAAGGCTCTACAGCCATGAGGGCCTGTAGCTCTGAAACTCTTCTTGCTGAAGTAATTGCTAGCAGCAGAGCTGTTTTCCATGATAAGAACTTTAGATCAGCGGTAGCAGCTGGTTCAAATGGAGGCAGAGTGAGCTTTTCCAACACATAATTGAGGTCCCATGCAGGTAATGGTGAACTTCTAGGAGGCCTTAAATTTTTGGCTCCTCTAAGATACTGCTTTAGTAAAGGATGAGAAAAGATTGGTGGCTCTGTATTGTAATGAGACAAAATGGCAGAGGCATGGATTTTGATTGATGAGAAAGATAGGTCTTTGTCAAGCATCTCAGTTAAGTATTGTAATATATGAGGAATATTTGGTTCTGCTGTATCAGTTCCTTGTGCTCGACTCCAAGCACAGAATCTCTTCCATTTGTCAACATAAGATTTTCTAGTACTAGGCCTTCTGGCTTCCAAAATGACATCCATCACAGCTTTACTGAGAGGTGCTGTTTGTATGACTACATGATTAGCCATGCTGCCAGGTTCAGAGTCTGTAGTTGATTGTACAGGAGCTGATTGTTTTGCTGGGACAGTAGTTGTGGTCTTTGAGGCAAGGTCCAAGCTGGGTATTGAGACAAGTTCCTTAGGACTGGGTACTAGTATTGGCGGGGCCAGTCCGGGGCAATTAATATCATCTTTGGCTTCTCTTGTCTGACTTTTAGGAGGACCTTGGGTAGAAGAGGCAGAGGAGGAAAGGCGTAAATAAATAGGTTTTTCCAACTGAAGGATAGGGCATCCACTTTCCATGCTTGTCTGTGATAAGTCCTTGTGCAGAATTTTTTCAACTGGTAATTCTGAAGAAAAGCAAATAGATCCATGTCTGGGCTCCCCCATTTCTCGGTTATCATGTTAAAGACTTGTGGATTTAGTTTCCACTCATGAGGATCCATAAGGTTTCTGCTTAAATCGTCTGCCAGAGTGTTTTGTTTTCCTGGCAAGAATTGAGGTTGAAGATGTATTTGGTAGGTCAAAGCTGTGTCCCACAGTGCCATGGCTAATCTGCAAAGGGGGTATGAGTGTGTGCCCCCTTGCTTGTTTATATACTACATGACTGTGGTGTTGTCCGTCTTTATCAGTAGTTGTCCTGGATGAAGTAAATCCTTGAAGGCTGTTAAGGCATTTTGAACAGCTAGCATCTCTTTCTGGTTGATATGCAGATGCATTTGTTTTGGTGTCCATAAGCCCTGAATGCATCTTCCTGCTATGTGGGCCCCCCAGGCATATTCTGATGCGTCTGTTGTTAAGGTTTGGCTGGCAGGGGGTAGAGTGAAGGGCAGTCCCATGTTTTGGCGACATGGCTTTGCCCACCATAGAAACTCCTGTTGCAGGCAAGGAATGTAGATGTTCGAATGTTCACCCTGCAGTCATCACACTTGGGTTATCCTGTCGTCAGGCAGTCCCGCAGTCGGCCGGATTTCCAAAGTCTTGGTCTGACGTCGGTTGCTGTCGCTTCATCCCTGACGTCAGTGCGCCAGGGGTACATATATTGCAACCAACGCCATTTTCTTCAGTTTTTCTTGCCCCAGATGTCAGGTGCCCCCAAAAGGGTGATCAGAATTAGTACCAAATGGTGTGAACACTGTACAAACACAAAATCCCTTCAGCTATAAGCGAATACATCAGTAAGGCATAGCAGAGATTTAGCCAGTAGATCAGAGGGGATGGAGAGAGGGTAACCTGGACTGCAGCAGGGTGAACACTCGGAACATCTACATTTACGGTAGGTACAAAACTGTACTATGTTCATCGTGTTACCCTGCTGCAGTCATCACACTTGGGTAGAATCCCAAAGCTAAGGTAGGGGGGAGGTATCATAGAGGGTTAGTGGAGGCAATGAGGCCCTGCAGAACTGCAGTGGCGAAGCCTGCCCTGGACTTAGAGTAAAGAGGCAAGTGATAGTGTTTGGTGAAGGTGTGTACAGAACTCCAAGTTGCAGCTTCTAAAATTTCCTTGGTAGGAACCCCCCTTAGAAAGGTTGTAGAGGTAGCTGTTGCCCTGGTAGAGTGGGATCTAATGGTAGGGGGAACTGGTTTCCCATGATGGGTATAACAGAACCGTATGCAATGGCCTATCCATTTAGAAATGATTTGTTTGGATATAGGCCTCCCTCCCTTGAGTAGCTGTATCATAGGATACAAAGAGCTGGTCAGTTTTTCTGAAAGCCTTAGTTTTATCCAGGTAGTAATGAAGCTGTCTGTGAATGTCCAAGGAATGCAGGAGTCTCTCACCTTTGTTCTGTGGATTGGGGAAGAAAGTGGGTAGGTGGATGGTTTGATTTAAAGCTACACTGGAAACCACCTTAGGCATAAAGGAAGGATTTGTTTGTAGAGACATTCTGTCTTGATGAAAAATGAGGAAAGGTTCCACTGCCATTAGTGCCTGTAATTCTGAGACTCTCCTAGCTGAAGTTATTGCCAGGAGCAGGGCAGTCTTCCAAGATAGGAACTGAAGGTCTGCAGAGAAAGCTGGTTCAAAGGGAGGTAACGTTAGTTTTTCCAGAACAAAGTTGAGGTCCCATGTTGGTGTAGAAGCTCTTTTAGGTGATCTAATGTTTTTTGCCACTCTGAGGAACTGACTTAGCAGAGGATTTGAAAGTAAAGGTGGATTTGTGTCATAACGAGGTGAAATAGCTGAAGCATGGATTTTAATTGAGGAAAAGGAAAGTCCTTTGTGCAACATCTCAGCTAAATACTGTAGAATGTGAGGCATGCGAGGTTGAGTTGTGTCTTGGCCTTTAGTTTGGTTCCAGACACAAAAATCTTTTCCATTTGTCCGAGTAAGCCTTCCTGGTGCTTGGCCTCCTGGCTTCCAGAATAACATCCAGAACTGCTTGTGAAAGAGGAGCTGGTTGGATGTTTAACAGATCTGCCATGCAGCTAGATTTAAGGTTTTGAGCTGGCAGTTTAGATCTGTTTGTTTTGTTGCGTGAGCAAATGGGGTATTTGAGGCAATATCCATGGTGGGCTGTGAGCCATATTCTTCAGTAGTGGGTACCAGTGCTGGCATGGCCAGTCTGGGGCTATGAGAATCAGTCGTGGTTTTTCCTTTTTGACCTTTAAAAGAACCTTTGTGAGAAGAGGTAATGGAGGAAAGGCATATGCTGTCAGGTTTTTCCAACTGAAGGAGAGAGCGTCCACTTTCCAAGCTTGATGGTGGAATGTCTTTGTACAAAATTTTGTCAGTTGGTAGTTTTGAGGGCTGGCAAACAGGTCTGTGTGGAAGGCCCCATTTTTGAGTTATCATTGCAAATATTTGTGGGTCTAGTTGCCACTCGTGAGGATCTTTGATGTTTCTGCTTAGGTCATCTGCCAATGTGTTTTTCTGTCCTAGCAGGAATTGAGCTTGTAACTGGACTTGGTAGGCCAGAGCTGTGTTCCATAAGATCACTGCTTGTCTGCAAAGAGGGTAGGAATGTGTGCCCCCTTGTTTGTTTATGTACCACATTACTGTGGTGTTGTCCGTCTTTATTGCAAGTTGTCCTGGATGTAGTAGATCATTGAAGGCTGTCAAGAGCTTTCTGTACAGCTAGCATCCCTTTTGTTCTGCAGTCCATAGGCCTTGAATGCATTGACCTGAATGCATTGACCTGCTATGCGTGCCCCCCAGGCATAGTCTGAAGCATCTGTTGTGATAGTTTGCCTGGTTGGGGGTAAGGGGAAAGGCTGACCCTTGTTGAGGTGACATGCCTGTGTCCACCATAGAAATTCCTGTTGAAGGCAGGGAATGAGAGATCATTGTGTCCAAGCTGTGGCTGTGTTGAGACCATACGCTTTTTAGGTACCACTGTAATTTCCTCATATGCAGTTTAGCAAATGGTATTATCAGTATGCAAGATGCCATGAAGCCCAAAGCCTGCAGAATTTTTCTTGCAGTTAATTGGGTCTTTGTTGCCATTGTCTTGAAATATTGAGTCAGTTGTAGTTGCTTGTCTGGTGTAAGATAAGCCTTCTGGGCCGTTGTGTCCAAGCTGGCACCCAGGAATGTCATTTTTTGTGAGGGTACTAGTTTTTACTTCTTTTTGTTTACTGTGTACCCCAGACAATTTAGGAGATGCTTCACAAAAACCAGATGATGTAAGAGAATGTCTTTGCTTTCTGCTTGGATGAGGCAGTCGTCCAGGTATGGATATATTTGAATTCCTCTTTGTCTGCAGTATGCAATTACTGGTGCCAGGCATTTTGTGAAAACTCTGGGTGCAGTAGATAAGCCAAAGGGCAGTGCAGAGAATTGGTAATGGGTTGAACCTGCAATGAAACGGAGGTATCTTCTGCAACTTTGTCTGATAGGGACATGCAGGTATGCCTCCTTGAGGTCCAACGTTACTAGCCATGCTTCCTTGCCCAACATGGGAAGTAGCTGCTGTAGTGTTAGCATCTTGAATTTGGGAACTTGTAAGTGTTTAGAACTGAAAGGTCCAGAATTGGTTTCCAAGCATTGTCCCTTCTGGGTACTAGAAAGAGCCTTGAGTAAAATCCTTGGCTTTGCTCTCGAGTCGGCACCCGTTGAATGGCTCTCATGGCCATGAGAGCTGTAATTTGTTTTTGTGCCTCTGCCCATTGATTTTGTGGCAGGTTTTTGCATTCCTCTTTTCATTGGCAAGGTGTGAAAGTGGAATCTGTATCCTCGTAAAATTATGTCTAGGACCCATTTGTCCTTTGTGACCATGTGCCAGTTGTCTGCAAAAAGTGCTAGTTTTCCCCCCAAGGGGGCTGTCAAAAGAGTTTTGCTTGGCCAGCTGAGGTGCAAGTCATTGAATTTGCCTTCTGGTGAGTTGAGACCTGTCTTCTCCTCCCTTCTGGGTTGTAGTGCCCCATTGGCGAGGTTTATACTGGGCTTATGGTTGTCCTCTGCCCCTTGGGCGCCTGCATTTACTCCTCTGAGGCCTGTCAGTGGCTGGAAAGTTCCAATTTTTTGTTGGCCAGTTTCTGCTGAAGCGAGGGGGTTGAACTTGTAGGAAATCTTTGACTGTTTGCATTGATTTCGCCTTATCTTCCATTTTCTTTAAAACTTCTTCTGCTTTAACTCCAAAAAGAACATCATGCTGTAAGGGAGCATCTAGTAGTTTTGCTTTAACATGATCAGGCAGACCTTGTTCCTTTAGCCAAGCATGCCTACATATAACCGATCCAGTGCCAGCTGCTCTGCAGGAGGCCTCCAAAGAATCAAACCAACATTGTAAGGTATGTTTTCCCACCTGCTCAGTGGCGTGCAACAAATCCTGTAATTCTTTCAATTCAGATTGTTGGGGGAGGGAGGTTATCTTTTGTTTTAACTGAGAGATTAGAAATTGCTGATACTTAAGCATATGAAATTGACAATTTAGTGCCCTTATAGCTAATGTGGCTGAGGTGTAAACCTTTTTCCCCCACCTGTCTAGTGCTCTGGAATCCCTCTCAGAAGGTACTGGGTTTTTAGCTATGGAAGCCTTAGCCCCCTTGGGACCCTGGGAGATAGTCTCTGGGTCAGCTACTGGGCTTTTGTAAAGAAATCTGTGAGAATCAGGTACTCTGTAGTATCTGTCAGGCTTAGCCGGAGCAGGAGGAAGAGAGTCTGGGTTGAAACTGGATTCTAAATAGACATCATCCACAATGTCCAAAACAGGTGGGATGCCTAGAGGTCTGTGTTGGGGGAGTAAAAGAAACTCTCTGAGCCTTTTCTTGGAATCAGAGTAGTCCTGACCTTCCCAGTGAAAATGCTCCCTCATAGTGTGTAAGGTTTCCCCAAAAGAGTAGTCTTCAGGAGGGGAAGCTGAGGGAATAGAGTCCTCAGCATCAGAATCTTCATAAGGAGAGAAGGAATAGTCTTGGTCTTCAGAGGAATCCGAAGAAATAGACAGTTGCTCAGAGGAAGCAGAATCTTCCTCTTGTCTAGGCCTTTTGTCAGGAGGGGGCTGTGAACCCCTGATAAGAGAAATCAAATCTTCGGCCATTTTGAGCATCTGTTTCTTAGGCATAGGGCCTTGAACAGGAGACTGAAGTGTAGTCTTTTTAGATTTAGAAGGAGTCTTCGGCTTAGAAAACGTTTTGACTGTGAGAGTTGTCGGTCTGAAAACACCTTCAGAAACCGATGGCATTTCAGAAGCACCGACGTCCTTAGAAGGTAAATCGTTGGAAGGGCCTGAAGTAAAAGGCTGCGTTGGCCTAGTACATTCCGTCAAAATATCCGTAGCGGTCTCGGGTTCCAGAACTGCGGTAGTCAGGGGCTGCGTCGGAGCCTCACTAAGAACCGGAGAACCGGGGACCGGATCAACCGAGGCCTTGGAATCTGGTTTAGGCCTGGGTTGTCAGTCCTTATCCCGGCGTTTTTGTGCACGCCGGTAGTCGGTTGCTCCAACGGCATGTTATAGTTAAATTTTCTACCAAAATAGTGTCGTGTGAAATCAAATCGTCTTTTAATAGTACGCTTATTAAACCTAGCACAAAATTGACAAGAAGTGACATCGTGATCAGGGCCTAGGCAAGGTATGCAGTAAGAATGAAAATCCTTATGAGGTATTTGCTTCCCACAAGAAATGCAATTGTTAACTTTTTCTGACATCGGTCTGAGGCAAGAAAAGTTTCCCCAACGGGGTACTTAGCTTTATAGAAGACTTTGGTCTGAAATTCGAATTCGACAATCTCAGGAGTTGGCCGACCGGCACTTACGAACTGCTTCTGCTTCGGGCACCACGCGGCAAGAAAGACTAAAGAAAGTCGGACCAAGACTTTAGAAATCCGGCTGACTGCGGGACCGCCTGACGACAGGATAACCCAAGTGTGATGACTGCAGCAGGGTAACACGATGAGCATTCATTGTTTCCAGACTGTGTGAATGTTGACTCCACAAACTTTTTAGGTACCATTGAAGTTTCCTCATATGCAGTCTTGCATATGGAATTAGTAGGATGCAGGATGCCATTAAGCCCAGAGCCTGCAGAATTTGTCTTGCAGAAGACTGGGAGTTTGTTGCCATCAGTTTGAAGTAAGTAGTCATTTGCCTTTTCTTGTCTGGCATGAAGTAAGCCATCTGGGCAGTTGTATCTAAGCTTGCACCCAGGAATGTTATCTTTTGAGAGGGTACCAGTTGTGATTTCTTTTTGTTTATTGTGTACCCTAGGCATGTTAGAAGCCTTCTCACAAATGCCAGGTGTCGAAGAAGAGTGTCCTTGTTCTCTGCTTGAATGAGGCAGTTGTCCAAGTAAGGATATATTTGTATACTTCTTTGTCTGCAAAATGCAATTACTGGTGCCAGGCACTTTGTAAAGACCGTGGGCGCAGTAGATAAGCCAAAGGGCAGTGCAGAGAATTGGTAATGCATTAAGCCAGCCTTGAATCTGAGGTATCTTCTGCACGATTGTCTTATTGGGACATGCAGGTGTGCCTCTTTTAGGTCTAAAGTCACCAGCCAAGCATTCTTGCCCAGCATGGGCAGAAGCTACTGCAAAGTCAGCATTTTAAATTTTGGAATGTCCAGGTATGTGTTCAAAATCGATAAATCCAGTACTGGCCGCCAGGCCTTGTCCTTTCTGGGTACCAAGAACAGTCTTGAGTAAAAACCTTGTCCTTTTTCCTGTTCTGGTACTGTCTGAATGGCCGCCATATCCATGAGGGATGTAACCTGTTTCTGTGCCTCCGCCCATTGATTTTTGGCAGATCTGGCCAACCATTTGCCATTGGCAGAGTGTGGAAATGGAATCTGTATCCCTGTGATATGATGTTTAGTACCAATTTTGAGCAAAAAATGCTAATTTTCCCCCTATGGGTGCTACCAAAAGATAAGTGCTTGGTGTAGGCAGAAGGAAGTCATCGGGATTGCTTTCTGTAGGTTTGTGCTTCATCTCCTCCAGATTTGGAGGTGGAAGCACCCCATTGCTTTGACCTGTATGAATCTTGCGCCTGATATCTGGAACCCTTAGGGCGTCTGGATCTGCCCCTTTGAGCTCTGTCTGACACTGGAAAGGACCAATTTTTTGTAGGCCAGTGTCTACTGAATCTTGGTGGCTGCACTTGTAAGACGTCTTTAACAGTTTGCATAGACTTAGCTTTGTCTTCCATTTTCTTTAGAACCTCTTCTGCCTTAATTCCAAACAGAGAATCATGCTGTAAAGGTGCATCTAGCAATTTAGCTTTAACATGATCAGGCAAATTTTGTTCATTTAACCAAGCGTGCCTCCTAATCACAGATCCAGTAACTGCAGCCCTGCAGGAGGCCTCTAAGGAATCAAAACCACATTGCAAAGTATGCTTTTCCAACTTGTTCAGCTGCATGCAATAATTCCTGCAATTCCTTATTTTCTGCACATTCTGAAATCAACATCAGTTTCTGTTTCAGCAATCCCATAACATGTTGTTGGTACTTAATCATATGAAATTGACAGTTTAAGGCCCTGATTGCCAAGGTTGCAGATGTATAAACCTTTTTTCTCCATCTGTCTAGTGCCCTTGAATCTCTGTCAGAGGGTGTAGGATTTTTTGCTGTTGAGGCCTTAACTACCTTTGGACCCTGTGAAATAGTTTTAGGATCAGCAGCAGGGTTTCTAAATAAAAATTTATGCGAGTCAGGTACTCTGTAATATCTGTCAGGCTTACTGGGAGCTGGAGGTAAGGAGTCAGGGGTCAAGCTTGACTCCGAAAAAAAAACATCATCCACAATGTCTAAAACAGGGGGGATGGCTAAAGGCTTCTGCTGAGGGAGAAGAAGGAAATCTCTGAGCCTCTTTTTTGATTCTGAGAAATCTTGACTCTCCCAGTGAAAATTCTCCCTCAAAGTATTCAAGGTTTCTCCAAATGAATAATCCTCAGGAGGAGATGCAGATGGAATAGACGCCTCAGCATCAGAATCCTCATAGGGAGGTATAGACAATTCCTGATCTGAAGAGGAATCAGAAGAAATAGAAACCTGATCTTAAGATTCATAATCAGTGTCTTGCCTAGGCCTCTTATCTGGAGGGAGATGGGTACCCCTGATCAAGGTAATAAGGTCTTCAGCCATTTTGATCATCTGTTTTTAGGCATAGAGGCCTGTGCATGTGGCTCATGCGTCGGTTTTTTAGTTTTAGAAGTTGCTTTGGTCTTTGGTTTTGCAGCTGTCGTCGGTTTGATATACAAATGTTGAGGTCTGAATACACCCTCAGACGCCGGTGCCTGCTCAGCAGCTCCGGACACATCTGAGGGCGATACATCCATCGGTCCAATACTTTGAGTATCTTGCAGCATGCCATACTCCACATGGGTGTCGGTAGAGGCCTGCGACTCGAAGGTAGCGGGTATCAGGGGCTGCGAAAGCGCCTCACTGAGTACTGGCGAATGGCTTAGGAGAGGCTTCGTCGTCGGTTTTGGATCTCGATTGCCTTTCTCTGTCCTTTTTTTTGCGTTTTTTATGTACTCCGGTAGTCGGATTGCTATCCGATGACATTTCTGGGTAGTTAAATCTGTTTCCAAAATACTTTGATGCAAAAATATACCGATGCTTAATAGTGTGTTGGTTAAATCTAGCACAAAACCGACAGCCAAGCATGTTGTGATCAGGGCCTAGGCAAGGAATACAGTATAAATGGAAATCCTTATGAGGTATTTGCTTCCCAGAAGTAATACAATTATTAACTTTTTCTGACATCGGTAAAAAGCAAGAAAAAAAGTTTCCCCAATGGGGTACTTAGCTTTAGTGAAGACTTCGGTTCTGAAACTCAAACTCGAAATCTTCAATAGACAGCCGACCGGCACTTGCGAAAATGCTTCTGCTTCGGGCACCGAGCAGCAAGAAAGACTAAATAAAATGGCATTGGCTGCATGTTTTATACCACTGACGACCTGATATCATGGAAGAGAAGACAGCAACCAACGCAGGACCCAAGACTTTGGAATTCAGGCCGACTTGAGGGCAACCTGCCAGCAGATTACCCAAATGTAATGACTGCAACAGTGAAATACGAAGAACATATTCCTGAATAGTTCCCTGAATCAAGAGATACTGATACACTCGTGGGAAGAAGAGCAATTGCTCCTGAGGGGGCTGAGGAATACCCATAAAAGGGAAGAGATTTCCAGACCATGAAGTACCCTTGACTGACAATGGCAGAACCCAGGAGTCCTGAGTAATGTTGAACCAATAAAGAAGTGAAAGTGGCAGACGAGTAGAAAGAGGAAATGTGGCTGAGAATAACAGAACAGTCAGACAGCACCTGGTTTGTCAGGAAAAGGAGACTTTTTGGGCGGAGAGGTCTGGGTAGCTTTAGCAGGAGGAGCCCGCTACCCACCCTTCTTACCCCTGGGAGGAGGGGGACTGATAGAACCAAAGGCAGCAGCCCTAGAAGCATCATCTGCTGCATCATAAGTACACTTAATGAAATGCCAAGCCACCTGGGAAAAAGTCCCTAACAGGGAAAGAGTAGAGGTCTTCCCTTCAGAGTCAGGAAGATCAGAAATTACCGGACAGGCCTGGGAAAAAAGGGCCAAAATGTACATGGACATATGGGTCTGATAATTGATGGCAATAAAAGCTAAGGTAGCAGAGGTATGAGCCTTCTTACATAGCCTTTCCATAATTCTGCTATCTTTATCAGAAGGAAGTAACTTACTAGAAGGCAGCAACTGAGATGGCTTGTCAGAAGTCACAGACTCCACAGAAGTGTCAGCCAAAGGACATCTATATAGAAATTTATAGTCCTCAGGCACCGTATAAAACCTATCGGGTTTCTTGGGGGCTGGAAATCAGAAGCCTCAGCGCTCATACAACAGGCATTCAACAAAGCAGCCAAAACAGTAGGAACAGCAGAAGGTCTAGGAGAATCCATTTGTAGGAGCTCATAATACCTTTTCTGTACCTCAGAAACCTGGGTACAATCCCATTTAAAAAAACGTGTCCCCAAAACAAATTTTCTCGAAAGGAGTGTCAGGACTAGCAGATTCCTCTTCCTCAGACCCATATTCTAAAGGAGAGGGTATCTGAGAAGAGTGAGCAAAGGATTCCTCATCTGAATCCACCTCATCTTCAGAGGAATCCTGTTCCCTAGGTCTTTTAAGGAGAGTAGATGACCAAAGGGGAGCTTGAACAGAAACTCCCTGAGGAGGTTTCAAAGACATCAAAGCATTAAACAACCAGAGTGAAATTCTGCCATTCACTCTGCGGATCTTTAGGAGCTGGAGAGATGTGCTTAGTCTTCTGCTTTATCTTCAAGGGGATGTCCACCTTATAGAATTTAGAAGGCTCAGACAGACCTCAGACGGCATTCAGTAATAGTAGTCATGACTTCTTCTCTGACCAAAATTTCAGGACCACTCTATGCCCTTTGGAAATAATCAGCCACTGTTTCCTCTGAACGCCTGAAGTGGATGTTTGCAAGGCCTCCAAGGATGTACTTAAGGTCAGATGCATGCCGGCCTCTAAAATGGTCACAGCAGAAGAATCCAATGGTGGAGCTGGGCGATCCTCTGGGCTTTCACTCACCTTGGGAGAGACATCCGGCAGAGGCTGAACAGCAGAAGAATCTAGCCTATATTTCTTGGCTTACAGCTGACCTTGGGAGTGGGAAGTTCCTTCCACTGTGTCCTTGGCTAAGACCTTAAGACGTTGATTCTCCAAATACAATGCCAAACAAGATTGCTGACTATGGAGGGTCTTAGGAACAAAGACCTGATGAACTGAACAGGATGTATGATCGTGGGAAGTACCGAGACAAAACAAGCACTGCTCATGATGGTCTTTATGGGGAATCCGTCTCCCACACTGGAATTTACTCATCTTGGATGACATGAAACCCCACAAGCAACAAAAACAAAAGGAAAAGATAAGATACAAAAACCACAACAGGGCAATTATCTGAAATGGCTTGGTGAACCAGCAAGAGAATGGGCATTCAGACCGATGATCAAGAGATGGCATTTGGACTGGTGGCAAAGAAGTTCTGAGGATGTTACGTCTGGACATCTCCTTTATACCCTACTCTATGTGAAGAGCATATGCGTGACATATGGCATACATTAAATCAAGGCTTTGGTAGACTGGACGGAAGTCGGGCTGCCCTTGGCAGGGCATCCCTATTGTAATGAATATTGCAACAGTGAAATGGAAAGACATCACCCTCTTCACCATCACTGCATCTATCAAACCACTTACATATGTATTCCTCCACAGCAGACATTAAATGAATCTTAAATGAATCTGTGTCAGTTAAAGTTAATCATTCTCAAAGTTACTTAGATCTCGTATAAACTGACTTCTTAGTTATTGTAAACTTTGATTAATTACTGCTGTTCATTGCTTCATTAATATGTTTCTTAGCTCAGACTCATAATCTTCATCTGGTATAAAGTGCGTTAAAATAAATTTATTTTGATTAATTTCAAGGATGTTATTTTTGATTCCCCATTGACATGCTTATCTAAAGAAGATTACCAATCATATTATATGTACATCATTCACTCAACACTTCTGCACTTACAAATGCTGGCATTTTCACATTTTTGGCACTCTCTTTACCTGGACATACAACAGAACTACAAAATGCCATCAAGCAGCTACAATTTTTATTAATTCAGTCACTTTTTCCCCACTATTGAAAAGGCTCGGTTACATTTCTAGTCATTACAATGCATCATAACTGATAGCATAAGTTACATCATGAACAGTCGTTTTAGGCCATGAACACTTATTGCATTGTTTCAGCAAGTTCTCAACAAATACAGACATATCAGCAGAACTTTCTTCTTCTAGAGAAACTTGAAGCTCATTCTGTGACTATTAGGATAGAGTATTAGGAGTGTGAACGCTCCTCCTTTTAACTGATGGATCTGACATTATTCCTCACAAATTATTTAGATCCACCCTGTGGTCACTATCTGATCCAGTACTGCAAAGCAGAAAACAGACTTAAAACAAAAAAAAATGAAAACTTTTATTAGCAGATACTGTAAGATAGTACCAAACTGGATACATGCAGATTTCTGTACTGACAGGTGGTTCAAGAGACAGTGTTAAAGCACATACATGTATGTGCCTTCTGTACAGAGAGATATTATTTACATCACAATTATTGCAACTAGATAACTAATCCAAAATACATAGTATCATTATAATTAATGTGGCAATTTTCTGCTTGCCTTTAGGCTTTAGATAAACACTAGTAAATAAACCTCTTAAATATGAAATCAATAAATATAATATCTAGAAGAATAAATCATTCTTAAAATTATACTCTAAAATGATACACTGACTGCTTGCAAATTCCCCTTTGGATTCTGTAATACGTTTACACAAAGCATTAGAGACCGCTAACTTCTTGAAAGTACGGCAAGTGAATCCTGGAACATGAATATATACTGATAATTTGTTTGATATGTTAAAATATAATACAAACTTAATACAGAAATGAATACTGACATTACCTCAAGACAACAGGCTGATTTTTGTTTTTCTCAGTTGTTCGCCCACTGATGGCTGACCTGCTGTTACAGATCTGTGGTCATAACAACGCATTGTAGCCCACTTACTACTCTCCTTCCACCCACGCACACTAAGGCCATGCTCATAATTACAATGTGAGCATGGTAGAGATGGCCAAAATGATCACGATTTTTATCTGCACAGCCATGTGGTATCCTACCTACAAGGGGCCAGGCTTTCTACTGCCATACAGGAAAAGCTCTAGCAGAAGTTGTTTCTGGTTTATATATTTACTATTTATTTATTTGACATTTGCTGACCAGGAAAGTCCGACTGAGCAAGAGCCCTTTTTCAGTGGAGGCCCGGGGAGAAAAGCTTCACATCATCATAAAGTTAAAATACAGTAGATTAAGTACACTAAACATATTTAAAAACATAACATATTTAAAGTATAGTACATTACATTTATAGAGAGCATACCTTACATAAATATAATTAGCAACATCATTGAGTGAAACAAATAGAGTGAAAAACAGTAACAGAAAATATGACTAAATAAACAGAGCGGTTACTGAGAAAAAGTTAGTCTAGGTCTAAGATAAGTTACTCTAGTTCTAAGGTACAACACTAAGATAAAATTCCATAAGTAGTTAATAAAAGGATGTGTCATTACTGGGAGATAGACAGGATTTGGTATGGAAGGGTGTGAAGACAGAGATGGATTGATAGCAATGTGCAGTTGTATGGAAGAAGTTCACGGAGGGTTTTACAGTGACATGTCCAGGTACTGTGTAAGTGTTCCGTGAGGGCTTTTTTGAAAGATTGAGTTTTACTTATTTCTCTGATGGCTAGGAGAAGCCAGTTCCAGGATAGGCCTGGGAAGTAGCTGTATAGCTTTTGGCCAATAGATTTTTTGGCCTTATAAATGCCAGAGGTTTTGGCAGCATTCCTAAGGTATCTGCCTGGAGTATATCAAGACAGAATGGAGTGAATGACAAGTAGTTTTGAAAACAGAAATTTAGTGAGCTCTATCCAGTTTAAAATATTGAGGAATTGACAGCGACGAGAGCTTGGTGAATAGACAGGACTGGATATTAGTTAAGATTTGGGACCCACAGAGGTGGCTTGGGAGAAGGCAGGCATGGGTAAGTGTGATTCGGGACTCCTTTGTAAGGAATTTTTTATTTCTATAAAATAGTCCAAGTTTTTGTTGAGTTTTTTTAATGCAACTATGGACATGCAGGTCGAATTTAAGTTGGTCATCTATGATGCCCCCAAGCAGTTTGGTGTGCGTTTCTACATTGACAATAGTGTGGTTGAGAGAAGTTATAGTGAAGGTGGGTTTAGAGAGGGTTAGAGATTTTGGTAAAAATAGACGTTTGGTCTTTTTGGGATTTAGTATAAGTTGCTTGTTGGTCAGTCAGTTTTCTATAGAGTTAAATGAGTTTTGAGCAATGGTGTGTAGGTCAGACAGAATATTAGAGATGGAGATGATAGTGGAGTCATCAGCATACTGAATGTGAGACGAGTGAGGACAGGAAGTGTGGAGGTCATTAGTGAAGATGTTAAGTAGTAGTGGACCAAGGACTGACCCTTGAGGAACTCCCATTAGTGATGGGGAAGAATGGAGAATGTGCCGAGAGCCATCTAATGGACTGCAGTCTGTTGGAGAAGTAACTGGAGAACCAGGAAATAGTAGAAGGAGACAGGTTAAGACTGGAGAGTTTGGAGAGAAGCAAATGGCAACAGTGTTGAATGCTTTGGAGAGATCTAGAAATAGACAGGAAATTAGTTTGTTTTGGTCTCTGGGAAAGATATCAAGTGAGTAAAGGAATTGAGGGCAGTAGAATTAATGCAGTTGGGGGGAAGCCACGTTGGGTCAGTGTGAATAGGTTTTCATGGAGTAGGTAGTCCAGTAGTTGCCTGTGTACACATTTCTCTAGAATTTTAGAGAGAGGGGACAGTATAGCTATAAGCCAGTAGTCAGAAAGGTCTATAGAATTATCACCCTCAACAGGTATGGTATACATTTATTTCCAAAGTGTGAGAACTGTCGATTCAGATATAAGGCGGTTAATAAGGAAAGAGATAGGGTGAGCAACGGAGTGTGCAGCTAGTTTAAGGAAGAGTGAAGGTTGGTTATCCACAGAAGGACAGCATGGCTTAAGCTTAAGTAGGAACCTTTTTATGTCGCTAGTGGGAATCGATTTTAGAGAGAAGGAGGTGATGTGGTTAAAGGTGGAGATAGGGTCAGTAGGTTTGGAGGGATTCATGGTTTGTATTAGTTTACTGATAGTGTCAATGAAATAAGGTATAGTGGCTGTTTCTAGAGGATTCTTATTAGCACAGGGGTTAGAAGAAGAGGAGTTACCTAGGTGTAGGATTTGGTTAATATAGTGTTCCAGAATTTTTTGGAGGTGTTGAGCTGAGTTGTCTGGGGTTTTGTATAGAAGTCTTTCTTATCAACATTGACTTGCTTTTTTAGTAAAGTTTCGAAGTGCTTGTCAGTTTGTAGGTGGGTGTGGGGATTTAATATTAGTCCAGCGTTTCCAGGCATTATCTCTTTTGTGCATGAGATTGGTTTGGACTGGGTTAGCCAGGGAGAGCAGAATAATTTTACTCGACTCTGAGGGGGGAGGGTGACAGAGTTTACAATGTTCAGAAAAATAGAGTTCAATTTATGAACAGCATCATCAAAATGAAGTTCAGAAAGGAAAAGTCCAGTTACTAGAAGACAGCATGTTGTCTACTGTTTTGGGGTGGAAGTTGGTGAGTCTGCAGCAGTTTAGTAATTTAGGAGGCCTAAGATGGTGAGGATGGAATCTCTAAAAGGTAACAGGTGAGTGGTCACTAATGGAGTCAGACAGAGAGACAAGTATGATGATAAAGGTCTGGTATGGAGACAAGTATCTAGTCAATTATTGTACTAGAGTTGGTTGGTTTAGTGAAGTGTGTGTAAGTTGAAATAACGTGGGTGAATCTGTTTAAGTTAATGAAAGAGTTGGGTGAGTCGGTGGTTAAAGATAGTCAATTTATATTGACATCGCCTGGGATGGCTGTTTCATTGGGAATATTGTTGGAAAACCAGGACACAGTATGTTCTAGTAAAGGAATATTGTCTCCTGGAGATATGTAGCTAGCAGCAAAGGTAAATGTTTTTTGGTCATTAAGTTTGCAGTTTGCTGTTGAAGTTCAACATGGTGAAATATTGGGGGAGGGTTGGATAGAGGAGAAAGATTCAGGTGGTCGGAAAATAATATGGCAACACCATCTCCTTTATAGTGAGGTCAATAGAGTCATAAGATATTATAACTGGGGAGGGGATTCATTGTTGGAGATATGGGGTTTGAGCCAGGTTTCGGTCACAGTTACAATGTCAGGAGAATGCAGGGCCATACAAGCATGGAATTCACTTATTTGGTTCTGAATGCTATGAATATTGACAGAGTATATAGATAAGTGTTTACTGGTAGAGTTTGGGTGATGTGATGTAGGTTGTGGGGATGGGTAAGAAGGGGAGGAGTGGGAGATGGGTCCTGGGTTTGAGTGTATATCCTCAGAAAGGAGTAAGGTAATGTGGTGATAAAGTAGAGTTGGGTGGGAAAGCTGTTGTAAGTAATATTTGTACTTAAGTCTTAAGGGGAAAGTGGAGTGGGGTGATGTTTTGATCTTGGGAAGAAATGAGTTTGAAGTAGGAAATAGTGATGAAGGTATAGTGAAATCAGTGGTGGTTTAGCATGTGATTGGTACTGTGAGTGAAGGTAGGTGGCGAGTGTTGCGGACCTATGCTGGTGTGATAGGAGGAGAGGTAGCATAAGAGAAGAAGTAATGAAGTGGAGAGAAAAGTAAGGAAACATGTTGGGATGGGGGGGGGTAATAACATAGGCAAGTGTACCAGGTGACGATAGTACTGACAAAGCACTGTAGTATGGTTGTGTGAGAGTGATAGATAAAGTGATATGGAAAGTGAATGAATAAGGAAAGGTCAGACAGCGGATGCGTAGAAGGTGGTGTTAGGGAGAAGAGTGAAAGGCAGAAAGTAGGATAGGATAGCAGGATGAGGTAAGTTAGTAAATGATGGGGGTGGGGGTAGATTAAAGGAGTGGGTTATTAGAGACTTGTGGTAGAGGTAGGGAATAGTGGGTGGTGAAGTTTGGGGAGAATGTAGATATGCTAGGCGGGTAGGTCTGTTGAAGGGAGAGTATAGATAAGGTGTTGTTTGGAGAAGAGAGAGGGGTGTGAGTTAGTGTTTGGATGGGGTTACTGAGAGATGAGTGTAAAGGTGCAGGAAGATTGACAGAGAGTGATGTAGGTATGTTGGGTGTAAAGGAGGTAGAATGAAAGAATGTAATTGGTGGGGGGATAGAGGAAGGAGAGCTGATGGGGAGGGGAAATAGATGAATAGTTATAAATGTAATGAGAGTGGGGATGGATGGGAATGGGGGTAGGGTAGGGGAGCAAAGTGAGCCCAAGTGAAGCGAGGGTGAATGGAGCAGGTAGAGCAAGATCTCTAGAGGAGCACATTCATCAAAAAAAAAAAATAATAATCAGTACTGCAGAAACAGCTACAAGTAAGCAAGGTATAACCAAGGTTCAGGAAAAGTTTAAGAAATTATCCATAAGGGAAGAGGTTACAGCTTGCAGCCTTGTTACAGTTCAAGCAAGGCAGTGCCGGTAAAAATCCTTGTTGTTACAGGCAGGAAAAAATAGCCAGAATAAAAAGAAGTGGCAAAATACTACTAGCTAAAGGAGAACTGCATCCTGTATAGTTTCTTTCTATAGTGCTAGAGGATTCAATTTACAGTCCCTAGATAGGTCACCATTGTGGAATCAAGAGGAGTTTAGGGATAGAAATACAGAAGACAGAGGAGAGGTTGAGAGCAAAGACTGGATGGGAGGGGTTCCTTCTAAAAGTGTCACTAGCAGCTTGCTCACTTGTAAATGTTGCGCTTTTATTTATTTTTCTTTATTTCTTGTGTGCATAGAATGACCCAGATACAGAGGGGGTAAAAGCAAATGATTTCTTGGTGTCAGGACAGCAGGGAAACTTTGAAACTTCGCAATCTTATTTTTTAATTGAATAAGCTGTCACACTTCAACAGCTCTGACACATATGCTTGATCATCTCTAGCTTCAGTCTACATCAGGCAACAAGTACAGATGAAAAAAATCACCCCCATATTAACAGTTTATTTTCATTTCTGTTTATGCAAAGTGAAGAGTATCTACATGTGTAAAGGATAATTAGCATCACTGTAAGCAACAAAACATAATCATTATTACATCACTTAATGTATAAATATATGCTACAACGGATGACACTGATATAGTCATAACTACATCACAATGTATAAATATACGTTACAGTAGATGACACTGATATAGTCATGACTACATTGCTTAATGTACAAATAGATACTACAACAGATGACACTGATATAGGCATTACGAAGTCACTTAATGTATAAATATACACTACTACCGATGACACCGATATAGTCGCTACAACATCACGTAATGTATAAATATACACTACAACAGATGATACTGATATAGTCATGACTGCAACACTTAATGCCAGACTTGAGTCGAGCTCAACAGGGTCTTCTTTCCCCACTGATCCTGCCAAGCCTGTTCCCTTAGCTGTGTTTTTTCTAGATAATAGGTAGGGAAAGTGGAAATCTCGTTCATCCATTCATGTGTGTCACTAATTAAATGATTAGCCATTTAACTACCCTAAGAGAGTCATACAACAGTTGTACACTACAGCAGATGACACTGATATAGCTGTGTATACATTCGTGTGAAAGGCACTTGTGCATTCGCACTATTATGCGACTTAAATGCTGACACACAACATATTGAAAAAACAAACTGTCGAAAATGGTAATCTGGAAAACCAGATTCAAGCATTTTCAAACTCCAAACATCTCTGAACATCATTATGCAGGGGGGCAAGCCCCCTTGCGCCCCCCACACCCCCCTGCTTTAATATACAAACTCTGAGATCGCACTACAGTGAGGACAGGGTTCATTCCCAATCCCCGCTATAGTGCGATCTGCACCTGAAATGCCGAATTCCAATGCACGACTGCCAATGTGCATTTGGCTCACTGGATTTCGAAACACCGTCACTCCACATTCCAGACATCTGGAGGTACTTTTGCACTTTGGTGCATTGTACATCTTCCTTTCAAACAAATGAAGGTATACCTATAGCTGTTTTATAAATATCTTACCCAGCCACAGCACTACAACATGAATACCAACTAAGGGGATATGGTCAACAGTTTGCAAACACTACAAGGAGCAAGCAACATTTTAACATCACACACACACCACACACACAAAGTTTAACAATGACATTATGATTCAAGTAAATGACAGTCAAAAACTATAAACAGCTATCACATTTTTCTTTTGGCTGATACTACCAAAGAAGAAATGAACTTGCGCTCTATCATTTTAGTGTCCTGGGGTGCAAAGATGATGCAAAAATGTGTAGCGTTTTGGTGAAGTCACAGAAGGTAGTTAGAAAGTGATGTGCATAAAGTTAAATGCTTAAACCTCACAAACATCCAACAACCACAAAGGCTGACACCATATAATGTTGACATAATGCTTTGATTATAGACCACTACATTTATGTAACCTGGAGATATTATACTTAGAAGGACAATGTGGAGGACAGATTTGTTTTGCTCTCCCCAGCCTTGACCTGCAAGCCTCTCTTTGACACTTTATATAACCAATCATTCCCTCATCCTACCTAACATGAGAACACAGCATCCAAAGGGATTACCTTTCCATAATCCAAAATATTAAGTTATGGAATACCTTTCCATAACCTAAAATTTTGTTAAGGGAGGTATCAAAGGGTAGTAAATCCACTGGATGTTGCAGTATACATCTAACCCTACCCCCTTGTGAGTGATATGTGCACTTGCTGGAGTGAGGGCCTTCTGCACCTTGTAGTGCATGTGCGTGCTTCTATGCATACATGGTGAGGTGAAGGCTGCTGCACAGCTGCAGCTTGGTAGTGCAAAGCACATTTCCACATTTCATACACTGTATGCACAATATGCTCATCCTCCAGTGGATGTCACACAGGACGGTTTCCCGCACCTCAGGATGGTCTACCCATTCACTCTCAGGCTTCCATGCTAGTTTCTCCACTGCACAGGTCACTAACTGATCCCACTTTGCCACAGATGGAGTCAGGACTTCATCCCCCTGTGTTACAGATTTGGCAAGGATAAAACATCACTTTGTACAGTAGGAAGAGTAGCACACATATTCCTTACAGCAACCTTTTCTAACTCTTTAGACCACATGCAAAACCAAGACGCACAATGTTTGAGCAAAGTACAAAAATTAAAGGAAAAGACTAACCATCTTCCTCAAGTAGAATTAGTTTCTGTAAATCGCTTTCCAGAAACTGGCCTCGGAGTTTTTCCACAGCATCCCTAATGGCTTCAATCTTGTTCTTGTCAAGAAATAAGCTGGTATCTAACGAAGACTCATTTTCACATATTTCTATGTCTGAGGAAATGTCCTAAGAGATGATGTGAAATACAAGATGTACAATATTAGAAGACACAGGCTTAGTAACATCTATAATACAGACTAATAACAATTGTAAATATGGACAAGTTCATGCTTAACCAAAACAGAACAGCATACCTATACTGTCATTGTTAATAATCACACAAACAACTTGCACACTTCCGGAATTTGACTGTTATAGTAACAATAGTCCTATGTGCAATGTAGAAGCGAATATAAATTACAAGCTTGAAGTCATTTTAAGCAAGGCTTAGTTAAGTTTGCTGTAGGTTAAAAGGTAGATAAACCATGGTCATTCTAACAGCTGCACATACAGGTTTCAGTCAGGTGGTTTTAAAAATTTTCTGAACAGGTGAAGACCAGTACATTCTTGGAAATCCCCTGCTGCAGATGTGACATTATGATAACATGTCTTGTTTCATTAGGTAGTCTGCTGACAGAGTTGGGGAGGGCAGATGTCTTGTTTCATTAGCTAGTCTGCTGACAGAGTTGGGGGGGCACATGTCTTGTTTCATTAGCTAGCCTGTTGACAGAGTTGAGGGGGCACATGTGTTTCATTAGCTAGTCTGGTGACAGAGTTGGGAGACACATGTCTTGTTTCATTTGCTAGTCTGCTGACAAGAGTTGGGGGCATCAATTCATGCTGCTAGTAACCTACATACATGAATGACCTCCACACAATCAATCAGTCATCAAACAATGGATTGAGTCTAATAATCCAAGGCAAGGGAGGGCTTCCCCTACCTAAAAGCATGGGGATGATTACCAAACGGAACAAACTCATGCATGGAACTGGGGAATTAACCAAGTTTGACTTTGGCAGGAAAGATGTCAGAATAACTGCCTGCAGAGTATATGGTCAGAAGCACACATACAACATTGTGCAGCACTGCAGATCATGCTGTCGAAAGCTTGGAAAGTATGCAGAAAACACCAGCACTCACAGTGTTAAGGAGCACCAGCTACCAAACTCACCTAGCTCTCATAGTGGCTCTCATAGTGTTCTAAGTGTATAGCTACCAAAAGATACACTCTGCTGGAAATGTAATGCTCAGAAAGGGGAGGAATCGGCTACCATCAGGAAGAAACCTTCCCATAGAACTAAAGGCCAGTGGGTCTTATCAAAGCCAAAAGGTGTTTTATCTCATTCAGAAAGACATTTTAAACAGAAACCTATATTCAAACATACAAGGCATTCCAATCAAATACATTCATAGTAGTGTGGCTTAAGGTAGCACACACAGCTTGGTTAAGTAAAGCACAGTATGGAAGTCTTACTCATTCTTCTGTCCTGCAATCTGATTAACACTATCATGTTTTCATCAGGTATAAAATATCGGATTACCGACTTACAAGAGATGCTGAACAGCTGACCAGACAACAAAATGATGGCACTACACTTGTGTCACCACACAATCACCAAAAAATGCTTCCTCTTATCTTCCACCCCACTACACAAAAACAATAAATATGTACAATACCAAATGTCTGCATAATTATCTATGGAAAATGGCAAACTCTCCTTTTCCTTACATGTACGGCACAACAGTTTTGACGTACATATGTCTAGGGCAGCATATCACTATACTGTGTCACTATTCCACCAGTGAAAAATATTTCCATTCAACACATTTACTAACAAAAGATTCAGAATATCATTTTGATAATAGATATATTCTATAATAGAAAGAGAGCACCTTGGAGTATGTATAACGGTGACTTTATTTGTTGCAAACAACTCATACAGCCAAGATTAAAATAAATATACCATACAATATGCTCTAAAATAATAGATAGCTTATGTGAAGTAACAAACACTTTGTGCAAGAATATTTACTAGGAGATCGTTGAGAAGAGGTCACTGTAACAGTACATTGTAACATTTCAGTTTAACTACCTTACGCATTTTGTTTCACAGCCAGAAATTTCTGTCAGCTCTATTTCAGTTCCTAAGAGAAATAATGCTGGTCTTACACAGGCATCTATCTCAGCACACCTTTGCTGGTTTGCAAGGTTCCCATATGAAGTTAGCGTTGTTATGCGCTGTCCTCATTTCTTCAAGTCCCATGTGGCCCTCATACGCACTTCTGATAGCAGTTAACGATTTCCCTTCAAACAAGTAAGTGTTACTATGTAATGCAGAACACCATAACTTTGTAATGATGTAATAAAGATTGTAAGACCATTATCTTGACACATGTACAGGCATTAAAGATAATGGTGTAATAAAGACTGTAAACGACCATTACCTTTAATGCATGTACGTGTGTAATTATAAATACTGTAACAATCACTGCTTTTAAGAGCCCTATGTCACTTTGCCATTATCTTCTTACCCCTGTAACTCTTTGAACATTTTTCTGAGCCAAGATGAAAGCTGTCAGAATTCTTAATGCTCTACCTCAGTAAACAAATTCAATAAATAAATTAACTGATAAATATACAATGTTAACAGGGGGGTAGAAAGAGGATAGCTTTTCTGTTAGAGTGATTGCTCCTTGGATATATTCCCAAGCAGTACTATCCTAGTTTAGTTACAAGATCAGAACCCTTGCAGTATATCCATGCCAGAACCTGTTCTACCTCTCAGCTCTACTTGCAGCTTGTAGTGTTTTGTGGAGCTGGGTATAGTTCACTATAGAACATTATGCAGGAACAATTCTGAAATATGCTTTAAGTAGCTGCCGCTCTAGGAAAAGGTGCTTTCTGCATGTCTTGCATTAGTCCGAAGACCCTTATAAGCCTAGCCAAGAATTTCACCCATGCAACCACAAAGTCAGCACCTGTTTCTCCTGTCCAGCAGGGACATAGGTGGGATCCCAGGGATGTATTTTCTTTTTCCCATCCAGTCGTCCAGGTTCCTCTTAAAGAGGGCTAGAGAAGTACTCTGCTTGACATGGACAGGGAGTATATTCTACAGACAGAGGAGTCTCTGGGACACAAATCTATCCCACCAACAAGTTCTATTACTGCCACAGACCAGGTTTAGGCCTTGTGTGCGGGTTGCCCGAGTTGATTTTGACTTATGGATATGCAGCAGCTCCATCAAGGCTGGGTCTGAGATGGCCTTGTATGCCAGACACAGGTCTCTTCTGAGCAGTCTGTACGAGAATGAGTAGAGGGACAGGGCTTTTAGCCTACAAGTTCATAGGTTGGTACTAGGCTATCAGCCCTAGGGCCTATACAAGCCTAGCCATAACAATTCCCTTGCTATTTCTTCCCACACTATTTACTTCCCTGGACCCCTGTCTATAGCAGGGCAACTGACGTGATCCCCAGGGTGAATTTCCTTTCTCCCATCCAATCGTCAAGGTTCCTTTTGAAGAGGACCAAAGAGGCATTCTGCTTGACATGTATGGGCAATCTATTCCAGAGTCTGGGGAGTCTCTGGGTCAGGAACCTATGCCTCCAGCATGTTTTGTTTATTGTGATGACAAGGTTTAGATCCCTGGAGCGTGTGGCTCTGAGGGATTGGGATTTCTTTAAGTGTAGCATGTCCAACAGCTCTGGGTTTGACATAGCCTTGTATGTTAAGCAGAGATCGCCTCTGAGTAGACTATATGCGACAGAGTATAGCTGGAGTCTTTTAAGGCGGTCAGCGTAGGGCATCTGCTTTAGGCCTGTGATTCTTTTAGTGAGGTATTTCTGCGGCCATTCCAGTTGTTGCAGATGTCTTGAGAGGTACATACCAAATGGAGCGTTGTATTCTATAATGGGTCTAATGAGTGATGAGTACAGTGGAACAATGACCTCCTTTTTTCTGGATGAAAATCCCTTAGTGATGAGGTGTGCCACATAGAAGGATTTCCTGACTGTTGTAGCGATGTGGTTATCGAAGGTGAGACCACTGTCCACCTGTGCCCCTAAGTCTCTTATCACACTTTCGGTGTTTAGTGTACTGCCACCTATATGGTAATTCACGGGTACATGTTTTTTCCCAAAGGGGATAACTATACATTTCTTGGCATTGAGCTTGAGTCCATGGCTCTGGCACCAAGCATCTGTTTCTGTAAGGCCCTTTTGTAGAATATCCACATCACTTGGGGATTCAATAACGGCTCCCAGTTTGCAGTCATCTGCGAACTTTGTTAGCCAGAGTCCCTTAGTATTGGCCTGTACTTCAGAGAAGTAGATGCCAAACAAGAGCGGTCCCAGGACTGAACCCGGAGGTACTCCACTTGTCACTTGTTTGGAGCTGGATTTGGAGTCAGCTACTTTTACAGTGTGGGTTCTATCAATAAGCCAGTTAGCAACCCATTGGGTGACGTAGGGATTAATGCCCAGCTTAGTAAGTTTATCTATGATTCCAGAGTGGGGGGGTGGTGTCAAAGGCCTTGGCAAGGTCTAGATAGGCTGTGTGAACCACCTTACTCTTGTCCATGACTCTGGAGGCTGTGTGAACCACCTTACTCTTGTCCATGACTCTGGAGACTGATTTGAAAAAGTCAATCAGGTTCAGGAGACAAGATCGGCCCTTCATGAACCCAAACTGGGTGGGGTCCAGTGTTTGAAGGTTGCCAATGTCTTTGTTTATAAGTTCCATGATAATACGCTCCATGGCCTTACAGATAAGGCTCGTTAGATTGATGGGGCGGTAGTTTCTGGGATCCAAGCTGGATCCCCCCCTTGTGGAGTGGGATAAATGTAGCTCTGTGCCACTCAGTAGGCACAAAACCTGAGGTGAGGCTATGATTAAACAGGACACTTAGGTAAGGTGCCAGTTCATATTGTAGTTCATGTAGTACACAGCCCGGGATGTCATCTGGTCCCATGGATGCTGTATTCTTAGTTTTGGAGAGTGCGTTTTTTTACCTGTGTGGCCGTTATTGAGATGGGCCATTTAGGGGCTGAGAGGGGGGTGAAGTTGGCACTGAATCGATCGGCCAGGATACTGGCAATATCCTTGGGATCAGTATATTTAATGCCATTCTGTTTTAGCTCAGAACAGATCTGAGCATTGACATTTAGATTCTTGACATAGTTATAGAATGCCTTGTGGTTGTCTTTGGAATCTTTGGCAATTTTATTTTCATAACTAGCTTTGGAGGATTTTATGAGGAATCTCAGTTTCTTGTGTATAGGACAGGTGTTTAGGACCCTGTATTTTCCTGGTCAGGAACCCCTGTGGTCTCCCCAGCTGCTGCATGTGCTTGGCAAGGTACATGCCAAAGGGGGCACTGTACTCAATAAAGGGAGGAGTACAGGGATGTTATCACCTCCTTATTCCTGGATGAAATACCCTTACTTATGAAGTGGGCCATGTAGAAAACCTTCCGTACAACAGAGGCAAGGTGGTGGACAAAAGTCAGGTTGCTATCAACCTGGATGTCCAAGTCCGTCATGACTGATGGCATACTTAGTGCATTGTTATTAATGGGATAATTAGTGAGGATGCCATTTTCCCCAAAGGGGATAATGATGCATTTCTTGGCATTCAGTTTGAGGCCATGCTTCTGGCACCAGTCATTAGTTTGACTAAGGCCCTCTTGGAGGATGCTCACATCACTAGGGAAATTTAAGACAGCACCCAGCTTGCAGTCATTTGCAAACTTGGTCAAACACAGACCACTGGTTTTGGCTTGCACCTCAGAAAAGTATATCCCGAACAGTAGAAGCCCCAAGACCGATCCTTGGGGTACACCACTCATTACGGGTCTACTACTAGAGGTGGCTTGCCCCTATTTTGACTAATATTTATTACTGCAAAAGTAAACAGAGTGAGACAACCACCGAGAAAAGTTCTACTTACATATACCAGCATGCTGACATAAAAACAAATCTATCAGAAGTTGGAGACTCGATACTTTGAGTCACACAACTCTAGAAAATTAAATCCAGTCTTCTTTAATTAACAGCAAAGCGCAAAACTTACTTTACAAATATTAAATGTACTTTTTGAAGGGGCCTCCTCCATCCTCATTAATTACATAGACTAACTATGAGATCACGGTTACCTTGAAAAAGAGGGAATTTTCTGAAATAAAGCAGTTTTTGTAGTAGTATATACTTCTCTCTTATCACACAATTTTTTTCCAGTTCTAGGGAATGCACATAGGGTTCTCAAGCATACAATGGGAATTTTATGAATCTGTTCAATCTTTCAAAAATCATCAGTCTTTGTATAGTATCCGAGTCACCGGTGCACATGCAACAGAGGCAGACAATATTCTCTAACCCTTGGTAGTTTAAATAATAGATTGGGAGCTGAAAGGACTGATTAACAGACACTGCTTTTGGACTGAAAGATGAATTTGTCTTCAATGACTGACGTTCACTGTGGAATAACAAATTATGTGGTTTACTCATGCGGTGATGCACGGTAGCATTGTTGCCTCACAGCAAGAGGTTCTCCTGTTCAATTCTCGGCTTGGGTTGGGAGTGCCTTCTGTGTGGAGTCTGCATGTCCTCCCCGCGGTCGAGTGGGCGTTAGAAAGACATGCGTTGAATGGGCATGCCTTCGCTGAAGGTTGGGAGTCGGGCTGGCAACTCGACACCATAAAAACCAACTGCCAATCGTTAGCAGACCGGAGTTCCGCTGTGGCGACCCCTAACCGGGAAAAGCCGAAAGACAAACAAGAACAACTCATGACAGATTGCTACTCTGAAATCCTTCTCTCAGAACTAACAGCAACCAGCAAAAGATGACTTCCATAAGAGATACTTGAACTCTTGACATATCTGTACTTTTAAAGGGGGAAAAGTTAACTTTCTCAATATAAAGTTTAAAGTGGAAAGGTAAGTCTTTTGGTGGTCTTAAAAGAACCTATTTAAGAAAGACTTTGATAAAAGCATGAGCTGCTATATACTGGATGTTTGGAAGACAAAACAAAACTGCACAGTAATAATGAATAAGCAAAATTAGAATCTCATAAGCTAAGCAGTTTAGTGACCTTAGTAAGAGAGAGTGTAGCCAATTTAGACTTTGTAACAAAGTCCAAGAAATGAATTTGTGTTACTTTTTTTACATAATTTTTTTGCACCAGGTCTTATACTGTTTCCTTTGACAACAACTTTACTTCATTAAACTTTATCCTTTTCTTTGTTTGTTAACAGATGCGTTTAGCAAGTGTCCGTTAGGCAAAACTAGGGAGTTAGAAAATGGAGAACAGCTTACCATAGCTAGAAGGAGATCTTCAGGATGGAAACAATAAATGGTGAAGGTAAAATTATTTCAGCATTAAAATAGAGCGTGAAGCATTCAAAGTAGCAATAAGAGCTGAAGAAAACTCCTAGCAGTACTCGCATTACATGCACCACCCAAGGTACAATGGGATATGGGTGTAAGACTAGCACTTGTCTTCAAATGGACAGTGGCACAGCCTGTGGAATTTTATAGCTATGAAATAAGACACAACATGGATGAGCTGCCAGGAAATGAAGTATAATGTGGCTAGGCTGCCATAGGCCATAATGTGGATAAACTGCCAGAAACAAGACATACTGTGAATATACTGCCAGGAAATAAAACATAAAATGGGTAAGCTCAAATGTTATGATTTACTGTTAGAGTGACACTTCCTGAATATGATCAACTGATAGCACTACCATTAATAAAGTATGCAAGTCCAGCAGGCCTTCTAGTGCAGAGGTTCAATTAATTTCCATCTGCAACACCACAGATCAGAGTTCGAGAAGGGACTTGAGCCACTACAGGTTCAGCAAGGATGGATGGTATGAGAGGGATAGGGAGCACTTTGGCTGGAAGGGGTCATTCTTGTCGGACAAGGCATATTAGAAATGCTCAACAGGGATGTCAAAGACTGCTGTGTGTGGAAGGCATGGCTGTCAGCCAGCACGGACTAAGTCAGAGTGAACGAAAAACAGCAGTGCAACATGTTTTGAAAGAACAGTACAGAAAATGCTACACAAAAAAGTTAACATTTTCCTGACATCCCTGAAATTTGCCTCCCCCCACTATTCAGACCGATGGAATATTTACAAATACTTGCATGCATTTTTAAAGCAACACTAATTATTGCTTTGTTTTACAACCCATTAAGTTCCCTCTTAAGATTCCCAAAGAAGCACTCCTAATGCCCAGAATCAGAGTATCTACATTTGTTACCAAATGCCCACAAACTTTTACTTTTTTGGACCATATAAGTTGATCATCTAGGCCTTCTGATCTTTAAATGACTTCTTCATTCCATCTTATCCAACTTGGTGTTAAAACTCCGCAAATTCCCATGGGGGGGTGGCGGGACTTCCACTTCCATACTGGAACTTTACTGGTGACCACATCTTACTTTCCAGACATTGGGATCTGACGTTTTCATGCCACTTTGTTATCTTATCCAGGAACTGAAGATTTTGTTTTGTCTGCTCCTACTGTCTCTGCCCACCATGTGCATGGACCATGCAGTGTAGTACATGCCATACTGGGTCTTATGTGTACTAAACAAGCTTATTAAACACACACACACACACACACACACACACACACACACACACACACACACACACACACACACACACACACACACACACACACACACTGTTCTCTATAGCAGTCTACCTTGGATTTGCTGACACTAAGTTACAAAGGTTACAGCTCATGTAAACTCTGTTGCTAGGTTACAAACTGGTGCATTGTGTTACCAACACATTAAATCTCTGCTACGATACTGCACTGGCTCCCTGCTTGACCTATTCACCCTTTTATTTCTGTCATCTCCTCCATAGCTTAACATGGCCCATTGACATTTGGAACATATTTCTTCAAAAAGGAATTTATCTTGTAAAGTCACACATGAACTGTAAACATAGAAGGCGTCAGTCCTAGTCAGAACACCAAGGTTCAACAGTACTGGTGATTCAACGATCCATTACTCAGACTGACTAAAGGAAAAATCCCTTCTTGGATTACCAGTGTGGAGCATCTGACCCCATTTTATCTAGGCGATGGGAATATGGCATGCTATACAAGCATTCTGACTTTAATGACAGACTTGTCTTCACACTTTAGTAATGTATGCACATATCTCTCAACTAGTTTCACCAGGAATTTGATCCTGCCTGGCCCATGACCAGCCCAAAGAAAATAAGGAAGTCCCTTAGGTAGCCATTCCTCCCCATCATTTTCTTTAATAAACCTGAACCATATTACAGGCAGAACAGCAGTCACCACCCCAGCAGGCTGGCACTGAAATGCTGCAATCTAAGGCCTGTTGGCATAT
This sequence comes from Protopterus annectens, assembly GCF_019279795.1. Lineage (NCBI taxonomy): Eukaryota > Metazoa > Chordata > Ceratodontiformes > Protopteridae > Protopterus > Protopterus annectens. Next base: position 9,788,538 of record NC_056733.1, on the reverse strand, counting down.
GTATTCATAATGTACACCACAATCCCTACATGGTAAACAGACATTACAGTAATTAACAAACAGTATTCTGTGCAAACTAGCACAGAATAAAGTGCAAAGTACCAATCAGGTGCATGAATTACCTACCCAATAAACTAAACAGAAGGCCCTGATGTTTCCAATGAAATTATAAATGTATATCAGCTTACATAAAATACCTTACATTACATTTAAAGTCACAGGCCATCCCTCAGTTCAGTCTTCTCTATTCTGCAATGTTACTCCAAAACTTTTAGTGTTAGACTTCAGAGAATGCCAGTGTCTCAGCACACTGTCAGTGGATAACAGATCACATCTCCTTCAGTGTTAGTCTGTCCAGTTCACATTCCCACATAGCAAACTACAGTACTCCTGGGAGAGTGGCATGTGGCAACATTTCTCTACAGTACAATGCAACACTTTTTCGCGGTAAGGGGTCGCCACAGTGGAACTCCGGTCCGCTAATGATTGGCAGTGGATTTTTAGAAATGTCGAGGTGCCAGCTCGACACCCAACCTTCAACGAAGGCACGCCCATTTACACATGCATGTCTTTCGAACGCTACCCAACCGCGGGGAGGACATGCAGACTCCACACAGAAGGCACTCCCAAGCCACGCCGAGAATCGAACGGGAGAACCTTTTGCTGTGAGGTAACAACACTACTGCCGTACCACCGTGGCACAGTACAATGCAACACAAGTGCATCATATACAGTGTAGCACTTATGTATGGTACATAATGCAACATTTCTGTACAGTGCATAATGCAACATTTCTGTGCAGCAAACAATGCAGCATTTATATAAAGTACAACACAACATTCCTCCACTGTTAACTACAATATTCCCAGGGAGAGAGGCATTGGACAGCATTTCAGTACAGCACACTACAGCATTCCACAGGGAGACACATGTGGTAGTATTTCAGTACAGAACAGTAATGCATTCCTGTGTAGCAAACTACAATATTCTCGAGAAGAGGCATATTGGAGCATTTCTATACATTACCACACAGAATTTCTGCACATGAAACTACAGTATTCCTGCACCATACACAAAACATCAAGTGCACAATGCAGCACTTCTGTGTGGCAAAACACAGCATTTCTGCACAGTAAACCACAGTATGTCTGAGTGCAGAGATACACAGCAGTGTTTCTGTGTAGCATAATGGAGCATTCCAGGGGGGAGAAACAAATGGCAGCATTTCTATGCAGCACAATGCAACATTTCTGAGGTATGCAAGCAGCATTTCTATGAAGCACAATGCAGCATTCCAGTATAATACACAATACATCATGCCAATACAGTATACAATGTAGCTTTCCTGTGCAATATTTCTGTGCAGTACACAATGTTGAAGTCCTATGCCCTATACACTGCAGCGTTTATATTACGTTGTCGAAAACTCAAACTGTCGACAGCGTAATAATCGACAAGAAAATGTCAAAACCCCTGAACATCGAACACATACAAAAAAAAAAAAAAAACCCTCCCAAACAACACAAATTGCTCTATGCAGAGGGGCAAGCCTCCCCTGCACCCCCCACGTGGGGACTGCACCCCCCACACCCCCGCTACTAAAATATACCAACTTCGAGATCGCACTACATTGCAATAAACGTAAATCTCCCCTTACGGAGATTTCCATTTACACGCGCAATGACTTTTGCTTTCGACATTTTGGTGCCGACAATCTCAACTTTGATATTGTCGGCCTTCGACAGGGTGAAGCAGACCCACACTGCAGCATTTCTGTGCAGTACACTGAAACCGTATTAGGGCTACAAATTTGTACTACTGCTAGCTGCCTAGTGGTGTTATTTTTCATTTTTTCATTTCATTTAACATTTGTTGACCGGGAAATTCTGACTAGGTTCCACAGATCCTGTTTTCAGAGGAGGCCCGGGGAGAAATGCTCCAGAAGCATGTCTTTAGAATTATTAGGTGGGAAAAATGGCTTTTCCATCTGCAGTAAGACATCAGGAATGGCTTTTAGCTTTGGTAACATTAATGTCTGCAAAGATACAACAGGGCTTACAGAGTTTACATTCCTAGCTGCCTAGTGCTGTTATTAAGTGGGAAAAATGGCTTTACAGTCTGCAGTAAGGTATCAGGAATGGCTTTCAACTTTGGAAATATTAACTGCTGTGTAATTATAACAGGGCTTAATGGGTTTACATTGTTAGCTGCCTAGTATTGTTATTAGGCGGGAAAAATGGCTTTTCTATCTGCAGTAAGGCATCAGGAATGGCTTTTAGCTTTGGAAATATTAACTTCTGTAAAGAATATAACAAAGCTTACAGGGTTTACATTGCCAGCTGCCTAGTGTTGTTATTAGGCAGGAACAACTGTCTTTCAGTCTGCTGTAAGGCATCTGGAACAGCTTTTATTTTAGGAAATATTAACTTCTGAAAATATAACAGGGCTTACAGGCTTTACATTGCTAGCTACATAGAGTTGTTATTGGGTGGGAAAAACGGCTTTTTCAGTAACACAAATATCCTAGGTGCCACAAAGCTTAGTTACTACCCTACTGAGATGTATAACTGTAACAACAGCCTATAGCTACTCTAATTATACTACATCGGCAAGCATTTTGATAGCTTGGAACTGTTTTAAACGAATCTGTTTAGGGGACTAGTCTAACCCTGTTTTCATGTCTGCTCTACATAACGTTATTAACAATTGGAAAGCATAGTTTATATGACTGCATTCTTTGATTAACCTAGAACTGTGTTATGCTACAAACTAGACCTGTGTCATAGGAATGTACTGCGATACGTTTGCCTTTGCAACTGTGATGTGAAGTTATGTTACAGATCATACACTTTGCAATTCTGTACCTAAGCCTCCTGCATGCACCATCTCAACTACCTATTTGCTTTTGATGTTCTTTGCATTTACTTGGGCGGCCACGGTGGTGCAGTGGTTAGTATTGTTGCCTCACAGCAAGAGGTTCTCCAGTTTGATCCTCAGCTGGGGTGCCTTCTGTGCGGAGTCTGCATGCCCTCCCTGTGGTCACATGGGTTTCCTCCCACATCTCAAAGACATGCTGTAGGTGGATTGGACACTCTAAATTAGCCCTAGGCATGAGTGCGTGTGTGTGCCTTCTGGGGAAGGTTGGGCACTGGGCTGGCAACTCGATACCATAAAACTCCACTGCCAATCATAAGCGGACAGATGATCTGCTGTGGCGACCCCTAACCGGGAAAAAGCCGAAAGAAGAAGAAGTTCTTTGCATTTACTTCAGCTTCCTACACCTTACTCACCTCTCTCACTTACCCACATGTAATTACCCTTACATTCTACACTGTTACCCCCACTACTTCTACCTCTGACGCTACCCCTTTTTTTTCTTCCAGCAAGCATGGTCTAAAACTCCCTCCCGCCCATGACAGCATTCTGCCAGGTGTATAAGGACTGCAGTGGAACTGATCTCCCTGGATCCTGCTCTAATAATATAAGTGCATGTAAGCTCCAGAAACTACGTTTTATACAAAGACAGATGATTTCCCTATCTGCTCTTTGGAATTTGTAATTAAAATCCTTGTGGTTGTGATCTCCTGAGCCCAGACAGCGTGCAAACTTGCAGGGATACACACTGTCCCCACTAGATGGCAGCAACCCCCCCCCCCCAGAATTGCTCCCCGACTTGCTAGTACCTAGTATATCCTAATAATAGTAGTCTTGTTGCTATCCCTCCTAAAGGGACCCTCTTCCAGGTCTGGCAACCCTTTATTTCACATCTATCTGCTGTACTCATCTTTTCCAACCTATTTACCTAATTTAACAGACTCTAGCAGTCTTAGCACCACTATCAGTGTGCAGCCCTCACCTACACTCACTGATACTTTTTTGGCATTCACCTCTGCTGGGGGTCTGTACCCGCTCTTTTCGCCCTTCAGGCTCACTCTGCTCCCCTATCCTACCCCCAAATCCCACCCACCCCCACTGCACCCAAACTTATACCTCACCTTACTCACCTGACATTCTTCCTGCTCCAATCACCAGCCATAGCTAATTCATTGCTCCTCCTATTCTAACTTCACACCCATACCTGAACTCACTCATCACTACCCCACCTCCACCTCATTTCGAATAACACTAATAATAGCTACCAAACAACCATAATGCAAGTCCTACTACCCTTACTCCTACTAGCCCTCACCTCCCTTTCCTACACTACAGCCATACAAACTAACCTACCCTTAGACACCACCTCATTCCATACTACACATGCCAAAAAACACACCACCTCCCATATATGCTTTACAGTCTGTCCAACATTTTCCACAAATATGTCATACACACCCAACACCCATCTACCTACTACTATCAATAGGAAAGCAGTATACACATCACTCTCAAACCTAACCTATGTTATCAAACACATATTTAAACTCAGTAAGACTCCTCATAGCTGGCGACATACACCTAAACCCAGGACCCTCCTTTACTAACCTTCCAAATAGAGCTCAATCCGATCTCCTAACAATTAATATCAACATAAGAAGAAGTATTTCAAATAAACAAGTAGACCTACATGCTTTTATTTCTCACTACTCCCCTGACATCGTACCCATTACCGAAACATGGCTGAAACCACATATCACTAGTAATGAGATTCTACCACCAGGTTACATCCTAAGGCTAGAGAGAACAAATAGGAAGGGTGGTGTAGTTGCAATTCTATTTAAAAATTAAATAAACCTCCAACCATTTCATACCGCTCTACCAACATTTCAAAACACTGAAACCATAGGCTCTATTCTATCAATAAAAGTATTTTGGCTTTTCCCGGTTAGGGGTCCCCACAACGGAACTCCTGTCTGCTAATGATTGGCAGTGGATTTTTACGGTGCCGAGTTGCCTGCCCGATGCTCAATCTTCAAAGAAGGCACGTCCATTCACGCACACACCTACCTGCATGTCTTTATTGTCACTCGACCACGGGGAGTACATGCAGACTCCACACAGAAGGCTCTTCAGCCGAGAATCGGACAGGAGAACCTCTTGTTGTGAAGCAACAATGCTAACTGCTGCACCACTACTCTATCAATAAACAATGAAAAAAATTAACATCCTTTGTTGCTACATTCCTCCTGGAAATAACTTCCCAGCCATACAAGAATTCCTTCAATGGTTGAATCAAAACTGCCCACTGGGGATGCACAAGCCAGTGCATTTCTTTGTGCCGGTCCCAAGCCCAGATAAATGGGGAGGGTTGCGTCAGGAAGGGCATCCCGCGTAAAACTTGGCCAACTCATTCATGTGGACACCAGTAAATATTTACATACCGGATCGGTCAAGGCCCAGGTTACCAACGACTACCACCAGTACTGTTAGCCAACCGGGTGCTGGCAGAAATTGGGCTACTGTTGGTCGAAGGAGAAGAGGGGGAAGGCATGCCCGAAGGCAGGAAGAGAGGAAGACAGTTAGGAGTGTAGTAGTGAGGGTAGGAACTTTGAATGTTGGCAGTATGACTGGTATAGGGAGAGAGCTAGCTGATATGATGGAGAGAAGGAAGGTTGATATATTGTGCGTGCAAGAGACCAGATGGAAGGGAAGTAAGGCCAGGTGTATAGGAGGTGGGTTCAAATTGTTCTATCATGGTGTGGATGGCAGGAGAAATGGGGTAGAGTTATCTTAAAGGAACAGTATGCCAAGAGTGTTTTGGAGGTGAAGAGAGTGTCTGATAAGAGTGATGTTTATGAAGCTTGAAATTGATGGTGTAATTATGAATGCTGTTAGTGCATATGCTCCACAAGTTGGGTGTGCGATGGATGAAAAAGAAAAATGTTGGAGTGAGTTGGATGAAGTGGTGGTGAGTGTACCCAAGGGTGAGAGGCTAGTGATTGGAGTGGACTTCAATGGGCATGTTGGTGAAGTGAACAGAGGGGGATGAGGAAGTGATGTGTAGGTATGGTGTAAAGGAGAGGAATGCAGAAGGTCAGATGATTGTGGATTTTGTGAAAAGGATGGACATGGCTATGGTGAATACATATTTTAAGAAGAGGGAGGAGCATAGGGTGACACACAAGAGTGGAGGAAGATGCACACAGGTGGATTATATCCTTTGTAGGAGGGCCAGTCTGAAGGAGAATGGAGACTGTAAAGTGGTGTCAGGGGAAAGTGTAGTTAAGCAGCATAGAATGGTGGTCTGTAGGATGACGGTGATCAAGAAGAGGAGGAGGAGTGTGAAAGCAGTGCCAAGGATTAAATGGTGGAAGTTAAAAAAGGGTGATTGTGAGGTGGAGTTCAGGGAAGAGTTAAGACAGGCACTGGGAGGCAGTGAAGAGTTACTGAACAGCTGGGTAACTACAGCAGAGCTAGTAAGACAGACTGCTAGAAAGGTGCTTGGTGTGACATCTGGACAGAGGAAGGAGGACAAGGAGACCTGGTGGTGAAATGAGGAAGTACAAGAGAGTATACAGAGGAAGAGGCTGGTGAAGAAGAAGTGGGATTGTCAAAGAGATGAAGAAAGTAGACATGAGTATAAGGAGATGAGGCACATGGCAAAGAAAGAGGTAGCAAAGGCTAAGGATAAGGCATATGGAGAGTTGTATGAGAGATTGGGCACTAAAGAGAGAGAAAAGGACCTGTACCGATTGGCTAAACAGAGAGACAGAGCTGGGAAAGATGTGCAGCAGGTAAGGGTGATAAAGGATAGTGAGGGAAATGTACTCATAAGCGAGGAGAGTGTGTTGAGTAGATGGAAAGAGTACTTTGAGGGGCTGATGAATGAAGAGAATGAGAGAGAGAGTGAGAAGGTTGGATGAGGTGGGGATAGTGAATCAGGAAGTGAAATAGATTAGCAAAGGATGAAGAATGGAAAGGCTGTTGGCCCAGAGGACATACCAGTGGAAGCATGGAGGTGCTTAGGAGAAATGGCAGTGGAATTTGTAACCAGATTGTTTAATGAAATTTTGGAAAGTCAGAGGATGCCTGAGGAGTGCAGAAAAAGTGTTTTGGTACCTATCTTTAAGAATAAGGGTGATGTGCAGAGCTGCAGTAACTACAGAGGGATAAAATTGATCAGTCAGAGCTTGAAGTTATGGGAAAGAGTAGTGGAAGCTAGGTTAAGAAGGGAAGTGATGATTAGTGATCAGCAGTATGGTTTCATGCAGGGAAAGAACACTACAGATGTGATGTTTGCTCTGAGAGTGTTGTTGGAGAAATACAGAGAAAATCAGAAGGTGCTGCATTGTGTCTTTATGGACTTAGAGAAAGCATATGACAGGGTGCCCAGAGAGGAGTTGTGGTATTGTATGAGGAAGTTGGGAGTGGCAGAGAAGTATATAAGAGTGGTACAGGATATGTACGAGGGTAGTGTGACAGTGGTGAGGACTGCAGTGGGAGTGACAGATACATTTAAGGTGGAGGTGGAATTACATCAAGGATCAGCTCTGAACCCTTTCTTATTTGCAGTGGTGATGGACAGGTTGACAAATGAGATCAGACAGGAGGCCCTGTGGACTATGATGTTTGCAGATGACATTGTGATCTGTAGTGAGAGTAGGGACCAGGTTGAGGAGAACCTGGAGAGGTGGAGATATGCTCTAGAGAGAAGAGGAATGAAGGTCAGCAGGGCCAAGGCAGAATATACCTGTGTAAATGAGAGGGAGGGTAGAGGAATGGTGAGGATGCAGGGAATAGAGTTGGTAAAGGTGGATGAGTTTAAGTACTTGGGATCAACAGTTCAGAGTAATGGTGAGTGTGGAAGAGAGGTGATGAAGAGAGTACAGGCAGGGTGGAATGGGTGGAGAAGAGTGTCAGGAGTGATTTGTGATAGACGGGTACCAGTAAGAGTGAAAGGGAAGGTCTACAAGAGGGTAGTGAGACCAGCTATGTTATATGGGTTGGAGACGGTGGCATTGACAAAAAGACAGGAGTCAGAGCTGGATGTGGCAGAGTTAAAGATGTTAAGATTTGCACTGGGTGTGACTAGGATGGACAAGATTAGGAATCAGTATATTAGAGGGTCAGCTCAAGTTGGACAGTTTGGAGACAAAGCAAGAGAGGCGAGATTGCATTGGTTTGGACATGTGCTGAGGAGGGATGCTGGGTATATTGGGAAAAGGATCCTAAGGATGGAGCTGCCAGGTAAGAGGAAAAGAGGAAGGCCTAAGGTAAAGTTTATGGATGTGTACAACTGTACTATGTTCATCGTGTTTCACTGTTGCAGTCATTACACTTGGGTTGAATCCCAAAGCTGAGGTTGGGTGGCTGGGCCTAAATAGAATTAGGAGTGGCTATGAGGCCCTGCAGAACTGCAGTGGCAAAGCCTGCTCTAGATTTAGAGTAAAGAGGTAAGTGGTAGTGCTTTGTAAAAGTGTGCACTGAAGTCCAAGTTGCAACCTGCAAAATATCCTTGGTTGGTACTCCTCTGAGGAAGGCTGCTGAAGTGGCTGCTGCTCTGGTTGAATGTGGCCTAATGCCCTTAGGCACTGATTTGCCATGTTGTGAATAGCAGCAAAGAATGCAGTGGCCTATCCATTTTGAAATAGATAGCCTTTCCTTGTGATCCTGCAGCATATGCCACTAAAAGTTGCTCAGTCCTTCTGACAGCTTTAGTTTTGTCCAAGTAGAAGTGTAACTGCCTGTGTATGTCCAAAGAATGCAGAAGTCTCTCCCCTTTATTCTGTGGGTTTGGATAAAATGTAGGCAAATGAATGGTTTGGTTAAGAGCCACACTGGACACTACCTTAGGCATAAATGTTGGGTTTGTCCTTAGAGAAACCCTGTCCGGATGGAAAATAATAAAAGATTCCGCAGCCATTAATGCCTGCAACTCTGAGACTCTTCTTGCTGAAGTTATTGCTAGGAGCAGAGCTGTTTTCCATGATAAGAATTTTATCTCAGCTGTATTGGCTGGCTCAAAAGGAGGCAGTGTAAGCTTTTCCAAGACAAAATTGAGGTCCCATGCAGGTATTGGTGCTCTCCTTGGAGGTCTTATGTTTTTGGCCCCTCTGAGGTACTGCCTTAGCAGTGGATGTGAAAAAATAGGTGGGTCCGTATTATAATGAGCTGAAATGGCAGAGGCATGGATCTTAATTGATGAGAAGGATAGGCCTTTGTCCAGCATCTCAGTTAGGTATTGTAAAATCTGAGGAATATTTGGTACAAGCGTGTCAATTCCTTGTGCCTGGTTCCAAGCACAGAATCTCTTCCATTTTTCTGCATAAGATTTTCTGGTGCTGGACCTCCTGGCCTCCAAAATAACATCCATAACTGCTTTAGAGAGAGGTGTGTTCTGAATGGTTACATTATCTGCCATTCAGCTAGATTTAGGGTTCTGAGTCGGCTGTGCAGGATCTGATTGTTTTGTTGGGTCTGTAAATGAGGAATTTGAGGTAATGTCCAGGCTGGGCCTTGAGACAAGCTCTTTCGGATTGGATACCAGTGCTGGTGTGGCCAGTCCAGGGCAATCAGTATCATTTTTGGCTTCTCTTGTCTGACCTTTAGGAGTAACTTGGGGAGGAGAGGCAGTGGAGGAAAGGCATATACTGTAAGGGTTTTCCAGCTGAATGACAGAGCATCCACTTTCCATGCTTGTTTGTGATAAGTCCTTGTGCGGAATCTCTGTAGTTGGCAGTTGTGAGGGGAGGCAAATAGATCTATGTCTGGGCATCCCCATTTCCTTGTTATCATGCTGAAGATTTGTGGATCTAGTTTCCACTCATGAGGATCCATGAAGTTTCTGCTTAGTTCGTCTGCCAGAGTATTTGTCTTTCCTGGCAGGAATTGTGCTTGCAGGTGTACTTGATAAGTCAATGCTGTATTCCACAAAATCATGGCTTGTCTGCAGAGGGGGTAAGAATGTGTGCCTCCCTGCTTGTTTATGTACCACATGACCATAGTATTGTCCGTCTTTATCAGCAGTTGTCCTGGATGAAGTAAATCCTTGAAGGCTGTCAGGGCATTCTGTACAGCTAGCATCTCTTTTTGATTGATATGAAGATGCATTTGGCTTGCGGGCCATGTGCCCTGAATACACTTTCCTGCCATGTGGGCCCCCCAGGCATAATCTGATGCATCTATTGTTAGTGTCTGCCTGGCTGTGGGTAAAGTGAATGGCTGTCCCTTGTTGAAACTCCTGTTGCAGGCAGGGAATGAGGGTAATTAATGTTTCCAGGCTGTGGCAATGTTGAGTACAAACACTTTTTAGATACCATTGTAGCTTCCTCGTATGCAGTCTTGCATATGTAATTAGCAGAATGCAGAATGCCATGAAGCCCAAAGCCTGTAGAATTTTTCTTGCAGATAACTGGGTCGTTGTTGCCATCTTTTCGAAGTAAGAAGTCAGTTGCCTTTGTTTGTCTGGCGTGAGATAAGCCATCTGGGCAGTTGTATTTAAGCTTGCACCCAGGAATATTATCTCTTGAGAGGGTACTAGTTTTGATTTCTTTTCGTTTACTGTGTACCCTAGGCAAATTAGTAATCTTTTTAAAAATGCCAGATGCTTCAGTAGAATGTCTTTGTTCTCTGCTTGAATAAGGCAGTCATCCACGTAGGGATATATTTGAATTCCTCTTTGTCTGCAAAATGCAATTACTGGTGCCAGGCATTTTGCAAAGACCCTGGGCGCAGTAGCTAAGCCAAAGGGCAGTGCAGAGAATTGGTAGTGCATTGAGCCAGCTATGAATATGAGGTATCTTCTGCAAGATTGTCTGATTGGGACATGCAGGTATGCCTCTTTGAGGTCCAAAGTTACAAGCCAAGCCTTCTTGCCCAGCATGGGCAGAAGCTGCTGCAGAGTCAACATTCTGAATTTTGGAACGTCCAGAAAAATGTTTAGAATAGACAGGTCCAGTATTGGTCTCCAGGCTTTGTCCTTTCTGGGTACCAAGAAAAGTCGGTAATCTCCAAGAGAAGTACCTCGCGGGCGGTTCCGCGCAGCTTTGGGCGGGGAGTGGGCGTTGCTGACATGATTGGCAGGTGCCCGCGAATGCATCAAAGTAGCGCGTCACATACTCTCAGTGAAAGGCACAGTTATAGGCAGGGTTTGTACATGATCAGAGGCGCAAAGACCACTATACCCATAATGTCCCAGAACCAGCAGTACTAGTGGACTTTCATAAGGCTAGAAGTAATGTTTTTCCAGTACAGCCATTTAGCCCCTATATGGCTCCTTTATGAGTAGAGGGCTGAGAGATGGTATACTGTCTCCTAACTTCTCACTTTGCAAAAACACCAGTTAGAGGTATTCCCCTTCCCCCTGCACTGTCTCAGCTGGCCACAGAGCTGCTGAAACAGAATACCTAATAATCTGCTAAGTGTAACAGCTTAGACTCTTTTTGATGAATGAACAACAGTCGTTATGTTTGCTGATGACTGTATGAAGTTGTGCCGTTATGCTGTACTGTGTGCATTTATTTACAATCAAATGTGTATTACAGGTACACTGGCAATATCAACAAAGTGAGCGGACAAAACCCTCAATATATACCACTAAGTTCATACACTGGCAATATCAACTTAAAGTGAGTGGACAAAACCATCCCTATACAAGTCAATCTGTCATCCTGATTTGCACGTTTCCTTACTTAAGCAGAACAAGTGCACAAACATACAGGAGTACCGGAAGTGATTGACATGCGGTACCTAACTATTAATGACACTTTATGTTTATAGCCTTCTAACCAACCAGTCTGATGTCACACATGCCGGGTTGCAGACTGATGTCAAAATGCACATACAGACACAAAGCACACTATTCTTGACATTAAGATCTTTACCTGCAGTGGATTGGTTTCCCGTTGCTAATCACCCCCGCACATATGTGAACATGTAAACTATACATTTCTTTATAAAAATTAAACTGACAAAAGTGCAACCATCATAGCGATTTTAAGCCCCTTACTGTAATACTGTGTTGCTGCTTTAACAACAGTCAAAAGTGGGACCAGCTGCATGTGGAAATAATAGGTTTAATCGCATTGTATTTGGTGTTTCGATATTCAAGTCACCTGGGTAAAAAACATAATAAACAAACTAAAACCTAGCAATCAGACAAAGGGTTTAGGGTCTGACTGTCCCACGGACATAGGCCTCAATCGAATGTTGGCAGCAGGAACTCTTTTTAGGCATATCTCCAAGGAACAAATACATATTCATGCGCGCTTGGCCAGGAGGCATGTTCGGGGCGGGTTTTGCTACTGCGCATCCTGCAAGGTACTTCACTTGGAGATTACCGAAAAGTCTTGAGTAAAATCCTTGTCCTTGCTCTTGCTGTGGTACTCGCTGAATAGCCCTCATGTCCATGAGAGATGAAACTTGCTTTTGTGCCTCTGCCCATTGATTGTGTGGCAGGTCTGGCATACCTTTTGCCTTTGGAAGGGTGTGAAAGTGGAACCTGTAGCCCTGAGAGACTATATTCAAGACCCATTTGTCCTGGGTGATCCTGTGCCAATTTTGTGAAAAAAGTGCTAGCTTTCCCCCTAAGGGTGCTGCCAAAAATAAGTGCTTGGCATTGGGACTGTTACCTATATGGCTATGATTTGTATTCTCCGCTTTTGGAGGTAGAAGCACCCCATTGTTTAGGCCTGTATGAACCTTGGGGCTGGGGTCTGCCTCTAGGGCGTCTGTATCTGCCTCTTTGTGGCCTGTCTGACACTGGAAAGGACCAATTCTTAGAAGGCCAGTTCCTGCTAAATCTGGGTGGCTGTACCTCTAAGAAATCCTTTAGTGTCTGCATAGATTTCGCTTTATCCTCCATTTTCTTCAACACCTCTTCTGCCTTAACACCAAACAAAGTATCATGCTGTAATGGAGCATCCAATAATTTTACTTTAACATGATTAGGCAGATTCTGTTACTTAAACCAAGCATGCCTTCTAATGACAGAACCTGTAACAGCAGCCCTGCAAGAGGCCTCCAGTGAATCAAAACCACATTGCAAAGTATGCTTTCCCACTTGTTCAGTTGCATGCAATAAATCCTGCATTTCCTTGTTTTCAGAACATTCAGAATTTGCCAACATTTTCTGTTTTAGCAGTGACATTAAGTATTGCTGCTATTTAAGCACATGAAACTGACAATTTAAAGCCCTTACAGCCAAGGTAGCAGAAGTGTAAACTTTTTTCCCCCATATGTCCAGTGCCCTAGAATCCCTATCAGAGGGGACAGAGTTTTTTGCAGTGGAAGCCTTGACCCCTTTGGGACCCCGAGATATAGATTCTGGGTCAGCAGCACGGTTTTTATTTAGAAATTTATGAGAATCTGGAACCCTGTAATATCTGTCTGGCTTAACAGGTGCAGGGGGTAAAGAGTCAGGAGACAGGCCAGACTCTGAAAATACATCATCTACAATGTCTAGAACTGGTGGAATAGCAAGAGGTCTGTGCTGAGGCAGTAAAAGAAAGTCTCTGAGCCTTTTCTTAGATTCTGAATAATCTTGGCTCTCCCAGTGAAAATACTCCCTCATGGTATGCAGGGTTTCCCCAAAAGAATAATCCTGTGGAGGAGAGGCTGAAGGAATAGATTCTTCAGCATCAGAATCCTCATAGGGAGGAAGAGTATCCTTGTTCTGAAGGAGAGTCAGAGGAAATGGAAACCTGATCAGAAGAATCATATTCTACATCTTGCCAAGGCCTCTTATCAGGAGGGGGATGGGAACCCCTGATCAAAGTAATTAGGTCTTCGGCCATTTTAAGCATCTGTTTCTTAGGCATGGAAGTCTGTCCAGGAGAATGCTGTACTTGTTTCTTTGTCTTTAAAGCTGTTTTAGTCTTTGCCTTGGAAGCTGAAGTTGGCTTGACATATAATTGTGTAGGTCTGAAAACACCCTCAGAAGCCAATGCCTGCTCAACGGCTCCGGACCCATCTGAGGGAATAGTTTCCGAGTGTCCAATACCTTGAGTATCCAGAGGCCTTGTTGTCTCCACGTGGGCATCGGAAGCGGCCTGTGGCTCTGAGGTAGCAGGCGTCAGGGGCTGCAAAAGCGCCTCACTGAGAACTTGCAAACAGGTGACTGGCCTAGCGGAGGTCTCGTCGTCGGTTTTGGACCTCAGATGCCCGTCCTTTTCCTTGCGCTTTTTATAAACTCCGGTCATCGGCTGTTCCGACGGCATTATATAATTAAACCTTCGGCCAAAGTAATGAAAAGCAAAATCGTACCAATGCTTAATAGTGCGTTGGTTAAATCTAGCACAAAACCGACAGCTAGCAACGTCATGGTCAGGGCCTAGGCAAGGAATAGAGTAAGAATGAAAATCCTTATGAGTATTTGCTTACCACAAGAAATACAATTGTTAACTTTTTCTGACATCGGTCTGGAGCAAGAAAAAAGTTTCCCCAATGGGGTACTTAGCTTTATTGAAGACTTCGGATCTGAAATTCGATTTCGAAAATCTCAGGAGTTGGTCGACCAGCACTTGTGAACTGCTTTTGCTTCGGGCACCGCGCGGCAAGAAAGACTGAAAAAAAATGGCGTCGGCTACATCTTTTATACCCCTGGCGCACTGACATCAGGGAAGAGCAGACAGCAACCGACGCCGGACCAGGACTTTGGAATTCAGGCCGACTGCGGGTAGCCTGCCAGCAGGACAACCCAAGTGTAATGACCGCAACAGTGAAACATGATGAACATCTATCTCACAGCAAAAGCACGCATCACTCTAGCTCAAACTCACCCCCTATCAACACTTACTTATGCAGCACCAATCCTAACCCACACTAAAAAAAAATCAGATCTGGATAAGTTAGAGTCATACTACAACAAAATAGCTAAATATGCCAAAAATTCCCCCCTTTAGAACTCATCACTCCCAAGTACTAAAAGAAATTCAATGGCTTGAATTTCCTAAACTTACTATCTTACCAGCAACTCACCTACGTCTAATATCAGAAACCACCCAGACAAAACTCCAGCCCTCAGTCAGTTAATAACCTCCCACTCTTCCAGCTGCCCTCTATGCTCTTTCAATAAACACCTCCTCAGTGCTACTACTGCTAACAACACTGCAGGAAAAGCCCTTTATTCCCACATCATAGCCAAAAAATGGAACAATCTTCCCACCAATATAACCTCCACAACAGCAAATACAAACGTCAAAAAATTACTCAAATCTCATCTCAGGACAACTTGGATTTGCCCATGTATCACATGACAATCCCTATACCTTTCTTCTCTCTTCTACCAATCTACTCCAGTCTAAACATCATGGTATATCTATTCACATAGAAATACTGACTCATCATATATCATACTATTCTTTCTGCTCCCTTCTATGCATACTTACTAAAACTGTAAGCAGTACTTACTACCTTTGTAAAGCTATTTCAAACTGTAACTTTTGTCCTGCAAAACCTGGAAACTATTTGAGAACCATCCTCTGAATATATCTGTCTAAACCCTTTGACTAACCCTTGCAAATATTACTCAAACTGTATCTTAGTTCTACACTGCCTGTTTAACTACGGTTAAAGCAATGAAAAACTCTGCTTGTAAATACATTTTGCTCTATTACCTGTTTTGTATGTATACCTCCAATAGTATAAATGTCTTCTTAATTGTGGAGCTTTTCTCCCCGGGCCTCCACTGAAAATGGACCTGGTCCAGCTGGATTTTCCCGGTTAACAAATGTAAAACAAAAATAAATAATAAAAATAAAATAATGAGTCTGGGATTAAATGGAGCATTTCCGGCGAGATATGGTGAGCATTACTGCCCCTCTTTATCAGTGACACAATCCTGCCCAGCTTGCTGTTTTTTTAACAACCCACAGAGTTATGCTGAGAGAAACTGAACATTGTGTCTTACTTTTAATTATGACTCAATTTATCTTTATTTAGAATTTTTGACTCAACGTCATTTGCATCTAAACCTCCTGTCCACAGCTTGCAATTTTCGCCAACCCCTAATATCACCCGACTTACAGCCTTTTAATGAGTCCTGGGGCATGATAAGTGTAAAGCCATCATGGCTAGCTAGTGGTGGTAGGGGCTATACAGAGCCATGCCAAGTATAGCACTCATACAATGCTATGAAGCAGCTTCCATGTATGTTAGTGCAGTGTCTTGCCACATTAGAAACTAGTATCACCTATATTCACCAACATTAAGAAATCATACTTAAGCAAACATGACACCTGCTACAATAAAACTGCAAACAGAATATACTCTTAGATCTCATCTATGCATAGCTCTTAAATAATTTTCTTGGTTAGAATTTCCCAAACTCCTAGCTTACAATCAACTGTTCATGGGTTATCAACTGTTCTATCATCCAGACAAAACTCCTGCCCTCCTAAACCTCCTTCAACCATAGTCTGCCAATTGAGTCCTTTGTTCCAACAAGACATTTCTAATAAATATTACCAAAACTAACAACACTGCTGGATAAGCTCTCTATTCTAACTGCATTGCTAAACTTTGGAATTCTCTCCCCTAAACATAAAAATGACCACCGATACTACACAATTCAGAGAGATCCTTAAAGCACATTTAAACAAAACTAGGATATGCCCTTGCTCTAGCTCAACCTAAGGAAAGATATTTTTTGGCCAACAAGCCCCATGATCTGGTACAGATTACTTCAAAATATCTTATTCCTGTGTACTACTGTCCTGACTGTGTTCCATCAAAATCTTGTCTAAGATTACTGCTACACTATGCACTCTAATTTTGTTTATGATTTTTGCTACACTCTGCGCTATAATCCATTGTCACTGTAAAATGTTGTTCTGAAATCATATAATATCATACGTTTGATTTATCTCTGTATCTAATTAAAGTATTTGTTCTTCTGTATAACTAAAATTGTACTACCACTGTAAACTTCTGTTTATTTTTAATGTGGAGCTTTCTCCCTGGGCCTCAGATGAAAAAGGACAGCTTGCCCAGACGGACATTCCCAGTAAACAAATGTAAAATAAAACACATAAATAAATAATTGGATACTCTAGAATACCAATTACACTGTGAAGTATGTTTCTCACTAGGACTACTAGTGCTGTGATATCACATAACCACTCCAAAGTACTAATTATATTGTTATGTAGGATCCTTGTTATCTAATAACCAAGAATACTAGTTATACTGCATCGTATACTTCGGTAACCTAGCCACCTCAAGAATACTGATTCTGTTGTGAAACATACTTCCTGTCTCCTGAACCCCCAGGAATGCTAACATAGTCTGAAGTATGGCCCTGCTCATTGAACTATTCAGCAGTATTAAACATACTGCAATATGCTTGCTCTCCCAGGCATAAGTATTAAAACAAAGTATATTTCCCATTATCCGACCCCATGTAATAATATCAATATAGTCTGATGTATGTTTCCTGTCACCTGGCCACTCAAAGCACTAATTACACTGGGAAGCAGGGCTGTATTAAGATCTTTAAACACCCTAAGCACTTAAAAGATTTTGGTATTCCCATATATATCTAATTCAAAATAAAAACAATAATAAGCCATAAAATAAAATTTAAAATTTTTGAAATGTAACAAAACTTACAGTAAGATGGAAAATAATGTTTTTTTGTATACCTCCCAGTGGGAAGTGTTAGGCCTATTATCCAAGCTTCCCAAAACACTAAGCTAATACGATGTGCAGCCTGTGTTACCTAACCACATATTAATTAAGCAGTGAGATTTCTATGCTTCCTGTTAATTGATCAGAACATGTCATTTTTTCATACCCCATTCATTTTTTTAATTACATTAATTAAAACAATAATTACAATGTGAGATATAGTCTGTATCACTTGACTTACAAATATTAATTATATAATAAGATATGTTCCTTGTTGCCTGATCATACCGAGTTATTTTACATACAGCATTTCTTTAAATTAAACAACTTTAAACATAAAAAACTCTTATCAAAACTAAAGCCCACAAAACTAGCAGCTGACAACCTCCCAAGTGAATACCCTAAAACTGCAGCTGAAGTCCTAGCCTACCCAGTCTCAATCCTGATCAACCGATCTTTATCTGGATGCTATGTCCCTTCACAATGGAAAATATCCCACATCATTCCCCTCCACAAAGGTGGCCCCTCCACAGAGCTCACCAATTACCGGCCCACAGAAATTTTCTCTCCTCTCTCCAAAATACTTGAGAGATGCATTCACTCTCAAGTTCTAAACTACCTCTTTACTAACAACCTCTTATCTAACACACAACATGGTTTCCGGCCATACCACAGCATGACCAATGCCTTACTTGCTTTTACTAACACAATCCTTCAACATAAAAACAATGGGTATTTCTCCTCTGCAACTTTCCCAGACCTATCTAAAGCATTTGACATGGTCTCACATAAACAACTCATCTCTGTTCTCAATAATTTATCCTTTTTTCAATATGTCACAGACTGGTTCCAGAGCTACCTGACTGGCCGCTAGCAATACATTATTTGGCATAATGATATGTCCTGTCTCAATTGGGGTTCCCCAAGGATCCATCCTTGGACCCTTTCTCGCCACCATATTCACAAATAATCTAGCCTCTGCTACCAAACAGTCATACTCATACAGTATGCAGATGATTCCACCATCATCTGCTCAGCCCATTCCCTTCCTGAACTTCAGAAGACCACACAGGAAGCCTTTTCCTCAGTTGAAATTTGGCTTTCTGATGCACAGTTAATACTTAATCCAAACAAAATGAAACTCCTCATCTTCCAACCTGCCAAACACAATCAAAACACCCTCCAATTTAATATTACAGCCAATAAAAACACCATTATCCCCCAATAGACCACACCAAACTACTTGGAGCTGAGATTGACAATAACCTCAAGTTTGACATGCACATTTCATTAACCATAAAAAAGTACACAAAAAACTAGGAGCTTTATACAGAAATAAGCAATTCCTCACCAAAACAGCCAGGATTTCAGTTGCAAATACCCACCTAATCTTCACCCTACTCTACGTCTCTCCAATATTTACCAACCTAAGGCAAAGTGAATTTAGTAAACTCTAGACTTGCTACAACAAAATAGCAAGGTTTGCCACTGGTGCAGCCTACCGTAGCCACCACTGCACCTCACTTACTGGATCTGGCTGGCTAGAATTCCCTCACCTCCTTCAATGGGGGTCTATGTTAAATTCTCAAAAGCCGACAATGTCGAATCTAACAATGTCAACACGAGAATAGCGAAACTGCAGAACATCGAACAGGTAAACGGAAATCTCTGTAAGGGGAGATTTCTGTTTACTTCAATGTAGTGCGGTCTCGGAGTTGGTATATTTAAGTAGCGGGGGGTGTGGGGGATGCAGGGGGGCTTGCCTACACCATTTAGTTTTTTGTTGTTGTTTTATTTTTGTTTTCAGAACATTCGATGTATTAACAGTTCGATCACTAAAGGTTGACCTTTAGTGATTCGAACTGTTAAATATTCAATGTTCTAATATAGACCCTTCAATAGTACCAACTCTCACTCGCCCACAAACTAGTAAATCATCCTCTAAAAGTCTCATCCCTCCAAAATATACTCCAGCCCTATCATACCACCAGACCACTACGCTCCAGCAACAAAAATCAATTACAGGTAACTAGAACCAAAAACTCTGCTGGAGAAGCACTCTTCTCCTACTCTATAGCAAAATTATGGAATACCCTCCCTCACACTATAACCTCTGTATCATCATGTACTAACTTCAAAGCTGTTCTAAAATCTCATCTAAAAGAGCATTGGGCATGCCCCTGTAACAATCCTCACTAATATCTCTACTCCAACCACCCTAAACCTATCTTCCACCCTACTATCTGTGGTTACACCCAACTACATTGCTTGTAAACCTATATCTCAGCTATAACAGGTACTGATATTCATGAGTAATATCTGCTAGCTTAACTATTAGGATACTTGCCATTTTAAATGGCACCAATGCTATACGTGTGTAGTACATACTCAGTTGTCCTTCACTTAAATATATTATTCATTTTGAACTAGGTTTGTTTTACTGCTATTGTTAAACAAAAAGCCTACCTAGACTTCTTGTTATCCTGTAATTAAATTTTCTTTATTGTGGAGCTTTTCTCCCTGGGCCTCCGCTGAAAAAGGACCTGTGTCCAGTCGGATTTTCCCAGTCAACAAATGTAAATAAATAAATAAAGATGAAAGAAAACCTCCCAAAACACTAATTGCAGTGCAAGGTACATTACATGTCTCTTGTCTAAGAAACACTAATTTAGCAGTGTGATGTGCTCCTTGTCACCAGACTACACAGGACCACCATTTCCTGCCTGTTACTGGACTACCAAAGAACACCAGTTTCACCAAGAGATTTGTTAACTAATAAACACAAAAATACTAACTACAGCGTAAAACATTCTCTTTGTAACCTGATACTTTAGCAACATTAAACTACACCGGAATATATAAATACTAATACTACTATGAGATATGCTTCCTCTGATGACACAAAATTTATACTTAAGTATACTTTCTGTTGCGATTATTCAGGAATACTAATTTTTTTGTTAAGTATGTTTCCTATGATTCATCACATTAATCTATCTGTCTATCCATCTGTCCATCTACAACGCCTTTTCTATTTTTGCACATGGGGTTGGAGTGTCAAATCAACAGTAACAATTATCTAGAGCCAGTGTTCATACCACTGGGTGGCTAGCATCATGGATACTAACTATACTTACTTGACCTCCCACTAATATGGATTAAACCACAAGATGCAATTCTTGTTACCTAACAACTATCCTATAACCCTATCATATCAGAACCCTCCTCTCCTTCCTCTTTTCCTCTCCTACCTTTTTAGCTCTTTCTTTTCTCCACCCATTCTCTCTCCCCACTCCTCACTTCCATTTTTTCATATAGCCTTTCATTCATACTCCATTATCTCTTCATCACACAGTTATAACCTACCAATATGCCTAGTACTCTTCTCCCATCCTCTCTTCACCCCTTCATCTTATGTACTCTTCTTCTACTGTTCTATAACCTAACCTCATACCACACTCAACTAATCCACCAACCCTGCGTTCCTAATTCCTCTCATATAATCACACACCTCCAAACCCACCATTGCTACTGTACATCTCCCTCACTCTTCTCCTGCACAGAACATACTCTGCCCAAAATTAAACTGTCTCCTGTAATCAATCTACTCTACAGGACTAAAAAAATTTCTCTCTCCCTCCATCTTTATTTCTTTCCCCCTCCACCTTTTTAATACTCTTCTACTCTCTGGAGTTGTTCACCCTAATCCAGGTCCTCATACTAAAATGCACACTTCTTCCACTGCTCCACAAGTTCCTCTGTTCAATCCTAACCTAATTCCAAAACATCTCTCTTTCTACTCTATCAACATCCACAGTATCCTTAACAAGATCACAGACCTTCAACTCACAGATAGCTCAGTACTCCCCTAACATAGTTACTCTTTCTGAGACTTGGCTTAAACCACATAACACTGATAATGAAATTCTCCTCCCTAGGATACGTCATTTTCTGCCTTGAGAGAACACATAAAAAGGGAGGTGGAGTCGCTATTTTGTACTCAGACCTCATTACCCTTTACTCCCCTTTCTAATATTTCTCCCTCCTTTCACCCTCCTGAGATTCTTATTGCCAACTTTAAACCTAACAGTTACAAAACCATAACAATAGTTGTCATTTATATACTACCTGGTGATAATATATCCCTACTAAAACAGATTCTAAACTGGAAGTCAGATCATATACCCAATGAGACCATAATACTAGGTAATGTTAATATCAACTGGTCTACTTTCTGCTCTAATTCCCCTAAAAACTGCATTAATCTTTTTGGCTACACACAACTTATCTCATTTCCCACTTTCCACCATAAACATACCAATACTAGTTCTATCATTGACTGGATTTTAGTCTCTAACCCCAACTTGTATCACAGACCGGAAGCACTTCCTGACTCCATCAGTGACCGCTGCCCCATACATATTTTCCAATCCTCTCCCCACATTCCCAGACCCCACAAATGTAAAGAATGCCAGAATCTATCTACCTTCAATCCTGAGACTTTCAATAATGCGCTCTCAGCTATTGATTGATCCTTTCTCTTTACCTTACATCTTAATGAAGCGGTCTCTCATTTTAATTCTATTTTCCTTAATACACAACTCCCTCGCCCCTTTTAGAACTGTTAAGAGTCAAATCCCATAACTCCCCCTGGTTAACTAACTCTACTTGGTCTCTTATACTAAAAAGAGACTCTGCCTGGAAACTTTGGTCCAGGACTAAATCTCTTCCAAACTTCCAAAGGCATAGGGAACTTTGTGATCTCACCAAAAAACGTATTAATGATGAAAAAATAAATTTTTACCATCAATCTCAGTCTACACAGTCAAAAATCCTAAACAGTTTTGGAATGCTATAAACCACTCTACCCATGCAATCCCTCATCACCTAATCCCTGCCCCAGCAATAGTCCCACTAATATTGCTTCCATATTCAATTCCTACTTCATTGACACCATAAGCAAACTTTTGCACATTTCTAATCCTTCTTATCTCTTACCTCCTATAGCTCAACAACAACCCCCCTTCTCTCTAAGGTCATTTCCTACAAGTTACATAAAAAAAACTTCTCAAACTTAAAACCTGCTCCCCATCAGCTGACAATCTGCTATCTTTCTTCCTAAAAACTGCTGCTACATCTATAGCATATCCTTTCCCTATCTTCATAAACCACTCTATTATGTAATCCATTGTTCCTACTCTTTGGGAAAAGTTCTTTACTATGCCTATTCACAAAGGTGGGAATTCTACAGAACTTTTTAACGTCTGACCTATTGCCATACTTTCTCCCCTCTCAAAAATGCTTGAACATTGCGTCTACAAACAACTCATGGCCTACCTCATTCATAGGAACCTGATCACCCCTGTCCAGCACTGTTTCCGCAAACACAATAGTGCCGCTACTGCTCCCATTTCCAATACTATTTCCCTAGTTAGAGATAACAAACTTGTGTCCTATCTCTTCTTAGATATGACAAAAGCCTTTGATACTGTCCCATGCCCTTTACTTCTCTCAAAGCTATCCCAACAATCTCTCCTCAGCAACAATCTCCTGGTTTAAGAGATACCTTTCAGATAGACAGCAGTCCATCAAATGGCTCTCTGCTGTTTCTCCTTTTTCTCCCCGTCAAAACTGGTGTCCCACAAGGTTCTACTCTTGGACCCCTTCTCTTTAATATCTTTACTAATGAACTACACAAATCCTGTAGTCAGTCTTCCCTAATACAATATGCTGATGACGCTACTGTTATATCTATAGTTGACAATCCTACTGAACTATTCACTCTCAAACAAACATCATTCAAACAAACTGAAACATGGATTACTAATAACCATCTAATACTTAATCACAAAAAGACACAACTCTTACCTTACCTCCCAGAATCCCTCTTCTACCTCAAATCCTCCTTTAACATCTTTTCACTGCATAATACTAACATCACCCCTGTTAGTCAGACTAGGCTCCTTGAAGTAATCATAGATGACCAACTAAAATTTGACCTTCATATATATCACTCTATTAAGAAAAACAACCAAAAGCTTGGTTTCCCATATAGAAACAAAAGGTTCCTCACTGCTGACGCCAGAATCTCACTAGCAAATGCTTACCTTATTCCCAACCATTTCTACAGCTTACAAATATTTACACATCTTCAGTCTTCTCTTCTCACTAAACTCGAAAGTACCTATAACAAAGTAGCTAGACTTGCTGCTAATCTGCCATCCAAGTCACACCACTGTCATGCCCTTAGATCACTCAAATGGCTAGAGTTCCCTAACCAACTTAAAGTCACCCAAATGCTCTTCATTCACTCCATCATCAATAAGCCTTCCTCCTGCCCTAGCTTGTCCTCACTACTCTCATTTTACACCCCTCCCCGATCTTTAAGGAGCTCAGTTCAATACTGGTTACAGATTCATAAACCTAAAATAATTGGGTCTATATTAGATCATTGAATGCTTAAAAAAGCAAACAGTGATTAATCGACCTTATGTAAGCGAAAGCTTACAATTTCGAACTGTCAGAATGGCGATTTTTTTCCTAGGGAAAAAAAAAAAAAAAAAAAATCGCTGTTCTAACAAAAAAAAAAAACAAACACCCCCCCCCCAAAACAAACACTTTATACATTTCATTAAGTGGGGGGGGGGCTTCACCCCCCCTACTGAAATATACAAACTCCGAGACCACACTACAGTGCCGAAAATGGCAAAGTAATGAAGCGGCCAAGCAAATTCTTTCCCAGGGAAAGAATTCACTTAAAAGCTGCTTCGATCTTTTGCCGTTTCCATCTTTTGAGTTTGACCAAGACGCATTTGAAAGAATGCGTCTTCAGTCTTCTAATAGGGAACCAAAAAATCTGAGAGACAGAACTTATATAGTTATTCACCTACTATTCAATGGAACAAGCTTCCTACAACTCTGAGTAGCATACCTCAAGTTTATCAATTCAAGAGATCTCTCAAAGAACACCTGAATCACTCTTGGAAATGCCACTGTAACCACCCTACCCGAGTCTAGTTCCTACTCTAGCTATTCTTTTCTTTCTTTTTATTCTTCTACCCTTCCTTAACATATTTCTCCTTCTGTTGATTTAAATTAGTTTCCAGTCAATATACTGCATTTTACTATTTTCTACTCTATATACCTGTTATACCCTCACACACTTTTGTTACATATGATTTCCTTTAGTCTCTGTTCTTCTTTTTTTTATCATCAAGTTATATATTGCTAATCTTACTGTGTTATACTTCTATTGTAACATGTATCTTTTTTATATATTTGTATTGTGGAGCTTTTCTCCCTGGGCCTCCACTGAAAAAGGGCTTTGTCTTATTTAGACTTTCCCAGTCAACAAATGTCAAATAAATAAATAAATAAATAAATAAATAAATAAATAAACGTTTAAACCTTGTGAGGGCTGTGGTAATAAGCTGAGAAGGACAGACAATTTCCTGATTGCAAGCACCATTCTCCAGCTTACTCCATGAGATCTTTGAGCCTTCCCACCTGAGGTGAGGAATACAATCTCTTCCATGTGTCCTGGGTCTGCCATGTGGTCTTCTTCTAGTGGACCGTGTTCTCTCAACATGCTGGAGAAGTGGCTATGCTCCAAGAATCTCCCAGACTGCAGAGCTCCTCATGGCTAGAGAACCCAGCTACCCTGTGAGTATTCCTCATTAATGCCCCTTATAACCATCATTTCAGTCACCACCCAAAGCATGTGACTGTAGCTGAGGATGGGGACATAGACTAACCAGGAAGCTGTGGGCTTCATCCTTTGAATAAGCTCTAGCTTCATGACTGCACTGCAGCACAACACCTGGGTACCCCTCCTGTTACATCCATCTGCTTGTCAAGGTCCTTCAAGAGCAACACAACAAGACACTAAGTTAGCTGCTTTTCCATCATCTGTAGAGGGCAATCCATTCTGTTTTTGGGAAAGAACCTTGACATCTGGTTGGAAGATGCTGATTCTCATCCCATTTGCTTCACACTTAGCGGCAAACCACTTGGTTAACGAAGAAGATGATCACATCATGTAAGGTGAAAGGTGAAAAAGACAGTATAATTTATAAACAACAAACATGGTAGCAACCCATTCCCAAACTGGATATTCTACAAGCTTTGTCTGTACCCTGAGATTCTGTCAATGAACACCAAAAACAGAACAAGAGATGGACACACCCTTGGTGGAGCCCAGTGCTAACCTTGAACTCAGACCCAACTGTAAAAATGCTGTGGTCAGCAGTAGCAGCGGCAACCGCGGGAAATTGAACTTATGCAACTCTTCCAATAAGATACTCCTGGCTACATGGTCACATGCCTTCTCCAAGCTCACAAATCACAAAGACATTAATGGCAAGTTCCCATGACCTCTTCAATATCCGTTCAAGTACAAAGAAGTGATCAAATTGTTCCATGACGGAGCTGGAATATACACTAATCCTCCTGTATCAGAGGCTCATCTCTTTAATGAAGTCTTTTTTACAGCATCCTAGTTTATGTATTTTTGGGTATCCTGGAAAGCGTGACCTCACTCTATAACTCAAACCCTCCCTCCTGTCTACTTTTTCAAAAGGAGGACCACTGTCCTAATTTTCCAATCCAAGGGTATTGTTCCAGCTTTGCACACAACACTAAAAGGCCTGTTAGCTATGGCACCAATATAGTGTCAGCACTTTCAGGATTTCTAGTAGCACTTCAGCTACTCCCTCAGGCTCAACACAGTGGAACTGCTAAATGGTTGCAGTGAATTCATCTTCTGAAAAAGAACCAATTTCACCATCTGATTCTGGCATTGCCTCCTCAGAGGACAGAATGTTTACTGGATTTGTTGTTATTGTTTAGTCAAGCCTAACTCTTTGTGACCTCAACAACATTAGTACACTAGGCCTGTCCATACCTCTCAACCTCTTAGAGCAAGAAATATGGCCAAAGCCATAAATAAAAGTCGGGCAAAAGCCCAAAAACAGCAACAATTTTTAAATATTGCTCTTACAAACTTAGAAAGTTGACAGAATAACAAGTTTTGCACTATCATGAATTTTCTGAAGGGGATGAAATATGAAACTCAAATGTCTGTCAGTATTTTCTGTCTTCAATCTTTAATGATTTGCCATTAATTTGCCAGAAAAACAGACCAACAATATGAGCCAAAAATCTGGACATTCTGTGAAAATCTGTACAGTTGAGAGGTATAGGCCTGTATGTCAACAACTGCTTTTTGTGCTCTTGTAAATTCATATTCATTGTTTCAGTAGTGTCTATCCATCTTAACCTCTGCTACTCCCTTCTTATCATGTCGTTTCTTGCATCAGTGTCTTCTACTGTGACTCGTGCCTTCACATTATATGGCCAGAGTATACAAGTTTCAATTTTCTATTAGACCTTATAGTGGGTTCAGGCACCTAGGCAGTGAGACATTTCCCTGTGGTACATTTGACTGGGGACACATGGCTAAAGTGACAGTCAGCTGCAGAGAACTATGGCTGTTTGTAAATTCCTTGTGGGCAAAGAGAAGAATGTGTTGCCATGCCCACAACTTCAAGAACCAAAGTCACAGGGGGAAAACAATGTCCATGGTCCCCAAGGTAACACGAGACAGCAGGCAATATGGTAGGCATCAGCAGCAGGATGGCCAGAGGGCATGTCAGTGGCAGTACAAATGCAGTGCACAATGGGCAGTACCTTTATAAACGGTGTATGTGGGCCATTACCCCCCTTTACATTCTCTGGGGAACATTACCTAAAATGCATACTGGAGCATAAATGTGACGACAGCAGCCTGCAGGATTTCTTCCATGCTGTAGCACACTTCTACATGTTGTAGTTATATATGTATGTACTCTACACTGAGCACAACACTCATTACTTCTTCTGCCTCCATGCATTTGGTTATTAAAGCTGTGAACATGGCAGTATGTGCTTCTCTTTGCCCACAGTGAATTTGCAAACAGCCATATTTCTCTGCAGCTGACTGTCACTTCAGCCATGTGTCCCCAGTCAAATGTACCACAGGGAAATGTCTCACTGCCTAGGTGCCTGAACCCCAAAAAAATGGATAGACAGTTCTTTAGTATATTAGCGCTTTCGTCATGTTTAATAACTCAACTAATTAAAACAAGGCTAAGTTGGCCCCAAGTTTATACTTTTATATACATTTGTTTTATGGTATCTCATGTTTTCCTTGTCTTAAGTTCTTTTAGCATATACAGGTTCATCAAATGGTTCTGCTTCAAAGGATCAAATTTAATTTCCGAAATTTAAAAAAAATGCTGACTAAGTAAGTAAAATGAAAGTCAGAAATTTGACTGACATCTCCAAATGTATATCTTTCATTCTTTAGTAATTAGTAGTATTTGCAAAGTAAAATGATGCAAGTAGAGCCAAAACATTTCCCTGTATAGATAAACAAATGACTAGTTTCATTAAAAAGACTAGGGTCCAAATTCCAAAAGAATTGCTCGTGGTGTAACTTACTCCAGTATAAAGCCTAGCTATAAAGTATGCTTATACTAGAGTAATTCACTTACACCAAAAGTGAAGTCTTTTAGGACTCCCAAGATGGCTGTACACTGATCAACAGCGCAACTTTAGCTTTCCCAGTGAGAAAACAGACACTGAGAAACAACAGCCAGTGATAGTCAGCTTGAGTACAATTCAGTTACTAGCTGCTAAGTACACCGTCTGGATGCGATCAAAGAAGAAATTTAGAGAAACTAACAGAAAATCACTCAGGAAAGGTGACAAAGAAAACACTGTCTGGGAAGAATCCTGCAGTTTTTCAGCAGAAAGCAGTTTAAGCTTTAGCTTTGATACAACAGATGGCTTCTAGTAATTTATAGGAAAAAATAAGTCAAATGTGCTGAGAGTTTATTAAAATAAATGAAATATTGAAGGAGTATATCAACTCAAATAACAAAAGGTTGGAAAAAGTAGAAGCAGCTTTAAACAGCTATTCAAAGGAACTGATAAAACTGCAAAAATCAGACGTCGAAATGAAGAAAAAGCTGGCCGAGCATGAGACTGCTCAAGAAGAGCAGTTTTAAAAAAATGGTCAATTTAGAGGACAAAGCATGGAGAGAAAACTTGAAATTTTCTGCTGTACCAGAGAAACTGGAAGGAACAGACTGTATTAATTTTATGAAAGCACAAATAAGTAACTGGACTGGTACTCCACAAATACGGTTTGTTAATTGAAATTAATTAATTAGTTAATTGTCCCACTGTACTCATCCCTCATTAGACCCATTATACAGTACAACGCCCATTTGGTATGTACCTCACAAGACATCTGCAACAGCTGGAAAGGCCACAAAAATACCTCACTAAAAGAATCACAGGCCTAAAGCAGATGTCCTATGCTGACCTTCTAAAAAAACTCCAGGTATACTCGGTGGCATATCGTCTACTCAGAGGTAATCTCTGCTTAACATACAAGGCCATGTCAAACCCTGAGCTGTTGAACAGGCTCCACTTAAAGAAATCCCAATCCCTCAGAGCCATACGCTCCAGGGATCTAAACCTTGTCATCACAATGAACAAAACATGCTGGAGGAATAGGTTCCTGACCCAGAGACTCCCCATACTCTAGATTAGACTGCCCATACATGTCAAGCAGAGAGCCACCTTGGCACTCTTCAAAAAGAACCTTGATGATCGGATGAAAGATAGGAAATTCACCTCGGGGATCACGCCGGTCGCCCTGCTAGACAGGGGTCCAGGGAAGAAATATCCAGGGAATTGTTATGGCTAGGCTTGTATAGGCCCTAGGGCCGATAACCTAGTAACAACCTATGAACCTATGAAAGGGCACATTGTGTGCATGCTCCAAACCTGGCCATGAGTAAGCAGCCAAGACCTATATTAGTAAAGATACAATCATACCAACAGAAAGAGTTGATCCTGACAAAACTGTGGCAGAAAGGCAAAATATTAAAAATTGGAGATGGTAAAGTGCTTGTGGAAAATGATTATTAATAGTAAGGCAGAAGGGAAGCAAATTTATCCCAACAATCAGGGAATGTTGAGACAGGTATAAAATTCAAGTTGCTGCATCTAGCTGTCTTCAAAATATTTTTTTCTTGGAGGATCAAAGTAATTTTTTGATGCAGAACAGGCTAAGGGAAAAATAAACGTTTGTCCAACAAGGGGGTTAACCCTCAAACAAAAGGGGACTCTGCTTCTCATTCTTCTGATGGGAAGACTCATAGACAGACTGCTCCACTGAAACCTTTTCCAATGTTCTGAAGTAAAATGCTCAATAGACAGGAAAAAGTACAGGAGCTATCTGGAATAATTGGGAGTACCTGGGATTTGAACCAGCATCCATGGGTTGGCAGACGGAGGTGAACAAGAAGACCAACAAAACTGAAATTAGTAATTAAATGAGAGACTATAAAGAATAAATTAAATAGAGAATCAATTACATTTCTGAAATATGGCTTTACAAGAAAAAAAAAAAGAGTTTGAAAAAGACTGGATTTTTGTTGACACTGTTACACTTGTTGGGGACTGACAGGCCTATGCACCACTTCATGTCATTAATGTTGGAAAAGATACTGGAGGAAAAACAGACGGGACAAGGAAGAGAAAAAGTAACAAGTAAAACAATTTTGTTCTTAGTATCTGCATAAAACATTTTATGATATAAATTATGTCATGTCATGTAGTAAAATATTTTTAGTGATTGTTGTACATGCTTTTTTCATCTCTTTTTTTTAGTTTCAAGAAATATAAGCATTACAATGTAAACAAGAGAAAAAGCTGGACAAAGGCACATTTTAAGTCAACACGTTTTAATTCTGGGCTGTTGGAGGTGAGGATGGAGTCTAAAAGTGTGCTGATTATAATACAACTAGAAGTAAAATGTTTTCTTTTACTTTTGTATAGGTGAATTGATTAATGCCCTTGGCTTAATATAATGACATTTTTGTGAATGCAAGTGGGTTTTAAAAAATGAGAGACCACAATGTAATAAACAGTTTTCTTAAAGTAAATAAATGTTCAGTGCCAGTTGAGAAATCTAGATCTGAGGGCAGTTCTATATTTTAATCTTATGCTTCCATGGAAAGAAGTTGACTAAAGGTGAAGGCAATAAATCGAGAGGTCTGCACATAGTTTACTGAAAGAAACAAAATTAAAAAGGTGCAAGGGCAAGCAGTTCAGTAAAAAAACTGAAATTACTGGAAGTGAATAAGAGATAGCAGCTCTTCCGGTAACCAAATATTTTGGTAACTAAGTATTTTAACACATTTACTAGAACAGTGTATAATTTAGTTTTATTTAAATATAGTACATTTTTTCAGGGCGAAATGTTAATGATTTCTGAAAACATACAAGTTGTTTTTCACAGGTGGGAGGGGAATAAATATAAGACAAGAACACACAGCAATTAGTGCAAGTAGAATCATGGGCTGTAACATCCACCTTAGCATGAATAACCTTGATTTTAATTTAAGTTTTGTCCATGAGTACAGCTTTCGATTTGGGATAATTGTTCCTAGCAGGAAGGTTAAACTTTATTATTTGAAGATATACATAGTTTTGTGCATTTATTTTAAGTTAACAGGTTATTGGGGGGTGGTCTGGGGTATGTTTTTGAAGGGTTTCACTACAGCAAAAAGTCTTGCAAAATGTAACATAGGTTCAAATGAAGATTACAAAAAACAACTGTATAAAAGATCAACCTGCCAAACATTAGTGGGTGCATGCAACACAAAAGATGGAAATAGACATTTAAAAAAACTGGCAAGAGAATGATAACTGTTTATCATAATGGCTACACTAAGCATATTATTTTGGAACGTGAATGGCCTTACAGGTATAGACAAAGAGGAAAACAGATTGAATTACATTAAGAAATGCACAGTACAAATATAGCAATGCTAACGCAGACACACTTGGAAAGAAATGAGCATGTGAATTTGATAAAGAAAGGGTTTCAGGAGGAATATTCACCAGAGTATCAAAGACAAAGGAAAAGGGGAGTACTTATACTAATTGCTAAAGCAGCTGCAATTGTGATAGAGGAGGTGAAAAAAGATAGTGATGGTACAATTGTGGTAGTAAGGGGCTACTGGCAAGGGAGGATTATGCTGGCATGTACTTACATTCCATATAAAACTGCTATAATGGAGCTTAAGAAAATTTTGGAAGAAATAATCTGCTTTCAGAGGGGATTATTATTTATAGATGGGGACTGGAACTTGATTTGCAACAGTGAGACTGTATCTGGGGATCCAAGAAGGGAAAATGTCACAACAGAGGGTAGATGTCTGAAGAAATTTATGAAACTATTTGATATGGAAAATGTGAATTCAGTAGTAGGAACTCAGAGAGAATCTGCATACATTTCCCAAGTTACAATAACTGGGAAATACTAGGCAGAAATGATATTTCACAGGAGCATATGCTTTTAATTGAAACCTTCGGCACACATCCAATAACTATTTCAAATCATGTGCCAATAACAATTAAGATAAAAATGCAGAGCAATGGCGTACAAATGATCACAGGCACTTCCCCACCTACCCTTTAAAAATGGGAGGAATTTAAAGAAGGGGTAGTGGAATTATTCAACAGTTATTAGGGAAGACAGAAATTTCTTCACAAGCTAGTACGTGGGATAAAACAAAAATGGTGTTTAAAAATTGGGTAGAAATAAAAGAATAAAGATATGGTTAAGAAGCAACACAACAAAGTACACAAGCACGGACATAAAATAAATTAAACTTTATTACAGTAAGCGCTTTCGCACTGATGTATGGCACTTCATCAGACCATATTTAAAAACAATGAAACTGACACACACACACACATATATATATATATATATATATATATATATATATATATATACGCATATATACAATAAAATACATCTTTGAAACAGCCAATACAAGATCTACTGAAAACACAAAGTAGTCAGTCAAGTAAATACAATATTACTTCAACCCAGTATAACATGTCTCCAGAACAGCCAATGATGTATCACCATCGGACACAAAGCAACCAAACAGACAAAACAAGCTATTACTTCTTATCAGTACAATACATTACTAGAACACCCAATAACGCATCTGCAATATAGACATAGTGGCCAACCAGATAAACACTGTACCAATTCATCTTAATAAGTCCAGAGATTTCAGTATGGGTTTTAAAGGAACCTTACCACTTAACCTTGGTTCCTTGTCAGCTTGCAGTCTAATGATCCACCTAGTCTCATGTTTCTCAGTCACATTCCCGAAATCACCCAGCCTCTCACTCTCATGCAGCATTTCAATAGCCATAAACTTAAACATATGACTATTATCAGTCTCCAAGCAGTGTTTTGATAGGGCATTACTAATATCATCTATACAAATTTTATACACATGCTCTCTAATCCATTCCAATAACGATTGGTTAGTCTTTCCTACACAGAAACTAGTGCATGCAACACAGCATACTAAATAAACAAGCTATAATTCAAAGCGGAAAGGGATGAGGATAATGAAGTGGAGGGAAATTCAACAGATAAGGAGAGAGTGGGATTTTGGATGCATACCCTTAAGGAGAATATCATATTCTGTATGGCTGTTGTTATTGATAAGATAGCATAAAAGTATTCTAAGCACTAAGCCAAAATTAGAATGGAGAAAGGAGATTCTGCTGATAGGGATGACATCAATTAGGGCTACACAGAATAGGCAAGAGGGTGCTGGAAATTACTGGAGAAAATTAGCAAAAGAAACAAGGTACCAGGAACAAACAACTAGATAGAGAAAGGTGATAAGAGTGGGAAGAGACCAAGAAGACATTTTGATTGTAGGTTAGAGACTGCATTCCATATTAGGGATTGATATCAGGGTATAGGCAAACAGAAATTAAAAACCTGCTCTGGCAGAATTTCTATTGAATCTAGAACAGAGGTATGGCATATAAAAATACTGCACAGTAACTATAGGAATCAATCAGAAGAGCTTACAAAAAATTGGGGAGGGAGACTGGATATGTAATTCACAAGGAAACAATGGCAGGACATATGTATGGCTCCCAAACATGTAATCAAGTATAGAAGATTCAGGATTTTTGCTTGGAAGTGTTTGCATAGGTATTTTACACCCCAAACAGATTCTAAAGAATTTTCCCTCGGGTAGATTGCCAATGTTGGAGGTGTGAAGGTGGAGAAAGACATACATTTGAACATATGTTTTGGGAGTATAATGAGTTCCCAGACTTTAAAATTCCCTACAGGAGTACTCTGACAGAAATATTGGATGAGTAAATGGGTGTAACTAAGGAAATGATGAGGTCAGGACGTCTGGTATGGTGGAGTGATCATAAGCTGCTTTCTTTAGAGTGCTGGAGGGGAATTGCTACTTTAAATTTGAAAAATTGAAACACTCCTCTTTCAGCCTACCTTATTGAGATTAGGAAATTAAAATATAAAAGGTGGCATGAAAATCAGGCTGTAAGAGTGGAAAAAGACAAGAGTAAACAGTCGATCAAGAGACTGCAATATAGCAATGTTGGTGGCCCAATCATATGGCAGCAGGTATGGAACAACTTTCACGGATGGAAGCCTGGCACCAGAAGGCTGAGGAAAGCATGGATGGAAAAACTGATAAGATGTATGGAGAAGTACAAAAGATTACCAATACTTGAAAGAATTACTGAAGAGTGCAAGAAATTTTGGAAACCATCTCCCACCACTCCGATGATATAATGACACTACAGAGGGAGAACACAGAGTTTAAAACTAAATTACTGGAACAAGAGGACCATCAAGAGACTATGCAGTTTAAATGAACTGAACTGGAAAATGGAGACCACAGGAATAAT
This sequence comes from Protopterus annectens, assembly GCF_019279795.1. Classification (NCBI taxonomy): domain Eukaryota; kingdom Metazoa; phylum Chordata; order Ceratodontiformes; family Protopteridae; genus Protopterus; species Protopterus annectens. The sequence continues at coordinate 9,754,209 of NC_056733.1, read as the reverse complement.
CTCTGCTTCACTGCAATCCCTCCAAACCTTGAAGATGATGGCTGTAAGGGCTTATGGTAGAGTCCCTGTATATATGTACTGGGATTCCCTAGGAAGAGACTAAGGCAGACAGAACACACAATGTCTTTCAGCTAGAGGCTAGTATGAAAAGAGTTCCTTGACCACTGTTGGTGAAACTTCAAACACATGAACATAAACAGGGGATCTTATCCTTGCTATGGAAACACTAACATATGTTAAAAATGGAGGATGGCCAAGTGTTCGTGGGTAGTGACTACTCAGTTAGCACCAGGATGCAAAGAAATAAATTTCTGCCGGCAAGGAGGAAGTGTTGACAGCCAAAGCTTGCATGTAAATTGCTGTATCCTGCAATACTGAAAGTATTATTTCAGAATGGCATGAGAACATTCATGAAGGTGGATGATGTTATGTCCAGTTTCCAAAAAGAACTGGGAGGAAAGTCAAAATCTTCTGAAAGAATCAGAGCTAGACAGGCATGCAATGAGGAAAAGAGGAGAGTTCAGACCAACAGAGAATGCCAGTGAAGCCCTTTCTGGTATTTTGACAAATGATGAAGGAAAAGCAGGAGCAAAATCTAGGTCTACTCACAGATGATGAGAGAGGCAATCTGGAGAAGGGGAACAGCAGGAACCAGTCTGGGAAAGTTAGTGACTCAGCCTGTCTGGACTAGAAAGGTTGCACTTAAGAGTACTTTTTTTTCTTTTTTCAATTACAATACAAGATAAAACAAATGTTAGGGTTTATATTGCAGAGTAGGACTTAAGCAGGCTGATTTTCTTGTATGTCCATCTAATGCTCTTTATGGACCATTTTCTTTAAACTAAGGCTGAGGAAAGACTTTGTTTTAACCAAGCATTGGGAAACAAACAATGCTTTTTCTCACGTTTATTTACGTTTTAATGGAAGGAGGGAGAGTCTACTTGTACTGTTAATGTCAGAAAGTTTTTACTTTCGATCCTGGGGCATACAGACCAACATCAGTCCTAAACCAGGACTACAATGTATTATTTTAGCAGGTAGGCTAACTAAGATAAAGGATTATACATCTACACCAATGTTGCTTTGTTGGGGGGGGGGGCAGATGTTTGGTAGTGGATAGCTTGTCGGACAGTTTTAGGCTAGCTAGGGGTACAAGGCAGGGATGCCCACTGTCATCCCATTTGTTTTCTACATATTTGGAACCCTGGGCTATGCAAATAAGAAACTTGTCATTGTCAGGATATGAGTAGTACAGGAAGCAGGAGAAAATATCAATTTACAGATTTTATATATGTGACAAGTCCTGGTGGTGATGTCACACTGTTACTTGCCTTGCTGCAGAAACATGGAGAGTGAGTGGGTTATATGATGAATACAGCAAAAACAAAAGCAATTGCAGTGAATTACAAACCACAACAAACCCACATTTGAACTTGTACAAAAAAATGCCATGTCAGAAAGAAGTATTTGGGGAAAATGGTAGGGGCCAGCAGAAGAGATGTAAAAAATGGGAACGTATGGCAATGGACACTTGCAGCAAAATATAAGCAATTAAGATGTTTGGTACCTTTGGTACTTTATGTGTGCAATTCACACCCAAAGAAACCAGAAGACACCTGTGGGAAAGACTGAGAACGTTGATCAGAGAGTTTATACTAGGAAAGAAGAAGGCAAGAGTAAGCTGGGAGACTTTGACAATACCAGAAGAGATGGGAGAGTTGGGGGCCCCACACTTACAGAAATATTTTTGGTCTACAGAGTTAAGATTGCTATATTTACTATAGGATGACCAATATGAGTCAAGATAGGGACAAATGGTTAGGGAGCGGGAAAGATGGATTGATGGACATAATGAAGATGGATTTTGGGCTCTCACAAAGGAAGATAAGGACAGAATGATTGTGCGCTATGGAGCGGAGACATTTCAAACTTTGGCCAGGAGATTTTTAGATGAGAAGGTGGTGAAATAAATGGCACAGATAAGAATGCAGATCACACTAAAGCAAAATAGAAGGTGAGGGAGAGAAAGCAGGAGGTAGGATGCAAGAGCTCAATACAGAACCTATTAATTGGGACCAACTAATTTAGCCACAAGGGATTTTAACACGGAGGCAAGCACAGGAAAAATATGAATTACCTAAAAAGTTGTTTCTGCATTATACTGAATTGCTTAAAGAAGCTGAAAAGCTAAATGAAAAATGGGCACAACTGGAAAGGATACAAGACTCCACTTTGCTGATTTTAAATGCTAAAAAAGAAGAAGCGAAGAGCAAGAAGCTAATACCAAGGGCCTATAAAGGAAAGACTCCACCATTAATAAGTTAAGAGAATGCAGTAGCCAAGATGTAAAATAGGAGACCAGGAAGGAATTTTACCAGGGAGCAGTGTCAGGACATATGTTTATGAGTAGGAAAACTACCAAGGATAAGAAGTTTTGGATTTTTGCTTGGCATTGTTTGCACAAGTATTTCCAAACTCTGTACAGACTGCAAGCAATGTTACCGAATGTCTCCAACTTACATTGGAGATGAGACAATGGTAAGATACAGTGGATGCTAAAATACCAGGTTTTTGTGATATAAAAAAGAGACCACAATAAATCATTTGAAAACCTTTCCCACCTTTAATGTAATCTATAACCTCTACAATTCAATTGAAAAACAAGCAAATCTGTTAAGGGAAAAAAATATAAAAAAACATACAATAAGCTGGATGCATAAGTGTGGACACCCTTAAATTAATACTTTGTTGAAGCACCTTTTGATTTAATTACAGCATTCAGTCTTCTTGGGTAGGAGTCTATCAGCATGGCACATCTTGACTTGGCAATATTTGCCCACTCGTCCTTGCAAAAGCACTACAAATCTGTCAGCTTGCGAGGGCATCTCTTGAGCACAGCCCTCTTCAGGTCACCCCACAGATTTTCTATTGGATTTAGGTCTGGGCGCTGGCTGGGCTATTCTAAAACTTTAATTTTCTTCTGGTGAAGCCATTCTTTTGTTGATTTGGATGTATGTTTGGGGTCATTGTCGTGTTGAAAGGTGAAATTCCTCTTTATCTTTCAACAGACGCCTGAATGTTTTGGGCTAAAAGTGACTGGTATTTGGAACTGTTCATAATTCCCTCCACCTTGAGTAAAGCCCCTGTTCCAACTGAAGAAAAGCAACCCCAAAGCATGATACTGCCACCGCCATGCTTCATTGTGGTGATGGTGATCTTTTGGTGATGTGAAGTGTTGTTTTTGCGCCAAATGTACTTTTTGGAACTGTGGCCAAAACGTTCAACCTTGGTCTCATCAGACCATAACACATTTTCCCTAATGCTTTTGGGGGGCTTGATGTATTGTTTTGCAAATTTTAGCCGGGCATGGATTTTTTTTGTGTAAGAAAAGGCTTCCGTCTTGCAACCCTACCCCATAGTCCAAACATATGGAGAATATGGGAGATTGTTGTTACATGTAGTACACAATCAGTACTTGCCAGAAATTCCTGCAGCTCCTTCAGTGTTGCTGTAGGTCTCTTGGCAGCCTCCCTGACCAATTTCGTCTTGTCTTTTCATCAATTTTGGAGGGACGTCCAGTTCTTTGCACTGTCACTATTGTCCCATATTTTCTGCACTTTTTGATGACCGTCTTCACTGTGTTCTATGATATATCCAATGCTGTGGAAAGATTTTTTGTACAATTCTCCTGACTGATACCATTCAACAATGAGATTCCTTTGACGCTTTGGAAGCTCTCTGCGAACCATGGCTTTTGCTGTAGCAGGTAACTGAGTAAATGTCAGGAAAATCCTACTAGGACAGCTGAACTTTCTTTGGGGGTTAATCAGAGTTTCTTTAATTGATGGCAGGTGTGTACCCAAGAAGACTGAATGCTGTAATTAAATCAAAAGATGCTTCAACAAAGTATTAGTTTAAGGGTGTGCACACATATGCAACCAGCTTATTGTACATTTATTATTCTTTTATATTTTTTCCCCTAACAGATTTGTTTGTTTTTCCATTGAATTGTACAGGTTATAGGTCACATTAAAGGTGGGTAAAGTTTTGAAATGATTTATTGTGGTCTCATTTTTTATATCACAAAAACCTGGTATTTTAACAGGGGTGTGTAAACTTTTTATATCTGCTGTAGGTACGTGGCAATTTATCTTTTGGGAATGTTTGGAACGGTAAAACTTGAAAGTAGACTTGCAACACACATTAGGAATACTGACACAAGGAAGGTTGCAACTCACTAAAGACCCTTTTCTTTTAAACTGGGATCTGGAGATTAAACTACATATTCATTTAAAACCATTAACAAGACTTTAAATGATTGTGGGGAAAAAGTCACAACACAAAATGGAAAGCGAAAAGAAGGCCAAAATGGAAGGCAGTATTAGAAGAAATAATGAAAATTAAAAAGCTGGAATTACAGAATAGAAAGAGGAAAATAATTATATACAATGGAAATTGTAGGTATAGCAGAAAATACAGGGGACTGGACAGCTACAGAAGCAACATAAATATAAAGATTATAAAATATACAGGGCTAAGTAGTATTGTGCCTGATTTAGAACAGGACAGCAGAGAGGGAAAGCTACATTGTCTTTGTAAACATTTGTTGAATGAAGTGAAGGAATGGATTATAGGAGTAAAGGGATATGGTCAAATAAGACTTGAGTAGGTAAGTTTTTTCTGTTATGATTCCTCATTGTTTTCATTAATGATCTCTGTTACATGGATAAAATGAATTGTAAATACTGGTTTGTGAGTGAAGCTGAATGCAGCAAGTGAATAAGTGTTGTTAAAGACCGAGAATAATATAAGGCCTGGTAACTGGTATAATTGGAACCATGCGTGGGCAATGTACAAAATGTAAACTTTATAATAATGAAATAAACATTCTTAAAAATACTGGGGTCCAAAGATGGTTTCTTGAGGGCTTGTGAAACAACAGCCTCTTTCAGAAAAGTTAGAAATTCCTAGATACCAATATCTGACAAACAAGAGGAACAGCATGTCAGGTTTGGAACAACAAGCCTAGAGAGGCAAGGATCCAACATGCAAGTTATGATATGCAAGCTTAAAATTAAAGTTAAGAAGTCACTGAAATTCAGTAATTTGGAATGCCAAACACAAATGAAGAAGAAAAAAACTATACCAGAACCTAGTCCTCACAGCAGAGACTAGAGAAGTTGGATAGATAAAATTCAGAACTTAATAGTGACAACCTGGCCAGCAAAAACCTTTGAAGCCAATTCACCTAGAGAAGAAAAGATTTGCAGGTAGTGAAGCAGGCTGGGCTGCACAATCTATCCGCCACCTGAAACAGCATGGCAAATTAATTTGTCACTTCTGATGCTTCGTTGCGCAAATTAACAGCCTTCTTATGAGTGAATGTTGTCTGGCCTAAATTTCATCCAGACCAACTTTGTGACTTCAAAACCCAGATCCCTCATATGATGTTCCAAGCTTTGCCTTTCACACTGCAAAGATAAGGACTCGAGACTGAATCTTAGCTCACATTTCTTCAGTGGGACAGGCTGGACTAGTTTACAGCAAATCAGAGAGACCTATTACAGCCATCTCCATAGCATCCAGACCACCAGGATCAGCTTTGTGAAGGAAATGAAGAAGTGCAGAGAAATATAAATAAGAATTAACTTAAGAAATGTTATGACACTTCCTTAGTTCAAGATCAAGGAACTAAAATGGGGTAACACTACATCAGAGTAGGAGAGAAAGTGATCAGGCCACCAGGCTGGGTTTTCCTTCAAGTCAGATGTGGTCATGTTGAATAGAAAAACAAAGATGTCAAGCATCACATTCCTCAGACCCCAGTTCATCAAAAAAATCAGTTCTTGGAATGGTATTGCATTATATGGCTGCACAAACAGATCATTCTTGTGTGAGCTGTTTCTTCCCCCTTCCCTTAGTGACTCCCTCTCCCCCACACACAACTACCAAAAATACTTCAATAACCCAACACACTGATGATTCCACCTTAATTTGCTCAGCCCCTAACTTAACTGGACTCCAACTAATAACTCAAGAATCCTTCTCCTCAATAGAATTCTGTCTCAAACTCCCAGCTACTTCTGAATCCTAAAAAGCAAAACTAATGTTGCTCACACTTTAACATTACTCTGACAGCAAAAACTTCTTCACAATTACATTGACAAACAACACTAGAATTTAGTTAGTTACTCATACAAAACTTGTAGGAGTTATTATAGATGAAAAACTAAAATTTGATCTCCACCTTCAAACAGCAATTAAGACCCACCAAAAACTAGGCCTACTGCATAACTCTCAACCTCAGAGCAAGAAATCTGGAAAAGCCATAAATAAAAGTGGGATAAAGGCTCCAAAATATGGACAAAATTTAAATATTGCTCTTACAAACTTAGAAAGTTGACAGAATAACAGGTTTTGCATTAGCGTGAATTTTCTGAGGGGTATGCAGTCTTAAATTAAAATGTCTGCCATTATTTTCTAAGTTTTTTAATGACTTGCCATTAAGTTGTCAGAAAACCACAATTTTATGAAAAACAGACCAAAAACATGAGGCAAAAATCTGGACATTTTGTGAAAATCTGTACGGTTGAGAAGTATGTATGGAGCTTTACCTTTCCTTACCAGCAGTAGTATGAAAACTACAACCTCAACATACTGACTTCCTGCACTACTCTACACATCTCCAGTGTTCACAAACAATGCAAAACACCAATATTACAACAAAATCACAACATTTGCTGTCATCAAAACTCGTCACTGCACAGCCTTGAAACTTAACTGAGTAGCACTGCACAACCACTTTACCTGTTAAAAACCTAAAACCTGCCAATAACATACTGTACTTGCCCAGGAAATGCCTCTCTCTAAAAATCTTGTACACTATTACTGCCCAAACTGATTTCTGGGCTCCACAAACAAGTGCCTTGTGTCCGTTACTAAAACCAAAAATATTGCTGGTGATGCCTTTGCACTCTTACTCTGTTTCCAAAATTTGGAACTCAGTTCAAGTATCAGAAAACTAGCAAGCCTACATCTCTTTAAATTAAAACTGCAAGAATATCTCAAACACAGATGGCTCTACTCTTGTACATGTATTTTTTTTCTATTATCTGATATTGTCATATCAATTTTAACCTATGTCCTTACTGTTCTTTATTTATGCCTGGTTGTCCTTGTATTTGCCTCTCACTCTTTCTTCTAATTGTTCTCTGGTATTGGAGATTTCTTCCCCGGGCCTCTGCTACAATGGAGTTTATTTATTTATTTAATTTTATTTTACATTTGTTTACCAGGAGAGTCCGACTGGGCATAAAACCCTTTTTCAGTGAAGGCCTGGGGAGAAAAGCTCAATTGTTAGTAACTATTTTGTTAGTAGAAAGAAAATTGTATAATACAATAAAGAAAAAAATAGCAACAGGCATTTATAACAGTAAAAAGACTAGGACAGAATCTGATACGGAGTTACTGGTAGTCCAGAAAAACTCACAATCTGCAGATGAATAAATTGGTCAAATAGCGGAAATGAGGCCCTATGTTCTTTGTGGGAATGACTGAAAGTTGTGAAGAAGAAACAGCGAGGGGTCTGTTGCAAGACAAGCATGCTGAACCTCCAGGGAGAAAAGCAATCAGAAATGTCATCAGCATTGATGCCACAAGAAAAGAATACGAGAGAACTGCAATATTCAAGAACTGTAGAGAAAGGCACCTGTATATCTTAGACATATCTTGTGGCAGCAAGAACATTCCCAAAAGGGAGAACCGACATCCAGACAGTGCAGATCTAGAGGACCACTGAAGAAAACACAGAGTATGACAAAAGAACATGATGCAAAGAACTGAAACGTTGTCTTAGAAAGGAAAAAATATATATGCATGTGTATGTGTGTGAATGTGTTTGTAACCATGGATTGTGACGGAGACAAGCAGGAAAGAAGAGATTGGCCAGATGAACAAACTGGTTGGCCAACTTACACAATTAATTGAGCTTTTAACGCCACTCAGCCAATCAATGGTGGAATTGGCATCCACTATTCAAGAGGGGCGGAACCAGAGTGCAGTCGGCACCCACGGAGGTAAACGGAGGAACAAAACGAGTAGTGAGAGAGGACGTGAAAACCCTGAAGCCGTTTTCAGCGCAAACGGATGTGAAAATGATGAAGAACATAGTTTCAATAATACTCCAAGGGTTTGAGTTCTAGAGATGATGAAGCTTGCACCAGTAATGGTCAACAACAATATTCCATTCCATTGGGGCAAGGAAGAAGTAATTTAGGACATAACAACAACAATGGACATACTGATTTGAAGGAATGGTTGCAGGTTAGTTTCTCCTCCAATTTTAAAAATAGAACTGTGACATCTGGAGTTGAAACGGACAGTTATAAGAATCAATTATTAAAACTTCACAAACTACTGTTTAAATGCAAAACTCTAGACATAGAAAATAGCTATTTACAAGAATGCATTTCCCAGGGCATTGTGCCCAAAGGATTGAGAATTTGGAAATATCCAAATAATGTAATAACAGGAAGCATTTTTCATAATGAATTAATAGAGGTTTTTAATAGATGTGGGCTAGACATTTTAAAATGTATTATTGATGAAAATAATAGGGTGAAGAAAAACCTGTTAATTGAAATTGAGAGTGTGAATAATTCCATTAAAAATGACTTGATGTTCTCCATACCTGCTGAAAAAGAAAAATATTACAATATTCAAGGGGAGGTTGATGGAGAATGTAATGAACTTATTAACAGAAAGATAAGGAAGTTGGAACGTGATATTATTGAGTATAAAATAACAACAGTTACCCAAAACCAAAAGCAGGTACTAGGTTTTGGGAAAATAGTAATAAGGGGGAATGGAGAGACATTAACAAAGAAGAACAAGTTAGAATAGGGGAACAAGTTTCAGAGTTAGATGACTTTAACCAATTCCCACAAATAAGAAGATCAGAAAAGATTAAAAATAAGATGAAACACCAGCAGCAGTACACTTCAAATTTTCGAGGGGGGGGGGGCAATAAGTTGGAGGGAGAGGTACTAAATACTGATGGTGCTCCCCACCCCGACTTAGGAGAAAATACTGTACAAAATACTGACATTATACAAGACCCAAACTATTCACACAGATATATTTATGAAAATTTCAGCATTTATAACTATAGTCCAATTGTTATGTGTGCAATAAACCGTTTTTAACAATCGTTCCTTGGGCTTTATTGTTTCATCAACTGCCTTGGGCTGTTGGAGTTCTATGTGTGTGAATGCATATAAAAGATTAACAAATATATATGATTATTAATGTATGTATATATATATATATATATATATATATATATATATATATATATATACACACAAACACACACACACACACACACACACGCGCACACACACGCACACACTTTAAATGTTAGTAAGCTAATTGCAGCTCACGCAGAACATTTTCCTTCTAAGGAGTTAACTCTGCTTACACTTCTCATGGAGGTTGTTAACTCACATCTACAGTGTTTCGGTGTTTATTCATCATTCTGCCACCCCAAAAACATTGGAGCTTTCCACAGACACTCTGCACATTAATAATTTCAGTCATCTGATTGCTGTATATCCTTAACGCACATATGTATGAATGTCTGTCTGTACACTCCTCGTTCCCACATACAGACATATATAACTGTGTGTGTATGCAGATATATATGGGACTCTGGGATTTGGTTGAAACACTAGGTGGTCAGCATCCGTTTAATTGACCACAGTTGGTCAACTTATGCAGATGGTCAACAGGTGTGCTAGAGCAAAAATCCTCGGGTAGGTGAATAGTCCCTTTTCCTGGGGATAGTGTGATCTAAGAATTAGTATACATAATTATCAAGGGGTGTGGGGAGTGCAGTGGGCTTGTACCACCCTTCAAAAATGACATTCTTTGCCTGTTGTTGTTTGCTTGTCAACATATGCATTGTCATCCTTTTGTGGTCACTATGCCTGCCATCTATGTTGTTGATTTGTCAACTAAATTAAGTAATTCTACGCGTACATACGTACATGCATACATATAGAGAGAGTCCTGCACTCTACTGAGTCACTGTCACTGGCTGGTTTACAGACAGGACCCAAGAAGTCAGGATCAGTGAAACCACCATAACCAAAAGACCGGTCACCAGCAGAGTACTCCAGGACTCTGTGCTGGACCTGCTCCTATTTGGCATCAACTTCTTGGAAGTCATGGCTTCCGTCTCATTAGGTTTGGAGATGACTGTAAATTGGGAGCTATTATAGATTCCCCACAAGATGCCAACATCTTGCAAGAAGAATTAATACAGACAAATAACTAGTACCAAAGCCATGGCCTAAAACTCAATGCCAAAAAATGCATTATAATGCCCTTTGGGAAACTGTCATCCCAAGTTAATTACTCCATCAATAAAACATCCTAAGAGTCAACCCAATAGTAAGGGATTTGTGAACATATGTAGGCAGCAATCTGGCCTCTGACCAACATGCAGTTAAGATAGTAAGAAAATAATTTTATGTCGCCTAGCTTACAGGTAAGAGTATGCATCCAGGTCCAAGGAAGTTATAGTAACCACTCTACTCTGCCCTTAACAGACCTATCATTAAATACAATGCTCCTTTAGCATGTGTCTAACCAGACACTTGCAACAGTTGTGATGCCCACAACTGTTTCTCACTAGGAAAATTCAGGGCATGAATACCCTGTCCTACACAGCGTGCATAAAGGCTCTTTCACTGTATTCACTCTCCAACAGATTGCTGACAGGGAATCTTTGCCTGGGTTACAGGGCTTCCTCAGACCCAGCCCTGATGGATCTGTTGCACATGTGCAAAACTAACAGCACCAGAAACACTAGATCCAGTAATCTAAACTTCACTTGTGATACACAGAACATGCTGGAGAGACAGAAATGTGTCCCATATGATCCCTGTACCATGAAATGAGCTCCTCATCAATGTAAAACAGAGATCATCTCTGACTCTATTCAAACAAAACCTTGACAACGGGATGAGGAATCATAAATTTACCTGCAGTCTGGCCTCCATGCCGCTTATGGTCAGAGGCTGTCAAAGAAAAGTATTATCCTAACTACCACCACCCCGTCAAAAATTCTTAGTTATCTGCCTACTAACATGCGCCCCTGATAAATGCCCATGACACTCGGGACCCAAATGGTTTGGTGTTGGTGGATAGACTTTTAAGGAGCCTAGTGGTCATTAGCTTTAGTAACAGCTAACAACGTATGAACCTATATATATATATATATATATATATATATATATATATATATATATATGTGTGTGTGTGTGTGAGTGTGTGTGTGTGTGCGCGCGCGTGCATGTGTGTATATATGTATAGAGTCATACCTTGTTCGATAAATCAACATGGTCAGTAATGCAGATATTGACACATTACCATGCATATGCCGAGAAAGAACCTTGGCGCATGCAAATGTCAAATAAAAAAATAACATCATTTTTTGGAGGGAGAGGCAAGCCCCCCCTCATGTGTTGTGGGGTGGCTGTGTCCCCAGACCCCCACTAATTATATATACTAAACACCCAGATCGCACGATTCCCAGGGAAAGAGAATACTCCTCTATGATTTTCGATCTTACACAGTTGTTGACCATCTGCATTTGTCGATCAAATGTGGTTGATTAAACAAATGTTGACCACCTAGCATTTTGACCCAAAGTCTGACTCCTACCCACACACACATATATATATATATATATATATATATATATATACATACATATATATATATATATATATATATATATATAAAAAGGAGTCATGTTATTTTATTGAGTGCTCATTTCATCTAACTCTCTTTACTGAAAACTCATTTCACTGAATCACAATTCCTAAAAACTGTAGAAGTCTATGTACAGTGTGTGATGTCATCATTTGTGATGATAGGAGTTGCTAGAGAAATGCATTTACAACAGTATGTGTAGATTAGTAACGGCCATCATTATGTTGCACCCCCAGATCTGTAACAGTTTGTGTTTGTGCACCAGCACTGATTTGCTGTGTGTGCTATTTTTTCTTTTCTCTGTGGTTGTGCGACCATGGAATTGGGTGTGGGGGTGCAAGGGTCTTGCCTCCTGCAAAAAACATTTTTAAGGCATTTTTGTTGTGTACAGTGCTTCTATGAATTGTGATTTTATTACTACATAGTTTGTTTTTTCAAGCAAATGCTGTTTCACTGACCTCATGGACTGCTTCTTTGTTCAGAAGTGAAATGTAAATTCACAAAAAAAGTTGAGTATTTTATAAGGAAAGAGCTCCTTTCCCTATGCAGATGTAAACACACTGCACCCCCACTATATTACAGACAACCATATTATAGGGAACACAGCAACTCCCCTAAAGTGACAACACTGGAGAACCTTGATTTTACAGATGAGGCTTGAGACTGAGCACAGTAAACTGCAGAACTACCACATACATACACATACCCAAGTGTGATGAGACAAACTAGAAACAGGAAAAGCACAGAGAGAGAACAGGTGCCATTTTGGATAAGGATGAGTTGAAAAGTCGGCAATAATTGACAGTACGTATACAGAACACACCACAGCTAATCCTCTGCCCATCTTTTGTTACTGCCATGATTTTACTGCATCACTCTGCACCCTTACTGACATAATTAACATTACATATTGCTACCGAGAGAGGCTTGTGAGTGCTCTTCTCAAACAGAAGACCCTAGTCTTATTTTAGGTGCAATCAAATAGCGGTTTCTAAAAATGTGGGGAAAATAAAACAATAACACAATGCAAGAATATAAAATGATAATGTTTGCCAAGCTTTCACTGTCTCAGTTCTGTGCATCATTATTTGGCAACATCAAATACAGGCTGGAGAAGTGAAATATATTCTCTATTTACCTGTGAAAGATCCCAGGTGTTATTTTTCATTTTTTCTTCGAGCTTAGCTCGGACATTCTTTAACCTCTCTATCAACATGGTTGTCTGGGTTATGTTGCTCTGCAGTCTGCAGTAAAGTACTTTATCTTCTGCATCAATACTTTTCAACACAGCTTTCTCTTGTTCCTCAATACACTGCTTCAGTACGGCAAATTCATCTATAAGTGATGCTTTCACACTTGACACAGATTCCTAAAAACAAAGCAGTTTTCTTGGTTAACTGAGAAAAATTATATCAGCTTACAGATGTGTATTAATGTCTGAATGTGGGCCTAATCCCATTACGCTAAAAGAAGTACAAAATGAAACAACAGCATGTAGAGTACAGCCCTACCCTTCAGTAAAACAAGTTACAGCTATACAATGAGTGCAGACATGTTTGCCTCCACTGTTAATATGCCCGACCGCCATTAATAACTTGAGCCTGACACTACTTATGGAACACACTTTCCCCATGATCACCCTACAGACACACCTTGGATGGATGCTGTCTTTACTACACTGGACAAAAAATAAAGGAGCAACCAGGAAGAAATGTGCTGAGTTAAGTGGCTACCCTGATCCCAATCAAGCCCCTGGGATGGGTTTTGCCAATATGTCACACAAAAATGAAAGTGCAGTTACGGACCCTGGAACTTGAGTCGATAACTTACTATGTTTTCATCATGTAACAATGCATACTCAGTAAATCCTTACACTCAGCACAACTAATCACCAAGGGAATTCCAATCATTCTGTTACAGTCAGGACTGATTAGGCCAGTCACAGAGTACAATGCTCCCTTTGGGATGTACCTCACTAGATATATCAACAGCTAGAAAATCCACAGAGGTTCCTAACTGAGTAGATCACAAGCCTTAAGACCATGAACTACCAGAACAGGCTAGAAGCACTGTCCCTTTATCAGTATTTTACAGATGTTTGAGGGGAGACCTACATCTACCATGCCATTGGAGACCTGGGATGTCCTCTTGTTATCTTAGCAAATCTAATATTTTCACTAACACTTGAAACATGGACCCAAATCTTCAGCAATAGACAAAATAGTGTGGAGAGCCAGGTTTATCACACAGTGCATTTTCCACCTCTGGAACAGAATTACCATGCAGGTTAGACAATGCATTTCACTAGTATCCTTCAAACAGAACTTGGATGCCTGGATGGGTCCCCACAAATTTACATCAGGATTGACTGGACTAGCCCTCCTTCAGAAAAGGGGTACTGCCTAAGGGTTGGTACTGGCAAGATGTATATATAAACTATATATAAACCAAATCTATGAATAATGACATTTAAATGAAGGGAATAACAGAAAATGCTGCAGTAAAAAGAAACAGGACACAGCTATGTGTATCTCTCTGTGCACCTTTATACAGAGAAGAATGTACACCGAAAACTTTTGTGTTGCATCTCATACATGTGTTCACAGGTGTAGCAAGAATACTCAGAAGTATTTGCTTGCATTAGTTGGCACCACTGCCGAATGGGCAATATAGCCCCACAGGCCTAGGACAAACAAGTGCCACAGAGACAGGCTGACTTGTATCCTCATGGAGAAGGAGATCAAAGCTCCTTAAAGAGAGGATCAGGATACTGTTAGCAGTTTGGTCAGTGGAATTCACTCACATGATAAATCAGTGGTGGCTGTGATCTTACTATACCCATGGATACCACTGTGAGTGTAGGTCTTATCTTAGCTACAAGCACATTTCAGCAACCTACCGTGGACACGTCTGGGTTCCTCACAGGCATCTGCCTCATGAATAAGAAGCAGAGCACTGCGGTAAAATAAAATAAAATCCTTGCAACTAGATAGCAGATCGCTGCAGAGAACGTTACAAAAAAGTAGACTTCTCTGTTGATCAGTATATCTCTACTGATTTTACAAGGAAAGTTTTTAAGAGGCAACCATCATAGCACACTAATTAATTGCTAAAAATAGCAAATAAGAAATCATATGAGGTTAATGTATAAAAAATACCCTATAAGATACACCTTGGATAAGCACAAAAAAAATGTAAATTTAATTAACACTTATGAGGAAATAACTTACATAAGTTGAACTATGGAAAGATGGTGGCTTGGCATACCAAATAACAAAAAAAGCATTTCAGAGACATTCAAGATCATTTCACTCTGAATGCTTGGGTAACACAGCATTGTTAATACAGAAAAGCTTGATGGATTACCTATTAAGCAATACTTTCTTTGGAGTATCAGCAGGGACTATCCTTCCTACATTCATACTAGATCTAACCCTTTTTAAGCGCAACCTGGATAACTAGATGGGGAACAGAAAATACACCCCTGGGATTCCACCTATGTCCCTGCTGGACAGTGGTATCGGGTGCTGACTTGTTGGAACATGGGCTAAATTCTTGGCTAGGCTTGCAAGGGCCTCAGGGCCAATAGCCTAGTAACTTCCTATGATCCTATGAGGGAACTTCTTGCACAAATAATCACAGAAGACATGGTAACAAATGTATTGAATTCAATCAGGCCAAATAGAGCTGCAGGATCTGATTGTCTGAATGCCTTTGTCTTGGTCAACATTAAAAACACAACCATTTTGTGCCTTATTTATTGATTCAATGGACTCTGGATACAGAATATACTAAATATAAAGTGAAATCTGTTACTGTGGCAGCTATCACTAAAAGTGGTGATAAAAACACAGTGGCTCATTAGTGTGATGATCACTATATTTAACTGTTTTGACAAGTTCTTGTTAAAATTTGTTTCCCCCCATAACTTATGCAACTGGTTGATTTGTCTCAAAGTGGATTTATGAGCAAATGCTCTTTCTTCTCAAACTTATATTCTAAAACAACATCACAGATACAAATAAAGAAGGCCTGGCAGCAGATGTTATTCATCCAAATCTGGTTAAGGCCTTTGAAAAAATGCCAAGCCAGGATACACTATTAGTTTTATTAACTTTACGGTTAACCCTAATAGTGTAAAATGGATAGTAATATTAATAATAATAGGAAATGGCACTATTAACGTGTGTGGTAAGTATTCCACAGGTAAGTCTGTATAGGAAGATATTGTGCACAGCTCTGTACTTTTATTAATGTATTTGTTTACTGAAGACGATATGTCTACCTTGCCAATTAATGATATGAGGGTGGATGGCTATGTTTGTACATCACACTAAGACAGGTGCTGTTCTTGCAAATGTGTTTAAACAGTGAAGACTCTGGAAGAACTTGGACTTGTTATATACATCATCATCATCATCAATACCATCAACCCACTTTTTCTCATTTTTCTACATGGATCTGAGGTTTCGTATCAACTGTTGCCATCTCTCTGTACTCAATGCCATACTCCTGTCTTCTTCAACACCAATACCTGACTGTTGCAGGTCTTCTCACACACAATCCATCCACCTCTTTAATGGATGCCCTCATTTCCTCTTTCCTACTTTCAGTCTGTCCCAAATCTTCTTCACCAGATTGTCTTTTGCTTTTTGGCACATATTCCCAGACCACCATAATCTGTTTTATTTGATCTTTTCTACAACTGGAGCTACTCTGGCTTCTGCTCTTATAAAATCATTTCTTCTTCTGTCCCACAGTATGCATCCTACCTCCCATTTCAGGCACTTCGTCTCCATCCCCTCTAGCTTCCTCAACTGCTCTGCCTTTACTGCCCAGGTTTCTGTACCATACAATAGTACTGGTTGCAACACTGTTTTGTACACCTTACTTTTCAGCTTCTTTGGCATTCTTCTGATATATATACTACAACCGACTCTGGGTGACAGTTGGCTGCAGCCCCTCTGATTCTAGTTTGACCTCATCATTTAGACTTCAGTTCACCTCAACCACCCCTCTCAGATAATTGAAACTGTTAACCTGTTCCACTACATTGTCTTCTATCTCAATTCACAGCTTCTTCTGATTTCCCCATTTGCTGCCATTACAACTGTCTCATCTGTACTCAGTTTCATCCCATGTGCCTTCAGTTTTGCATTCCATTCTCCTATCCTTTGCAGAAGTTCTTGCTCGGAGTCTGCCTGTAATGCCACATCATCTGCATACAGGAACTTTGTTGATCTGTCCCCTCCGACCTGTTTGCTAATATAGTCCTTCACCAGTATGAACAGCAGTGGGTTCACAGCCGATTTCTGATGTACACCCACTCCCACTGGAAACCCCTCTGTGAGATCGAACACTGTTTGGTCTTAAGTCATTGGGTCCTCGTACAAAGCTTTCACCAATTCTACCAATGTTTCTGGGACTCTGAACCACTGCAGGAATGCCCAAATTAGCCTTCTTGGGACCCTTTCATATACTTTGCCATATCTAGGAATGCTGAGCTGGGCTCTTTCACTTTGGCATTCTTCTGATATACTACAACTGACTGTCAGTGCCAGTTGGCTGCAGCCCCTCTGATTCTAGCTTTAAAGTCATCATTCAGACTTCAGTTCTCCTCAACCACCCCTCCCACATACTTGAAAGTGGGTCCTTGTACAAAGCTTGCTCTAATTCTACAAATGATTCTGGGACTCTAAACCACTGCAGGACTGCCCAAATTAGCCTTCTTGGGACCCTGTCATACAAATTACCATATCTAGGAATGCCCAGCTGGGCTCTTTACTTACTTTGGCATTCTTCTGATATATACAACTGAACCAGTATGAACAGCAGTGGGCTCACAGCCGATCCCTGATACACACCCACTCCCACTGGGAACCCCTCTGTGAGATCCAACACTGTTTATTCTTAAGTCACTGGGTCCTTGTACATAGCTTGCACTAATTCTACCAATGTTTCTAGGAATCTGAACCACTGTAGGACTGCCCAAATTAGCCTTGGCTTGGGACCTGGTCATACACTTCGCCATATCTAGGAATGCCCAGCTGGGCTCTTTACTTACTCTGACTCTTTACTCTTCTCTGGCTTCTTCTCAACTATCTGTCTCACTGCAAACATTGTGCTGCATCCTGATCTGCATCCAAACTGCGCATCTCCCAGCTTACTTTCTACTACTCTGCGTACACGTTTATCAGCCACTCTCTCAAAAACTTTCATGCAATGTGACAGAAGTTTGATATCTCTGTACTGCCCAGAGTTGTGAACGTCCCCTTTATTCTTGAACATAGTCATTTGAGATGTGCCTTTCTCTCCGCACTGCTATGAGCACCCTCAGCAGCCTTTTCTCCCCTATCTTACGCAGCATCTTTATCATACCTGCTGTGGCCTCATCACAGCCTGCTGCTTTCCCTGACTTCCTTTTCCTTAGAGCTGTTCTTACTTCTTCTAGGGTGGGCTCCTCCTCCTCTCTCATTGTAGGCTGTGCCTGGGCCAGTACAGCTTCTGTGGGTTTTCTTCATTCAGAAGCTGCTGGAAGTACTCTCTCCATCTGCCTTTGATGTCCTGTGGACTTGTGAGCAGGTTGTTGCTGGCATTCCTTATGAAGGGTGTCTAACTATCTTCTTTATCTTTCTGCCTTTGCTCTGCAACCTGATATAGTTTCTTTATGCCATCTACTGGGTCACTTTTCATAAGCTGGTAGAGTGCCTCTGATGTCTTTTTTTTTTTTTTTTTTTTTTTTTTTGCCATTGCAACTACTTTCCTAGCTTCTTTGTTGGCCAACCAGTATTTCTTCCTGGCCTGGTCCGTCTTTCCTATCTAACACTTTTTCCTGCACTCCCTCTTTCTTTTGATGACTTGCTAGACCTCTGCATTCTAGCACCAGCTCCCCTCATGTACCTTATTTCCATACCTGGCTCAGCTCCATATCTGTCCTGTTTTGAGGTGCTGCTATTCTTCTTTATCTCCACTCATTTCATCTACTTCTTGAAGTGCTAGAGCCTTGACCTTGACTAATTCCTTGAACTGTTGTGCTTTCTTTCTAGTTAACTTCCGGGTCTTCAACCTGGCCTCTGTTGACCTCAGAGCCTTCAGCTGACTGTGTCAACCCATGGTTTATGCGGGTTGACTTTCACCGGGGATGACTTTGCAATGTCTCATTCTAACCCAGTGCCCTTTCATATACATGACCCCCAAATACTGAAGACCAGAAATAATTCAAATAGCCTAGACTGGGAAAGACTGGATCCCTTAAGGACCTGTGCTACAGTGCAAGACTGGTTAAGCTGCAACTATACTCAATTAATTACTGTTTGATTATTGGCAATTTAATTTTGACATAAAAGTGCCTACATAATGAAGGCCTAGTGTCAATTATATCTAATAATCACAGTATTACCACAAGGAGGAATAATCTATTAGTGCAGGTAAACAGCTTTAAAACAAGTCTGAATAAAGGGATTGTGTGTTCAGAGCACTGCTAGGGCTTGGAATTCACTTCCACTTTTCATCAAGCTTGGCAGAAACACTGAATGTTTTTAAGACTGAATTGGATGCATAGTTTGTAAGTAGAATTTTTTGAGTCTAGGCATTTGTTTAGGACGCAAACTCCAAATACATTTTAACATTATAAACAGTTCCTCATTATTATGCTGATGCTTGTAGAACAATGTATATGGTTCCCAATACTGCACAGAAAAGAACCAGCACTATGAGTGGCTTCTATAGTGTAGTACTCCTCCCCAAGGTGTTACTTGCCAAAGATTGCACTCGCGTGGCAATAAAGGGCACACCTGGCCCACAGTTACACTACGATATCAGCAGGAAATGTTACCAGCCCCTGAACTGCCTGGATGTCTGTGATGTGTGTGTGTGTGTGTGTGTGTGTGTGTGTGTGTGTGTGTGTGTGTGTCTGAAAATGGGGACACACCAGGTGGTTCATATGATTCCCATGTAGGCCACACATCTGACCTGTATATCTGCTTTCAACATGTTGAGTTCTCAAAGGTCATCCACTTCCAGAACTAACACACCATCTCTGCCAGGGGAGGTTTCCAGCCCTAATTCCTCATGTCACTGGAGTGACTGTAGGTCCATGTCATGTTGTGGTACTCCGTCTGTGTCACACAAGGAAATTATGTCTTTCACTGTTTATCAATCCAGCTAATGCAGTCCACTATGATGTGTATCCACACCACATATAATTTGACAGTCTAGTGTTTTTGTGTCCCCTGTGCAAATTGTGGGGACAGTGAGCCACAACACTCTCCCTCTTGTGTTATGCTGACATGATGTCTGTTGCACACTAGGACCAAACAATGTACTGACAGGCAAACTTTGGTAGGAACAGTGCAAGCATTGTGCTTATTATGTGTAACACTGCCTATAGCTATGGAGGAGAAGTTGCCACCTTGCCAGCACTGCCATGTATTACATCTCTTACTGTCTGAGGGGCAACTGATACTGACAGCACCTCATCCAGCTTCTGGTAAAGTGTTAGACCAAAACTTCAACTTCCAAGCTCACAGAAAAAAAAGTTAATTTTCTAATGTTCTGGACTAAGAAAATGTCTTGCTTACTAACGTCTCCTGCAAAAGTTGCCATAGGCAAGGGACCCATTTTAGTTCAGCTTGAATATAGTCTGCCCATAGTAGCTGCAGCTTCCACCAAGCCACAACCACTCTACAAATATCACAAATAAAATGTTGTTTCATCACAGCCTGTTGAACTAATGAACATCACTGACATTCTCTTTCAGAAGCGAAACAGATACAAGTCAAAGAGCAGACCTTGTACTTGGCTCACTTCATTTCAGACTGATCAAGCTTGAGGTATTATCCAAACTCACATTAAAACTCCCTCCAAAAAAGCATCTTCCTGCCACCTCAGAAGACATTTGTAGGCAGTGCAAACCAAACCACAAAAAAAGTATTTTTCTTTCCTCTAATTTCTTGCTTAATCTTTTTTGTATATCTTCTGTCTGGAAATTCTGAGATTCTTGCATAACAGTAATTATACATAATTTCTTTCTTATCTTCAATAGTCCACTCTTATCACCTTTATGGCTCTTTTCTGGCCTATCAGTTTTTGTGATTTTTGTGGACTGCTACCTCCTTCTACAACAGGGGGGGGCCATCCTTCCCCTTGTCTTGGCCTAGCCCCATTGTAGGAATGTTTGTGTCTTGAGGAGTCTACACTGCCATTTCTTCCATTCCTGGCACCAGTGTGCCTACCAGGCTTGGGCACTTTTCTGTCCTGGGACTCATGCACCCAGCTGTCTTTTTTATTTTTAACCTACTTCTGTCCATGATATATGACATATAAAATACAGTCTACATAACTGTGTCATCTTTGTGAGACTTCATGAAAAACACGGTCCACCTTGTGAAGGTACTCACAAAGACCTGAGGATGAATTAAATTCCAGCAATACTACTGTCCTTTTCTTGCCGATTTATCTCTCCATTTGGACCCCTCTCTCCACTCTCCTGTGTGGGCCAAGGTGGGGCTGTGTGCGACTACACATTAGACGGATGCATGCACTGCCGCACTTGGTCTCTGAATGGTTAGTGTGCCACCCTCCCCAACCATTAGCCATGGGCCATGCAGCCTGACAGTCTGAAGACCATTTTCATGACTGCTCAAATTCTACACCCTCCGTCTGCTTCATCCTGTGCACATGCAGACTTCTGTTAAGACATAGGAGCATATGAACACGTATTGCTATGGATATGTGTACAGGTACTAAGAATATGCCAATTCCACACGGGCACATATTTAGAAGGTCTTGTAATGAGTGCTACTATAAAACATAACACTTCTTGACAGGTTAATCCGTAAAATGGCCTGTTGTCATGGCATTGCAAAACCTCCATCCATTCAAAGCACTGTACCTGCAGCTCTAGGCATTACAACATTTGGCAATCAGGAAAAACATGAGGCATTCTGAAAACATAAACACATAAGAAACATGCAACATGTGGCATGTCTGGGATCAATGGCAAAATATAAAGTTCTCACCTGTGAAATTCTGTCATCTACTGATAAACATTTTAGAAATCCATTTATCAGTGCTCAGAACTTTGCAACTCAAATGCAAACAATATGGTGACAGATCTCCAAACTTAGCAAGTTTAAGCCCAGCTTGCATATTAATTAGCTAATCACGTGTCATAGCATTAATATTGATAAATTGCGTTATTTTATTGTTATGTACTAGAACCATTCTATGCAACAGGTGTATGAGAGCCTTATCACGTTCATGGGGTCCCAAGGCCAGTGCATGACTGGTACATATATACATTTGTTGCGCTACTGAGTACTTAAGTACTGCGAAATGTGGATCTTGAAAATGTGTCATGATGGTTTGCACTTTATTCCACCACTTGGCCTATGACATCCTGAAAGACAGAGATGGCTGCTAGCAGTTCAAGGCATACAACTCCTGCATGGAGTGTGAAAAAGGCAAACATTTTTCTTCATCTCACTCACAGGGATTTCAAGCAGGGGCTACTGAGTCATTGCAATGGATTCTTTAGGAAGATGTATGCTGGTATGACCTTGGCCAGAAACTATCAAGAGCTATAGGCCTTTCATAAATCGGCAGAGAAGTGTAGACACTGTTATGATGGCCTCAGGTGCCATGGCATGGACTTCACTTCCTCCAAGAGCCCCCCCCCAACTGCACACACACACTGGTTAATGAATGGGAGTACACACACACACACACACACACACACACACACACACACACACACACACACACACACCTTTGTCACTCCCTGAGCAAGCAAGTAGCTATCAGCATCGGAGAAGGGTACACCAGTGTGTATATACATTTGTTCTTCAAACACGACACTTAACAGAATTTGCATAACTTTAAACTTACTTTCAGCAAATTCTTCTCTTGTTCCCTCTGCAAGATTACTTTCTCATGGTCTTCAATTCTACATGTGACTTGAGTTATTTTCTCATTCAGTTGCTCCTTGAAAAAACAAGTACACATTTTATGATAAAAATTTACAAATAATATATACTGGAATATGCATATGCAAGTCTGGATTTATTTGTGTAAGCATTTTATTTATTTATTAAACATTTGTTAATTAGATTGGTAGTCCACTGTCCCTTTTCAGCTACAAAGGGAAATGAAGCATAATACATACAAATCATTTCAGCTTAGCCAGTCATGCAACGTTTTTTTTTTTTTTTTGTAGGTACATGTGGGAAGAAACAAGCATATATTGTGAACATGAATGCAGTTATGGGAACAAATTATGACCTTAAGTCAAAACTGAGCCCTGGAATTGCAAAGCAAAAACCTTACCAATAAGGTACCATTATGGCCATTTTAATTACTGAATAAAGAGTGGGTCTCCTCCTACAAAACAACAGTAGAATTTTATAAAAATTACAGTTAGAAAGTGTGAAAATATGCTAATGCTTTCACATTTCTATAAGCAAACAGCAATGATTTGAAAAGAAGTAACTTCTAAACAGTAATTTTAAGAAAAAAATGTTATCAGTAAAAACAGTCCAAAACGTAATTCTTGTAAAGATAAATCGTTTCAAGTGGATCCATTTTTTCTGGTTACCATCAAAAGTAGAGCATATGAGTCATTTTTCTCACTAAAATACTTCTTCAAATATTTTAAAATGCTGATAAATAATCCCCCCCCCCAAAATGAGTGGGTGGAATTCATGGTCATAGACTGCACGTCTGCAAGTGAAACTGGCAAACGGCAGTGGTAACAAATTCATCATGTCCAAATAAAGCAGTGCTGGGTCACATGTGCACAGCTTACATTGACCAACCTACCCAAACTGTGCCAAATGTACAAATTTAAGAAAGCAAGCAAGACAAGTCCCGTACGGATACATCAGGCAAGCATAGATGTGAAAATCAGCTGCAACTTCTTACATATACTAAGCAAGCAGAGATGTGCAGCCTTGAGCTAATACTTCAAAATTTTTGCTCTGACATGATAAGCAGGCATAGAACAGAGCATGAAATACAGCCTACATCCTGCTAAATGCATCAGCATGCTGAGAGGATACATCACAGAAAAATACAGTGCAGCCACGACAGAGTATTAAAACAATGCCAATTTAAAAATAACTGCAGTGTAATGTGTGTACGCTGTCAGAGTATGAAACATTAGCAATAACGTAAAACACTTAGTTACACACCACAAAGTTGAGAAGAGAAAGAAAGCCATCTTGTAAGTGCTGACAGCAAAGGTAAAGATGCTTAATGAAGCACTCTGAGTGCGTCATTCAGCAAAGGTAAAGATACTGTCTGAAGCACTTTGTACATGTGCTTCAGCAAAGGAGAAGATACTTACATGTCTTTCAGCAAAGGTAAAGATACTTATGTGTCTTTCAGCAAAGATAAAGACACTTAATGAAGCACTCTCAACTTCTGCCTCCAACTGGGCATGTTGGTGTGTCTGCTTCCACCTCAAATCTTTACATTGATGATGACATTACTCTGCTGGCGTGGGGATGACAGCTGCTTGGATTTGGTCATCTGTCAGGTCATTCCATACATACATATTTTTGTATGGGGCTCTCCGATCTGACTCTGGCCTTTCTCTGTAGCTGATGATGTAGAGGTAGAGGAGTATTTTAACCTCTTTGTTGCACCAGCTTTTGGCTCTGTCCTGGGCTTTTACAAAACATACTTACAGCTTCAGGTCAAAAATCAAATGGTGGTAGTTCTCTGTAAGTCAGAAATGAAATGGTGGCAGTTCACTTTAAGTTAAAAATCAAATGGTGGTAGTTCTCTGTAAGTGAGGCTGACAATGTGTGAATCATGCCTGTAACCTGACTGCAACATGTAGCTGATAGATTATGTGCAGCCATTTACAATTGATAATGCTCAGCCATTTACAACTGATAATGCTCATTCAAGCATGTGCAAAACTGACAGTGATGTTAGAGAGCTGTGCACATGTGGGCAATACTAAGATTCAAACTTCACATACCTATCTAAATCAACTGAAATGAATGTGATGCCATTTCCTGTTCTAGTGTTAACTACAGTTTTGCATTCATTCATTTCCACCTTTATGCGCTAGAAATTTTGTATTATATGCTCAAAACAGAAAAATTATGTTTGTAGATGCCCTGGGCACCAATAAACATTGAATTTATTACAACCACCTCACCCCTCCCACACGCACGCGGGCGCACACACACACACACACACACACAATCAAATACCTTGCAGCCCCAACCCCACCAAACTTAACACAGTCTACTAACACACATCATGCAGTTCTAAGTTACTGCACTGTAGGTGCATATGGCACCACACTCTCAGACACAAAAAGACGCACAGGCACACACACACACGCACACACACACACACACACACACACACACACACACACACACACACACACACACACACGCATGCAGGCATGCTCGCACACACCACTGTCAATACACAAAGCTGGACACAGTTACGTGGTACTGCTAAGCACAGTCAGGCAGTGTGGCGTTTAGACTGTATTACAAGTGATATAGGGCAGTCTTACAGCTAGGAGTAATACAGCGGGTATTTCTAAGGTCAACATGTTGTAGTAACAGAGAACAATTATCTGTTAGTGAGACCCGATTCATACTACTCATAATACCCTCCATACTTATTATTACACATGCACCTTGACAACCATCCAGGACATTAGGGCAGGACAGGGAGTCTTGCTACTCGTACACAAAATTTCAGCTAAATCAGAGCAACCCATTCACAGAAAATGAAAAACAAAGAAAAAACAGTTATATTGAAAGTGGAATAACAGCAGGTTAGGGATAACCATGCACTCCTAACTAAAGATATTAACATCTGCAACTTGCCTCCCACCTCCTTGCTCATTAGCTATATTTGAAAGCAGAACAGCAATTGTTATTAGATATACCACCAGGAGCAGCAAATTACTTCTGCTGGGAAACCTTGATACAGACACTCTGTCTAGCAAAGGAAATCATGTTAATACCTTCCTTCCTTTCTCAATGCAACCTCTCTCAAATGTTTAAGACTCCCACCAGGGCAAACCAGACAACTGGAAGACACTCCCTCCTGCACCTCTATATGACAAACATCCCTCATAACATAACACAAATAACTAGTCTTCCTAACAATCTCTGATTCAAAGCTCTGTCTCTTTCAAAATTTCCAGATCTCCCATCTCCATTTAATAGAAACAACATAGATACTGCTCTCCACATCTTTAATTCCATAAGGAAAGAAATATTTAATAAACACTTCCCAAAAAAAAAGAAGTCCTAAAAGGACAGAACACCCCTTGACTTAAACCATTAAAATAATCATTGAGGACAGGGATGAAGCCAGGGAAAATAGAAGATCATCAAAACACCTGAGATTACAAATCTTTCCTTTCCTTTTGACAGTCCTCCAAACTTCATTTATTTTATTTATTTATTTTTACATTCGATTATTGGG
Organism: Protopterus annectens; assembly: GCF_019279795.1. Taxonomy (NCBI): domain Eukaryota; kingdom Metazoa; phylum Chordata; order Ceratodontiformes; family Protopteridae; genus Protopterus; species Protopterus annectens. The sequence continues at coordinate 9,727,965 of NC_056733.1, read as the reverse complement.
AAAGTCTATATGTTAAGATTTGACAACACGGTATGATGCAAATAAAAGACAACAGAGTTTATACAAACAAGAAAAGTACAGTTTTGTACCTACCATAAATGTAGATGTTCGAGTGCTAATACAGCTGCAGTCATAACAGATGGGTTCTCCTGTCGTCAGGCGGGTCCTCGGTTGGACGAATTCCAAAGTCTAGGTCCGGCGTCGGTTGTCGTCGCTTCTTCCCTGACGTCAGTGCGACAGGGGTATAAAGGAACCAGCCGACGCCATTTTCTTCAGTTTTTCTTGCCCCAGATGTCAGGTGCCCCCAGAAGGAAGGCAATACATAAATTTGTGTAATAATGCAGTGCAATATAATCAAAATACAGCAGTTGCAAGCAAATACATCATAAATGAATACCCCAATCAGGTTGTATGAGGATGTGTTAGCCTATAGGCCTGTCCCAAGAGGGGAAGGAGGGAGGGAAACCAGGACTGCAGCTGTATTCGCACTCGAACATCTACATTTATGGTAGGTACAAAACTGTACTACGTTCATCGTGCATACGGCTGCAGTCATAACAGATGGGTAGAATCCCAAAGCTAAGAAAGGGGTGGTAGGCACTAGGTGGAACTAGGAGGAGTCAAAATGCCCTGCAAGACTGCAGTGGCAAAGCCTGCTCTAGATTTGGAGTATAATGGTAGGTTGTAGTGCTTGGAGAAGGTATGCACTGAACTCCAAGTGGCAGCTTCCAAAATATCCTTGGTAGGAACTCCTCTGAGGAAGGCTGCAGAGGTGGCTGTGGCCCTGGTGGAATGAGTTCTAATGCCTGTAGGTACAGCTTTGCCATGAAAGGAATAGCAAAAGCGTATGCAGTGGGCTATCCATTTTGAGATTGTCTGTTTGGAAATTGGCTTTCCTTGAGCTCCTACCGCATAGGCCACAAAGAGCTGTTCTGATTTTCTGAAAGGCTTTGTTCTGTCCAAATAATAACAAAGTTGTCTGTGGATGTCCAAGGAATGTAGTAATCTCTCCCCTTTGTTTTGAGGATTAGGATAAAAAGTAGGTAAATGTATGGCCTGATTTAAAGCTACCCTGGATACCACTTTAGGCATAAAGGACGGGTTGGTTCGTAAGGAAACTCTGTCCTGATGGAAGATGATAAAAGGCTGGACAGCCGTGAGAGCCTTTAGTTCTGAAACTCTACGAGCTGAGGTGATAGCCAGAAGGAAAGCTGTTTTCCAGGACAAATATTGCAAATCTGATGAGGCAGCTGGCTCAAAGGGAGGCAAGGTCAGTTTTTCCAGAATGAAATTAAGATCCCAAGCAGGTATTGGTTGTTTCCTTGGAGGTCTTAAATTCTTAGCCCCTCTGAGGAACTGTCTTAAGAGAGGGTGAGAGAATAAAGGTGGATCAGTGTTGTATTCTGCAGAAATGGCTGAGGCATGGATTTTGATGGAGGAGAAAGAAAGTCCACTGCTTAGCAGTTCAGCCAAATATTGTAGTACTTGAGGTAAATTCAGTTTTCCAGGATCCTGGCCCTTTTTCTCATTCCAGACACAAAAACGTTTCCATTTTGCGGAGTAAGCTTTTCTAGTTGATGGCCTTCTGGCCTCCAAAATGACATCCTGCACCTCCTTGGAGAGTAGGGCCTGTTGTGATGCTAAGGAATCTTCCATGCGGCTAGATTGAGTGTTTGAAGAGTTTTGAAGCTGTGCTGAGTCAGAAGAAGAGGCATTAGAGGCAGGGTCCATGGTGGCGAATGCGTCAGGCTCCTCAGGAGTGGGTACCAGTGTTGCCTTAGCCAGTCCGGAGCAATGAGAATCATCTTTGGTCTGTCTGCTCTGGTTTTCAATAGAACTTTGGGCAGCAGAGGAAGAGGTGGGAAGGCATAAACTGTCATTGATGTCCAACTGAAAGAAAGAGCGTCCACTCTCCAGGCCTTTGGATGGACGATCCTTGAGCAGAATTTTGTCAATTGATGATTTTTGTGGGAGGCAAAGAGATCTATGTCTGGCCTTCCCCATTCTTGGATTATTTCTGTAAAAACTTCTGGGTGCAATTTCCATTCGTGTGAATCTGTCATATTCCTGCTTAGGTTGTCTGCCAGCGTGTTTTCCTTGCCTGGCAAGTACTGTGCTTGTAGTTCCATTTGTAAGTCCATGGCCATGTTCCAAAGTGACATGGCCAGTCTGCATAGGGGGTAAGAATGTGTTCCTCCCTGTTTGTTTATGTACCACATAACTGTGGTGTTGTCCATTCTTATCAATAGTTGACCTGGTTGTAGAAGGTCCTTGAAAGCTATAATAGCATTTATTACTGCTAGCATTTCTTTTTGATTGATGTGAAGGTGTTTTTCTTTTTGGGACCATTTGCCCTGAATGCACCGATCTGTCATGTGCGCCCCCCAGGCGTAGTCCGAGGCATCTGTTGTGATGACTTGATTTGCTTGAGGCTTGCTGAATGGAAGACCTGTGTTTGTTTGACATGCTTGAGCCCACCACAGAAATTCCTTTTGCAGGCATGGAATTAGTGGTAATATTGTTTCCAAACTATGGCTGTGTTAAGACCATATGTTTTTCAGGTACCATTGTAGTTTCCTCATATGCAGCTTTGCACATGGGATTAGTAAGATGCAAGATGCCATGAATCCCAGAGCCTGCAGGATTTTCCTTGCAGTCAGCCTGGTGCAATTTGCTAGTGTTCTGAAGTATTGAATTAGTTGCCCCTGCTTCTCTGGCGTGAGGTAGGCCATCTGGGTGTTTGTGTCCAAATTGGCACCCAGGAAAATTATCTTCCGAGAGGGTATTAGCCTTGATTTCTTTCTGTTGACTGTGTATCCCAGAGAGTTCAACAACATTATTACATAAGCCAGATGTTTCAGAAGAATGTGCTTGCTGTCCGCTTGGATCAGGCAGTCGTCCAAATAGGGGTATATTTGTATCCCTTGAAGTCTGTAGTAGGCAATTACTGATGCCAGGCATTTCGTGAATACTCTGGGCGCAGTAGATAAGCCAAAGGGCAATGCAGAGAATTGATAATGGGTTGAACCTGCAAGAAACCGGAGGTACCTTCTGCAATTTTGTCTGATTGGGACATGCAGGTATGCCTCCTTGAGGTCCAATGTTACCAGCCAAGACTCCTTGCCCAGCATGGGAAGAAGTTGCTGTAGAGTGAGCATCTTGAATTTTGGTGCAGTAGAAATGTGTTTAGGATGGATAGGTCCAAAATAGGTCTCCAATCTTTTCCCTTCCTTGGCACCAGAAATAGCCTGGAATAAAAACCTTGACCTTGTTCGTGCGTAGGTACCTCTTGAATAGCTTTCATGTTTATGAGATCTGTAATTTGCCTTTGTGCCTCTGCCCTTTGATTGTGTGGCAGGTTTGGCATGCCTCTCATTTTTGGAAGGGTGTGAAAATGGAATTTGTAGCCTCTGTTTAGAATATCCAGGATACATTTGTCCTTTGTGACAATATGCCAATTTTTTTAAAATAATGCCAGCTTTCCTCCTAAGGGGGCTGCCATTTGAGACTTGGTTGGCATGCAAAGGGGAAAGTCATTGGGTTTGCTTCCTGAAAGATTGCGAGTTATCCTCACCACCTCTTTGTGTAGGAGCTTGCCATTGTCTGCCTCTAAACGATCCTTGGGATTGTCCTCTGCCTCTCGGGCGCCTGTATCTGCCTCTTTGGGGTCTGTCCATGGCAGGAAAGGACAAGTTTTTGGAAGGCCAATTTCTACTAACACTTGGGGGTTGTACCTGTAGAAATTCTGTCACAGTTTGCATTGATTTAGCCTTTTCCTCCATTTTCCTTAACACCTCCTCAGCATTAGCACCAAAAAGTACATCCTTTTGAAGAGGGGCGTCTAGTAATTTAGCTTTGACATGATCAGGCAAGGCTTGTTCCTTGAGCCAAGCATGCCTACGTATGACTGATCCTGTAACAGCAGCTCTACATGAGGCCTCTAGAGCATCAAAACCACATTGTAAGGTATGCTTACCCACTTGTTCTGCACTATGCATCAAATCCTGCAATTCCTTCAAGTCTGGTTGTTCAGGTTGTGACATTTTACTTTTCAATTGTGATAACAAAAACTGTTGGTATTTTAGCATATGAAACTGACAGTTTAAGGCCCTCATGGATAAGGTAGCTGAGGTATATACCTTTTTTCCCCACCTTTCTAAGGATCTGGAGTCTCTCTCGGAAGGTAATGTATTTTTAGCAATGGAGGCCTTAACTCCCTTGGGGCCCAGTGAGATGGTTTCTGGGTCAGCAGCATGGCTTTTGTATAGAAATTGGTGTGAGTCAGGAACCCTGTAGTACCTGTCAGGCTTAACTGGAGCTGGAGGTAGAGAGTCCGGGTTAAGGCAAGCCTCAGAGTAAACATCATCTAGGATGTCCAAGACAGGAGGTATAGCCAGAGGCCTGTGCTGAGGTAGCAAGAGAAATTCCCTGAGCCTTTTCTTGGAATCTGAATAATCTTGGCCTTCCCAGTGGAAGTGTTCTCTTAAGGTATGCAAAGTTTCCCCAAATGAGTAATCCTCTGGGGGGGGGGGGGGACAGAAGGGATGGACTCCTCCCAATCAGAGTCTTCAAAAGGGGTGTAAGAATGTTCCTGATCATCAGAATGCTCTGAAATAATGGAGCCCTGATTAGAGGAGGGGGAATCTTCCTCCACTCTGGGCCTTTTGTCCGGTGGGGGCTGAGAACCTCTGATAAGAGTAATTAAATCCTCAGCCATTTTAAGCATCTGTTTCTTAGGCATGGGGCCTGAAGATGGGCCCTGTGTAGCTGGTCTCTTAGGGTGCATGGTTGCTTTAGACTTAGTGAAAGCCTTGATGGAGAAAGAAGAGGAAGGTCTGAAGACACCTTGAGTGGAGGTGGACCTGTCCACATTCTGAGATTCAACGCCAAGAGTGGCTTCGGTATCTGTAGTTGGGGTGTGGGCCGAGGAGCCTGCGACCTCGGGCACAGGAGACACCATCAAAGAAGTGTCGTCGGTAGTCAGGGGCTGCGTAGGCGTGTGGTCGGCTTTGACGTGGTGTCGGTAGAGGCCGCGGACCTCGTGTGTCGGTCCTTGTCTTTGCGTTTTTTAGACAAAACCGGAGTCGGAGTATCCGATGACATAGTATAGTTAAATGCTTTCCCAAAATAATGCTGGGCGAACTCCGCCCGACGCTTAATAGTGCTTTTGTTGAATGTAGCACAAAAGCGACAGACCGAGACGTCGTGGTCTGGGCCTAAACAAGGTATACAGAGGGAATGGAAATCCTTATGCGGTATTTGCTTCCCACAAGAAATACAATTATTAACTTTGTCTGACATCGGTCTTAGGCAAGAAAAGTTTCCCCAACGGGGTACTTAGTTTTTTAGAAGACTTCGGTTTCCAAACTTTCGTAATCTCAGGAGCTGGCCGACCGGCACTTGCGAACTGCTTCTGCTTCGGGCACCGCGCGGCAAGAAAGACTGGAGAAAATGGCGTCGGCTGGTTCCTTTATACCCCTGTCGCACTGACTTCAGGGAAGAAGCGACGACAACCGACGCCGGAGCTAGACTTTGGAATTCGGCCGACTGAGGACCCGCCTGATGGCAGGAGAACCCATCTGTTATGACTGCAGCTGTATGCACGATGAACATCCTGCATGTTCACTAAAGAAATCAGTTATAATGCAAGATTATAGGATAGCAAAACAGAGATTATACAACAAGAGATTGTATACAATTTCTATAGAGAATTAGAAAAATCTAAATAAATTGCAGGTAGGCTTAGAATAGAGAAATGAGAGACAAATACAACATTATGCAACTTCTGTATAGTACAAGCATGGATTTTCTAGGTTAACTGTTCTTTATCATCAAAGCTAAAATGAACCTATATTATAAGCAGAAGTATTAGTATTGTCTAAGAGAGAGATTTTTGTCAGCAGCAACGCAAGGGCAAGACACTTGTTGGCTAAGTGAGTTTTCAGCATTTTTTTTAAATTGAGACAAGGCTGTAGTAGATGTAAGGTTAGGTGGTAGTGCACTCTAGATTTTGCCTACATAATTTGAGAAAAGGGATTCTCCAAGCTAGGCTTATGGCAGTATATATCTTTATGAGGGGTTTGTTGGTGAAGCATAGAGGTATGGCTGTAGTCATTTTTGCAGTGCAGGTGTTTTCTCTGGTTGACAGAAGATTTCATGGGCCATGGTTAACTGGTTAAAAAGTAGGATTTGGGAGAATTCTATCCAGTTGAGTTGTTTGAGTGCCGTACAGTGGTATGATCTAAAGGGTGAGTTTGCAGCACACCTGGCGAGTTTATTGCAACAGGATTCAAGTTTTGCCAACTTGGATTTTCTTAGATTTGTGAGTATGGGAGATGCATAGAGCAGAGTTGAGATCAGGTGAGATTGGGCAATACTAGCTTTAGTGTTTTTTAGTGAAATAGGATTTGTTCCAAGTTTTTTGTGTATTTTTTTACGGTTTGGGATAGGTGGATGTCAAACATTCAATTTCAACTCCCAGAAGTTTGGTGTGAGGTGAGCGGGAGATAATAGTATTATTTGTTGAAACAATGTTAAATGTGGTACTGCATACAATTGAATTAGTGGGTTGGAATATCATGACTTTTTTTGGGGGGGGGAATTCATATTTAGTTCGGAGTTTGTTAGCAAGGTCTCTACTGCCAAGAAGGATTGTCATGTTAGTGTTTATAGTTCATGTATGGTAGTAACAGCACAAATCATTGTTGAATCATCTGCATACTGAATGAGTGAGGCTTGTGGGGCTGAGATATGGAAGTTGTTTGTAAATATTGAGAAAAGTAGGGGGCCTAAAACTGAGTCTTGTGGGACTCCTAAGGTCACCAGCAAAATGGGAGATAGTGTTTGCTGTTAGCTGCTTAATTTTGTGGTTTGGAGTCGTTCCTTGTGAATACTGCTTGGTTGGTTGGAGATAGTGTTTGTTGCCAACATACTGCTTGATGGCACCCATTTATGTAATGCTGGAACCAGGTAAGAGTAGACTGACATAAGTTCAGGTCAGAGAGGATATTCAGAAGTTTGTTATGCGAGACCATATTGAAGGCTTTCGATATGCATCTTCTATCTGTCTAGACCTATCTACTACTGTTTCTGTGAACTTGAAACAAAACAAGCTAAATCTGCATATCTCTGCTCTAAGCTACAGTCCTCCATGGTTCACCCAAAGAAATTCTGGAAATTGATTAGAGATGTAGTTTTCTTTTACTATAACATGGCTAACATAAAGGCACTGACAGTGTGGTAGGTCTGAACACACTAAAATACTTCAAAACACTAACTACAACACCAGTCAGTCTTCAGTATTTAACAACAGCTCAGAGATTCCCTCCACATATAATCAACCAGACTCGCAGTCATTAACTTTACCTAGAGTCATAGGCAGCTTATGTAGCAGCTGGTGTAGTTAGCTGGAGGGGCAAAAAAAAAAAAAACAACAAAACAAACACGTACTCTCTCCAGAATAAAATAAAAACCTTGACACTATAGCAGTCCTCCTACTACAAATGTAACAAGTGGCTACAACAGTTACACTACCAGTACGAAGCATTTTAGACCTGAATGCAAACACAGTACTACCCTGCAATACTGCATCATTGGCACCTGTTGACTGCACCCCCTAATATGCTGACCTTGGGGCAGGCTCCCCCTTCACCCCACCCGATTTTTTTCTGATTTCACCTTCCACTAACTGGACTCCAGTATTCTTCAGGGAATTGTCACCAAAATCTGTAAAAAACTATTTTAAAAAAGCTTGACATTAAATACAATCCTAATGCTCACAGACTACCCTCAACATTCTTGAAAATGTGTGTAAACGCCACTATCCAAACCACTAGTTCATAGCTTCAACCACATAATTACCACAGGACGACCCCCCCCCCCCCCACATACACACATCCACATAATCATAATCCCTATCCCCCTCAAAAAAAAAAAAAAAAAAAATCAGCTTCCTTTCCTCATGATTTCTGGCCCACCTCCATGCAAAATCACACATACATCTGAAAAACTCATCAGTGATCAACTTAATGAACACTTTGGCAAATACAGCCTGACAAGACTCTCAGCTTGGCTTCTATAATGGCAGCAAACAACAACCATACACAAAGTAACAGAATATGTTACTTGCGTTTCACTGTTGCAGTCATCACACTTGGGTTATCTGCCTGCAGGTAGTCCTCATTCCACCCGAATACCAGAGACTTAGTATTTCTGTGTCGGTTGCTGTTGCTCCAGGACCGATGTCAGGTCATCAGGGGTATAAAAACAGGCAGCTGATGCTATTACATTGTTGAAGGGTTGGCTGATTGCAATGATTGTTGTAGATCTGTGAAGGGCCTTCAAAAGTGTTACTCACAAAAATCATTCTACAAAAGCTTTTCTCCTTCGGATCTGGTTCAAGTACAGTAATCTGCTTCACAGACTACCTATTTAACAGTATAAAGAACAGAAAGGAACATTTCATTTTAGAACCTATTTTATTTTTTCTATTTTTCAATGACATCACTTCCATACAGCATCACTCTTTAGGCCTATGGCATAATGCTTCACAGAAATTGTCTTGCTATTGCTACAGTGTACATTTGAAATGCTTAAGTTAATATGTATTGTGACAGAAAGAGTTGAACTGAGGGGTTAAAGGAAGGTCATTGTATTTTTATACTATGGAAGTGGGGTTTTCACTAGGAATGTGGATGACTAAACGGGTGTTTTTTCATGTTTGTGATGTTTGGCAAAAGACATAGAGTCTTCCTTGGATATTGAGGCCATTCACTTGGAAATTAACTGGACCATTTTGATGGATTTCCTGACTATGGAGGAAGCATGACAATCCAATCATATACAGACTTGTTCATGTTTATTAACTGGCAAAGACATTATATCAATAGAGTAGCAAGAACATGTAGTGGATATAGTGCATAAGATGGCTTAAGTTTGGGGAAAAGAAAGGACAGGTGAAGTAGCCTTAGAAATTATAGTAGATTATGGTATGTAGACAGGAAGTTATAAGATGCAACAGAGAAAACTGATGGAAGTAGTAAGGAAAGAAATTAAATTAAATAAATTCAGAAGTGGTTAGTATGAGTGGAGACTAATAATATATAAGCAGATGGTGCTCTAGTGGAGACAAGTAAAAAAATGAGATAAACATTTACAATATGTAAAAAAAAGAAATACTAGAATGTCTCTATATAACTGGGGGATTTAGAGTTTTTGTTCATGGAGTTACATGGAAGAGGTTACAGAAAGTGTTTATCCAGGTATAGAGCAGGAACACAGCCAGGATTCAGCTACAAATTATTTTACTGTAGATTTAAATGTGTGGGGGTTACATATGAGTCTTAGGGCAAGTGGGATTCATTTCCAGCATCTGGCAACACAGGTATAGTACAGCGCATTTCATCAGATCTATCAGGTTTGTAGGTGGAGAGAAGATTTTTTTTTAATCATATGAGTACTGTAGTTTGCTGGGATAAAAGCAGCGGAGAATGATGCTTAGTGTTGGGCACTCTGAAAGTTTATATACTATGTAATAAGCCAGAAGTAGCCGAGTCTATTTGAGATGCTAGGCTAATTCAAGCCAATATAGTTATTTTAGCACAATAGGATTTATTAACAGAGAAATTTGCAAATTTTACTGTAACATTGTTCTAGCCTAGTTCTTAGTGTAGTCTGAAGATTAATGAGGACTGGTGCCTCATGTAAGAAATAGGTAGTAGCCATTGTTGTTTTGTGGTACATTCCTAGTTTCTGGTGAGTATTTTTAATTATGTGCTGAATGTGCAGATCAAACTTAAGGTTTTCATCAATTACGCCGCTAACAGTTTAATGTATGGAACCACTTGTATTACTATACTATATAAGCAGGTTATTTTAAAGTTGTTTTTGTCTTATGTGTGGGACTTAGGGAAGAGAAGAAGTAACTTACTGGGGGGGGGCACCTTAGTTGTTCATTACAGAGCCACTTTTTGATGGAGGTAAAAGCTTCTTCTGTGATTTGTTAAAGCTGGCTTAGACTGCCAGTGCCTGCTGACCAAATAAGGGTTGAAACATTCATTTCTTGGATTAAGGAGGCTTACTGTGAAAAGATATACAAATTGTTAAAAAAAAAAAAAAAGAGGGTCAAGAATACAGCTTTGGGAATCCTCCAACAGTAACTGGCAAAAAGGGGGAGAGAGAGTACTATGCAATTTTACAGACTGATGACTGCTGGTTAAGCAGCTACTAAACCACTGAAGAGTGATCTGAAAAAGGTCTGGAGAAGACTTTTGTCGCAGGAGGTTGACATGTGGGACAGTGTCAAAGGCTTTTGACAAGTCAAGGAATAAACAAGGAAATGAGTTTGCCACTGTCCCTGGCTTTGTTGTTTGTGAAGGTTAGTAGGGCAGAGGTTATATTGTGGCCAAGCAAAAGCCAACTTGTGTGGCAGGGAGGAGTTGTTCATGGAGGAGATGATAGAGTAGTTGCTTCTGAATACATTTTTTCCAGAATTTTAGCTGGGGGACAATAGAGCTTTAGGTCTAAAGTTTGATAATTTAAGTTATCGCTGATGTGGAGTGGAATAATGTATGACCTTTCCCCAAAGGGATGGAACATAGGATTCTTGTATTGACCTGTTTATAAAGCTAGAGATGGGGAAGGCTATAGCACCAGCTGCAATTATGAGGTATTCTGCTGGGAGGTTATCAGATGAAAGTGAACTTAGGTTTTTGTATAAGGCTTTAGGGTGAAATGAGCAAGTAGGGTGAGGATGACGTGAATTGGGAGTTATAGATGGAGTCACCTTAGTACATAAGTACCCAGGTCTCTTGCTATCATGTCTGTTTGAAAAGCAGTACCATTTATACCAAACGTGGTAGGAGCAGCTTTTTTGTATTTTGCTTGAGACAGGTTTTTGATAGTAAGTAGGGTGAGGATGACGTGAATTGGGAGTTATAGATGGAGTCACCTTAGTACATAAGTACCCAGGTCTCTTGCTATCATGTCTGTTTGAAAAGCAGTACCATTTATACCAAACATGGTAGGAGCAGCTTTTTTGTATTTTGCTTGAGACAGGTTTTTGATAGTAAGTAGGGTGAGGATGACGTGAATTGGGAGTTATAGATGGAGTCACCTTAGTACATAAGTACCCAGGTCTCTTGCTATCATGTCTGTTTGAAAAGCAGTACCATTTATACCATACATGGTAGGAGCAGCTTTTTTGTATTTTGCTTGAGACAGGTTTTTGATATACACAGAAAAATGTCTCCGGCACAATGAAGGTTATCCTTGTGTTGGTAAAGCAGGCAGACCACTCGAGAGATGAACAAATACTTTAATCCAGGAAATCACTTCAACAAACAAAAACCAAAGTCCAAAACCAGTAGCATAAATCGATTAAGCGCTTTCGTCTCCTTACAACGGAGACTTCATCAGAATGAATTGTATATCTCGACCATGCTTTTTATACATTCACAATTTTGCTAATTGACAATCATAAAATTAAACGCCATCAGCCTTAAAGCCATAGCGCTACAAAAACTAAAAACTGTTGTCAGGGGATAAAGTCCATTTAAAAAGACATAGTATTGAATATTTGTTCATAACGGAGCAAGTTAACTACACTAGAAGAAACAAAAAAAATATATATATATGTATATAACAGTCACAGGCTGCAATTTAAAATAATGTTTGCATTCAGCTGTAATACACAGTCTTAAAATGTATTAACTTAGTAAATCTAAATTCCTGTGCGTTCAAACTCATATAGGACCTACTACCAAAATACCAAGCCATCATTTTCAGGGAAGCCTAACACTCTATCAAAAAATACATAAAAAAACCTAATAAATTTATTAAAATTAAGTATAAAAATAAAAATTGATGCTTAGATAATAAGTCAGTTAAAATAAACCTATTATCATGCATATGGATTTCATCATGCTCAACAAAATGAACGAGTCATTAGATAATAACTTGAACATGTAAATACAAAAGTGTGCTGTATATATTTATAAATACATAACAATAAATATAAATGAATAAATAATTAGATAAATAAATATGTATTGATGACTCTTACATGTAAATATGTAAATATCTAAGTAAATATAAATACATAAATATATAAATATATAGATAAATATATAAATATATAAATAAATAAGTTATACATAAATAATCAATTGTAAACATGTGTAATAGTATATAGGTAAAAATGAAATACCAGAAAAATGGGGCTTACTTTTATTATTTAATTTTATTATTTTGTTATTTTGCTAATTTAGGATCTGCGGCCAATATTTTAAGTGCTGGGGTAATAGAGATGTGGTCATTTAAACCTTTATCACAACATGCATTCAGTTTTAGCTGCCAAATCATTTCTCTGTATTCTACCTTGGTTTCCCAATCACCTCCTCTCTCTAAATATCCCACCACCTCAAGAACCCAGAATTTAAAATCAGCTTTTTCACATTTAATCACATGCCTATATAAGGCATTGTTCTCATTACGTCTGTTAATATCTCTAATGTGTTCACAAATTCTATTTTTTAATTTTCTTTCTATTTTTCCAACATAATAGCTTTCACATTCTTTACAAAACACTAAATACACTACTCCTTTTGTATAACAACTACTATAATGTTTGGATATTAACTTGAGGGGAATACTAGATATACTAACTTCCTTGTTCTCATAAATGTATGAACATTGGGCACACCTACCGCACTTAAAAGTTCCGTGTTTCCTACTGGCCCCATCTACATAAGTCCCTTTCCTTTCCACTATATTCTTTACATTAAAATTTCTTCTAAAACTGAATCTCAAATTATTCTTAAAAACCTCGGTTCTAGTGGCAACGTTTTTAAACATATCCCAAATTTCATTCATACTTTTTCTAAACCACCCTGTACCATAGAAGTAGGTTGTAGTTAGATATGGTGTATATTTAATTTCTTCACCCATCGTGGTATTAACATTTTCAACTGGATTTTCAATAACCTCAGCTTCTGAATTTAAAAGTGGAATATATTTTCTTGTATTTCTCCCTATAACCACATATTCTTTTACTGAGGAAGATCCATAGGATAACCCCTTTCCCTAAATAAGCCTTCAAGAAAAGTGATCTCCTTAGCAAATTCGGCATTGTCTGAAATCATTCTGGCCATCCTAATCATCTGGCCCTTAACTATATTTTTCTTTAACTGCTTGGGATGATCACTGTTGTAGTGCAGATAGGCATTGGAAAAGTGTTCCTTCCTATATATATGGGATTTATAACATTTATTTGTCCTATCCTTAATGAGTCTAATATCCAAAAAATGCGTTTCGTCAGTATCAATATTGTGTGTAAATTTTAAAAATGACGTTGTGCTATTAATGTACCCTACAAACACATCTATTTCTTGCCTTGTACCTTTCCATAGGATAAAAATGTCATCCAAAAACCTGTAGTATTCCACTATGTGCTGTTTGTATTCAGTGTTAAAAATAAAATGCCTCTCCCAGTACAACATGATGGTATTTGCAAAGATAGGGGCACAGGCTGACCCCATGGCCACCCCTTCCTTCTGGTGATAATAATCACCCTCAAAGTATATAAAATTATATTTTAAAACAAGTTCCATATTCAATAAAACATTTCTAAAGTCCAAAGGTGAGAGCCAGTCCATTTCCAATAATATCTTCTCAAACCACTCCATCCCAATGTCCTGAGGAATAACAGAGGATAATTCTTTAACATCAATAGTAATAAAAAACACGCTCTCCAAATATGTACATTTTCCTATTTTGCTTAAAAAATCCCATGAATCCTTTAAAATGTGTTTCCATTTGGAATATATAGGCTTGGTCATGGCATCTACATATATTGCCATGGGTTGAGTTTTGGACCCATGGGAGGCAACTATGGGTCTTAATGGTGGATCAAGCGTGGATTTGTGTACCTTGGGTATTCCAAATATACCCGGTATAACTGTTTTTTTTACATTAAAATAGTTGTATAGTGGCATATCTATTAATCCAGTCAATAAATTGTCCTCTATAATAATGTCAATCTTTTTATATTGTATATTAATCTCATTTTTGGAAATGAGACAATAATTCTCATCCTTATCCAAAATCTCCTTCATTTTTCTGATGTAATCCCAAGTCTCCATCAAAACAACACCCCCTCCCTTATCAGGCTTCATCACCCTTAGCTCCCTATTCTTACTCAAGTCATATAATAGTTTTTCTTCTTCTTTGCTTAAATTGCTTTTTTTGGATGCATAGGTCCTGTATTCTCTCCTAATTCTATCCATAACACATTGTTCAAAATTTAAAATTTCATGTTGCAATGGTGGATTCCAAATGCTATGCCTAACAAACTTGTTTTTATTGACATTAAGATTATTGTTATTGTGGTTTATAGCTTCACAATTAATGTGTTTGAGATTTAGTTTTCTTGTAAACAGTTTAACATCAAGCATAAGCCTCTCCACACTAGGCTGTTTAGCTGGTACAAAAGAAAATCCTTTAGTAAATAATTCAAAATGACACGGCTTAATTTCAATGCCAGTGTAATTAAAGATGTTAAATTTGTTGTGTGTATAAATAATCTGCTTTCTACTATCAGAATTGTCCACTGTTGTCAATTCACAATGCTCCATGTCATAGTCTGTATTGGTTAAAAAACCTGTTCATCACCCTTTTTCCTTCCACCAAAATTCTCCCTATTTGTGGCTTGTGCATAGGACTGCTGATTCCTATTTCTTAGTCTCTCTGACCTTCTCACCTCATCTACCATCTCGGGTGGACACATTCTACTTACACCTCTCTCTCCATCTAAAATGGGGAACTCGTCATCCAACAAACTATTTCCCCTGTCCTCGTACTGCCCCTTGTTAGAATTATACCTATTATATCCATTGTATCTTCCCTGTTGCACCTGTGCATATCCACCCCTGTGGTATGTCTCATGGGATTGTGTAACCCCATCCCCTATTGGTGCCTGTTGTTTAAAAGGGCGTTTCCTGTATCTAGGCATATTGGAATTTCTAATATTAAAATTAGAATTAAAATTAGAATTAAAATTTTCACCATGTGTATATGCTGTCCCTGCATTGTATTCATTTAGATCCCTATTAAGCTTTTTTAGTTTCCTTTTAATATTAGAGTTAATATACATATCAATATCGTGCAACACTCTGTAATACATATGCTTGTACTCATCCATAGCAAATAACAAATCGAAGCTAATGTCAGCCTGTAACTGGTCAATCTCTTTTTTGATATCTTGCATGGTTTTAACATTGTGCTCCGTCATTGCTTTAATAATAGACAATCCACAACAGTTTAAAATATTACAAATTTCTTTAAAAAAAACCTGGTCCCCATAAACACTGTTGGGGAACCTGTTTAACCTAAGACCTTTCGGTACAATGTTGTCCTTAATACAAAGTTCAAAATACCAATTTTCAACGGACAATGACTTATACTTAGATAAAAGTTTTTTGAGAAACTTACATTTGTCCTTATAAGTGTAGTCATTGTTACGCTCCCTGGCTCTAGGTGTATCGCTTTCGCCTGGGTTCCCCTGGAACGTTTTATTCAACCAAGTCACAAAGTCAATATTCTTGTACGCTTCCTCAAACCCATAATCCATGCCTTGGAAATCGCCCGTTTCTGTGGTCAAATTTGGAACGGTTCTCCGTTGCTTTCTGCCGTTGGCTGCCCCATAACTACCTTGCCTCTCACGACTAGGCTGCTCATTCGAGCCGTTGGTTTTATGTCCGCTTCTCGGGTCCTTCGGGCTGCTCTGGGCGCATGGAATACCACTACTTGTGCCTGCCTGCGTACTATCAGCCTGCGTGTGATTTTGAATAACACGAAGCAGTTCACTCAGCATACTGCTGTTATTCATGCTGAAACACCTCTTAAAAAACTTTGAAATAGGATTCCTCGTGTCCGAAAACCGAAAAGGCAACTAGTAAACCAAAGGTAAAAACACCAACAGATAAACACAGAAAAAAGTCTCCGGCACAATGAAGGTTATCCTTGTGTTGGTAAAGCAGGCAGACCACTCGAGAGATGAACAAATACTTTAATCCAGGAAATCACTTCAACAAACAAAAACCAAAGTCCAAAACCAGT
The DNA here is from genome assembly GCF_019279795.1 of Protopterus annectens. Classification (NCBI taxonomy): domain Eukaryota; kingdom Metazoa; phylum Chordata; order Ceratodontiformes; family Protopteridae; genus Protopterus; species Protopterus annectens. The sequence continues at coordinate 9,711,852 of NC_056733.1, read as the reverse complement.
AGCATAAATCGATTAAGCGCTTTCGTCTCCTTTCAACGGAGACTTCATCAGAATGAATTGTATATCTCGACCATGCTTTTTATACATTCACAATTTTGCTACTTGACAATCATAAAATTAAACGCCATCAGCCTTAAAGCCATAGCGCTACAAAAACTAAAAACTGTTGTCAGGGGATAAAATCCATTTAAAAAGACATAGTATTGAATATTTGTTCATAACGGAGCAAGTTAACTACACTAGAAGAAACAAAAAATATATATATATATGTATATAACAGTCACAGGCTGCAATTTAAAATAATGTTTGCATTCAGCTGTAATACACAGTCTTAAAATGTATTAACTTAGTAAATCTAAATTCCTGTGCGTTCAAACTCATATAGGACCTACTACCAAAATACCAAGCCATCATTTTCAGGGAAGCCTAACACTCTATCAAAAAATACATAAAAAACCTAAGAAATTTATTAAAATTAAGTATAAAAATAAAAATTGATGCTTAGATAATAAGTCAGTTAAAATAAATCTATTATCATGCATATGGATTTCATCATGCTCAACAAAATGAACGAGTCATCAGATAATAACTTGAACATGTAAATACAAAAGTGTGCTGTATATATTTATAAATACATAACAATAAATATAAATGAATAAATAATTAGATAAATAAATATGTATTGATGACTCTTACATGTAAATATGTAAATATCTAAGTAAATATAAATACATAAATATATAAATATATAGATAAATATATAAATATATAAATAAATAAGTTATACATAAATAATCAATTGTAAACATGGGTAATAGTATATAGGTAAAAATGAAATACCAGAAAAATGGGGCTTACTTTTATTATTTAATTTTATTATTTTGTTATTTTGCTAATTTAGGATCTGCGGCCAATATTTTAAGTGCTGGGGTAATAGAGATGTGGTCATTTAAACCTTTATCACAACATGCATTCAGTTTTAGCTGCCAAATCATTTCTCTGTATTCTACCTTGGTTTCCCAATCACCTCCTCTCTCTAAATGTCCCACCACCTCAAGAACCCAGAATTTAAAATCAGCTTTTTCACATTTAATCACATGCCTATATAAGGCATTGTTCTCATTACGCCTGTTAATATCTCTAATGTGTTCATAAATTCTATTTTTTAATTTTCTTTCTGTTTTTCCAACATAATAGCTTTCACATTCTTTACAAAACACTAAATACACTACTCCTTTTGTATAACAACTACTATAATGTTTGGATATTAACTTGAGGGGAATACTAGATATACTAACTTCCTTGTTCTCATAAATGTATGAACATTGGGCACACCTACCGCACTTAAAAGTTCCGTGTTTCCTACTGGCCCCATCTACATAAGTCCCTTTCCTTTCCACTATATTCTTTATATTAAAATTTCTTCTAAAACTGAATCTCAAATTATTCTTAAAAACCTCGGTTCTAGTGGCAACGTTTTTAAACATATCCCAAATTTCATTCATACTTTTTCTAAACCACCCTGTACCATAGAAGTAGGTTGTAGTTAGATATGGTGTATATTTAATTTCTTCACCCATCGTGGTATTAACATTTTCAACTGGATTTTCAATAACCTCAGCTCAGATGGAGTGGTTTGAGAAGATATTATTGGAAATGGACTGGCTCTCACCTTTGGACTTTAGAAATGTTTTATTGAATATGGAACTTGTTTTAAAATATAATTTTATATACTTTGAGGGTGATTATTATCACCAGAAGGAAGGGGTGGCCATGGGGTCAGCCTGTGCCCCTATCTTTGCAAATACCATCATGTTGTACTGGGAGAGGCATTTTATATATAGGCATGTGATTAAATGTGAAAAAGCTGATTTTAAATTCTGGGTTCTTGAGGTGGTGGGACATTTAGAGAGAGGAGGTGATTGGGAAACCAAGGTAGAATACAGAGAAATGATTTGGCAGCTAAAACTGAATGCATGTTGTGATAAAGGTTTAAATGACCACATCTCTATTACCCCAGCACTTAAAATATTGGCCGCAGATCCTAAATTAGCAAAATAACAAAATAATAAAATTAAATAATAAAAGTAAGCCCCATTTTTCTGGTATTTCATTTTTACCTATATACTATTACACATGTTTACAATGGATTATTTATGTATAACTTATTTATTTATATATTTATATATTTATCTATATATTTATATATTTATGTATTTATATTTACTTAGATATTTACATGTAAGAGTCATCAATACATATTTATTTATCTAATTATTTATTCATTTATATTTATTGTTATGTATTTATAAATATATACAGCACACTTTTGTATTTACATGTTCAAGTTATTATCTGATGACTCGTTCATTTTGTTGAGCATGATGAAATCCATATGCATGATAATAGGTTTATTTTAACTGACTTATTATCTAAGCATCAATTTTTATTTTTATACTTAATTTTAATAAATTTATTAGGTTTTTTATGTATTTTTTGATAGAGTGTTAGGTTTCCCTGAAAATGATGGCTTGGTATTTTGGTAGTAGGTCCTATATGAGTTTGAACGCACAGGAATTTAGATTTACTAAGTTAATACATTTTACGACTGTGTATTACAGCTGAATGCAAACATTATTTTAAATTGCAGCCTGTGACTGTTATATACATATATATATATTTTTTGTTTCTTCTAGTGTAGTTAACTTGCTCCGTTATGAACAAATATTCAATATTATGTCTTTTTAAATGGACTTTATCCCCTGACAACAGTTTTTAGTTTTTGTAGCGCTATGGCTTTAAGGCTGATGGCGTTTAATTTTATGATTGTCAATTAGCAAAATTGTGAATGTATAAAAAGCATGGTCGAGATATACAATTCATTCTGATGAAGTCTCCGTTGTAAGGAGACGAAAGCGCTTAATCGATTTATGCTACTGGTTTTGGACTTTGGTTTTTGTTTGTTGAAGTGATTTCCTGGATTAAAGTATTTGTTCATCTCTCGAGTGGTCTGCCTGCTTTACCAACACAAGGATAACCTTCATTGTGCTGGAGACTTTTTTCTGTGTTTATCTGTTGGTGTTTTTACCTTAGGTTTTTGATATACTAAGTATGTGGACATTCTGGCCCCTGCTTAAACTGTATGGAGTCAGTGGATAAGCAGTTAACAGTACCCAACTTGTAGTCCTCTGCACACTTGGTCAACCACATATCTGGGATACTGGCTTGCATATCTGTAAACTAAGGGCCAAACAGGAGAGTGTCCAATGTGGTACCCCACTACTTACAATTTTATATCCAAAGAGAGTACCTGCAGCTTTCTCAACTTGGGATCTGCTGGATAAACAATAAGGAATTAATTCAAAGTGCAAAGTAGGGGTTAACATTATGTTTTATCAAAATTTTTAATAGTACCAGCACAGGGGGCAGTGTCAAAAGTCTTGGCCAGGTCAAGATAACTAACTTTTTAATGGAGGTAAAAGCTTCTTTTTGATTTGCTGAAAAAGGCTTAGGCTGTCTGCAGAGCAAATAAGGGCTGAATCATGTGTGTCTTGGATTAAGAAGGCTTACCTCCCCACTGTTCACAGCTTCTACAACCTTTTCAAAAGAAGCTTACGAGGTTCACGAGATCGAACCTGCTCTTCATAAAACCAAACTGACGGGTGTCTAGAACAGGTAAGCTGCCTATGTCCACATTCATGAATTATGTTATGACACATTCCATGATTTTTCACATAAGGTAAGTGAGGCTGAAGGGTCTATAATTACCTGGGTCCCTGAGGGGCTATCCTTGTGTGAGGGGAATCACAGTGTCTGTTGTCCATGCCTAAGACAGACACCCCTGTGGTCAGGTGAGATCACATTCACTTAGCCGTCTCTATGACTGAAAAACAACTAGACATTTAGCAATATAATAGATACTTCTGACAGAAAGAAGTGGTCTTATTAAAGACTCTTCCTAGTTCCAAAGAAGAGAGGTTAGAGATTTCACAGATCTGAACATTTTATATAAAAAAAAAAAATAAAATAAAAAAAAATAAGGATGTTGACATAAAAATTTACTCTACCAAATCTGTCAATGTAGAACACAATTTATGGTGACTGTCGACATGCAGAATGCTTACATATACATATTCATCTATGACGTCCACAGGTAGTTTTTTAGATACTATGTAGAAGACTCCTTTTTCCAATTCCCTTTTATGACGCTTGTTTTTTCCATTGGACTCAAACTATTTTGCTATATGTCTACTTTCAATGTTTGCTTACCTCATGCTCATGGGATTTCAACTCTATCTTTACTTGTGTAATAATTACCTGACACAATTCAGCTAAATGCAATGTTTACAGCTTGAAGGTCAGTAAAACACAATGCTGCCACAGTCTGAAGATTTAACTTAGCCATCTGAAATTAGACTTGCTTATCTTAAAGTCCAACAGACAACACATGAAAAAAGTACAAGAAGCACTTCTATAATCTTTGAAGTCTTTCATAAACCTTAAGAAAACATTTCACACAAATTCTGGCCCTTATCAATGAATGCCAGTGGCAGTGCAACCACACAATGACCAGTTGAGGACATCTACCTTGTTCCTCATTCTCCAGTCTAAAAGCTTATCACAGATTCCTAGGTTTAGGCTTGGAGCCATCTATAGAAACTTAAATTCAAAGGCCTGGGGTCTCCAAAACAGGAGTGAATCAACCTTCCAGAGGTGTCAGCTTTCCATCTGGCCCTCAAGTCATTCATATCAGTCCTCAGAGCTCATACCATGACACTGTCCCAGACAATATTACAGTGATGAGGTACAAGCAAAGAAGGAAGCACATATTCTTACCCCATTCCAGACTACTTCATCCTTAAAGCATTATTGTTTGTGCTGTTTTTGGAGCTTTTCTTCCTATGTTCCCCCTGAAAATAGGCATTTCTCAGAAGGTTTAACAAAAATAGAAAGATAATTAAATATTAACGTAAATAAGTATAAGAACAGGCAATATAAATTACCCTCATTCTTTGAACCATTTACAATACAGTTCAAGAGAAGATTTTTGCAAATACTTCCCTTAGAGAAATGTCTACCTCACAAACAGAAGCTGGATAAAACATATCTCTGATTATAAGAAGAAAACGAAGTGACCCAAAAGTGGACCTATTCACTTCTCATCCAAACTGCGAGTTTCATCTATCCTGCTCCAAGCATCATCACAAATTGGCAACAATGACCAAAGCATCTTCTACATGTAAACGTTAAAGTATTTCCTCTAAATTCTCTAATCATAAAGTTGCAGGTAAAAGTTAAAAAGGAACAAAGTAAAACAAATCTCATTTTAACAGGACTTTGCTGGCTAACAGGGACATGACAAGCATTCTAACACAGATGTCAGTGGGCCATCTTTTGCAGCAAATTATTAACACAAACGAAAGGTACAGTTTGGCATAAAAACCCATTCTCTCAAACTGACAGCTTGGTGGATTCTCAGGCTGCTCTCATAATCACTTTTTTGCAACATATATTTTTAAAGAAACTAAACGGCCCATCAGAAAATCATACATTTGTAAATGAAATGGATTTTCTCATCAGTGCAAAAAAAAAAAAAAAAAAACATAATATAGCCAGCTTCCAGTTCAGCACTTAATATTCAGTATTGTCTTACGTATTCATATAATGTTGGTTTGGCCTGTTCCTCTTAAATGTGCTTGTCTGCTGTGGCTGCCTGTATTTCTTGTATATATACATACACACACATATTTTAAGCATGGGCATTAATGCCATTCTAGCCTGCCAATATATCAAAACAGTTATCCCCAAAATGTCCAGGCTGCTCTTAAAAATGTCTAAACCAGTGTTTCCTTTAATGTAATTTGGTAGTCTACACAACTTCTACACAGGTTGTCTGATGATTCTCTACCACTTTTTGATAACTCAAAACATTCCCAGAGGTAGTTGCCTCTAAATGCCCTATATACCTGAATATGATCTCCTCTTAAATATCTTTATGAGACACTGTACAAGTTCGGATAGTTTAGTCTTTCATAACTTAAATGTTCACATCCATGGATGCCCTTGGTATATTCCCACTGTACTCTTTCCAGTTTAGTCATGCTTGTTTTCTTATAAAGGTTTCCATATCATTACTATATACTCAAGTTTGGGTCTAAAGTATGAAACAAACAATGACTTCTTCATTTCTGCTTTTCTAGACTTCATAAATCTTTTTTACAACCTATAGTTCTATAACTGTTATTAACTAATTGGTCGATAATGCTGGAAAAACTCAAAGCTGGAACTACCCACATACCCAGATCCTCAAATGCATCTGCAGTTTCATTTATTAGGAGCTGTAGTAAATATTCACCATTCAATTTATGTCTCCCAAATCTCATACACTTATTTTTTGATGTATTTATCAGCATATTTTTCTGTGCCCAAATGACAATGCCCAATTTAGACAAGTTCTTTTGCAGATGTGCTCTATCTGTAACACATGCAATCAGTTTAGCCAATTTCAGGTTGTCCGCATACAGAGTGTAGAACACCTCATTGGAAAAGATAGGTCTGAAAGATACAATTTAAACACGTATGGGCTTAGGCTAGAGCTCTGAGGGGCACCCCGACTATAACCAAGTATTGTACCTGTCCAGTTACTGTATGCTACTTACCATGTCCTATTTGTAAGCTATACAGCTATCCATCTTATCAAGAGTAAAGTAACACCTGGTTGTTCTAATTTATTGGTTTGAGTTTTGCATATGACCCTGTCAAACGCTGAAGTTAAATCTATATTAATTACATATCAACACAATGTTTCATTCATATCTATTATATTGTTATAGAACACAATGTTACTGGTTTTAATAGAGCTATATTCAGCATATGTAAGCTGTTACATGGTTTCAAGTCCCCACCTTTCCAGTTCTGACAATTACTCATCTAATATTATCTTCTCCATTATTTTTCCACAATGTGGTAGACTTATGGGTCTGTATGACTCTGGGTTTGTTCTGCTACCCCTTCCCTTAAAGACAGGTTTAATAAGTGCATCTCTCCAATCTTGAGGAACCTCCCCATATTTATACAAACTAGTAAATAATATAATGGTACTGTAAGTTCTTGTTGAAGTGTTCTCAGGTCATTGTCACCAATTCCGTCTCCGCCCTGTGCCTATGCATCTATAAAATGGTTTCCTACTATGCTCGCTATCTTTACATAAACTTTATTCAAATTTCTCTTGATCTTGTCTCACGCTATATCTATCTACCTGCACTTTGACTCATGAAATAACCCTTCATCTGAGGCCTCCAAAATATCCTGTAGCTCCTGCTTGAGAGTTGAATTTTTTAATAAGAATGCCAACTCTACCACCTTTTCGGCCTGTAACTTCAGTAAACCTCTTTTTAGCAGGCCTCAAGTATCTTCCTTGGAAAACAATTTTCTTATTTGCAGTCACATGTCACATATGGATGCTTGAACCATAAGCTTCAATGTACAAATAGCAATATCAGCTTTTGCAGAGACAGTGTGTCTTTAAGGAACAAATCCTTCCTTTTATGCCTAAAGTGGTCTCTTAAATTTCTTTGCGCCAATAAATGTAGCTGCTTTTTCTCCTATGCAGGAGAACAAAGCATTAAAAATATATATATATATATATATACATATATACACACATATATATATATATATATATATATATACATATATATATATATATATATATATATATATATATCGATATGTATATATATATATATATATATATATATATATATATATATATACACACACACACACACACACACACACACACACATATATAGACAACTTGGGTATTAACATTGAAAGAACTAAATGACTGAGATAGTCTTATCAGCTGTTTGTGATATTTATGCAATGAAAACTGGATAATTCAGTAACACAGTAAAATACTACGCTATTGACCTATGGAGCCTTTTAAAGTCTAGCCATGCTTCCCAATAATATTTGACAAATATTGGTTCCCAAGTGCTGTGGTGGTACATATACATGGGTAGGGGTGGCAGGACATTTACAAGCTTCTCTCTCTAACAGTGTCTTAGGTGCCAGACCAGGGGAATATTTACAGCCCCTCATCAACTGATCCAAGTTTTGCTTGAATAAGTGCAAGAATGAACTCTGCTTCACATGGGTGGGAAGCCTGTTCCAGAGAAGGGGGGAGTCTCTGAGACACATAGCTGTCCCTCCAGCATATACTAAGTCTCTGGATCAGGTGTTCCTGATGTTACTTGTTATACGGATGAGCAACTGGTCCATTAGGGCTGGAGAGAAGGATGCTTTGTAGGCTAGACATAGGCTATATCTGGGCAGCCAGCAGGAGACTGACTATAAGTTCACGGCTTTGAGGTTGTCTGCATAGGACTTGTTTTCTGCACCACATATTTTTTTTTTGTGAGCAATCTTTGAGGATGCTCCAGTTGTTGTATATTCCTAGCTAGCTACATACTGAAGGGGCACTGTACTCAAAGATTGGTCTTAAGAGAGCAGAGTACAATGGAACTATGACATGCTTGGAACTTGATGCCATACTACTGGTATAAGCTGTGCAACATAGAATGATTTTCTCACTACAGTAGACAAATGGTAATCAAATCCCCAATCACAGTCTGTGTGTGCTCCAAATCCCCAATCACTGTCTACATGCGCTCCAAATCCCCAACCACTGTCTGCATGTGTTCCAAATCCTCAATCACTGTCTGCATGTGTTCCAAATCCCCAATCACTGTCTGCATGTGTTCCAAATCCCCAATCACTGTCTGCATGTGTTCCAAATCCCCAATCACTGTCTGCATGTGTTCCAAATCCCCAATCACTGTCTGCATGTGTTCCAAATCCCCAATCACTGTCTGCATGTGTTCCAAATCCCCAATCACTGTCTGCATGTGTTCCAAATCCCCAATCACTGTCTGCATGTGTTCCAAATCCCCAGTCACTGTCTGCTTGTGTTCCAAATCCCCTGTCACTGTCTGCATGTGTTCCAAATCCCCAGTCACTGTCTGCATGTGTTCCAAATCCCCAATCACTGTCTACATGCGTTCCAAATCCATAATCACTGTCTACATGCGTTCCAAATCCCCAATCACTGTTTACATGTGCTCCAAATCCCCAACAGTTTACTCTTAGGGGTGCACTGTCAACACAGTATTTTTCTGGGGAGGGCTGGTATCCTTCTGAAAGATATTACAATGCACTCTTTAGCATCGAGTTTTAGGTCATAACTCTAGCATCAGTTATTAGTCTGCATCTGGCTTTCCTGAAGGATATCTGTGTTTTGGGGTACTCAATAACTGCACCCAATTTGCAATCATCGGTAGATATAGTCAGTAAGTGGCTCTTGACATTAGCCTCGATATCAGAAAAGTAGATGCCAAACAGGAGCAGCCAAAACACTAAGCCCTGAGCACTCCACTAGTAACTGGCCTTTTTGTGGCAGTAGACTCCTCTGCTTTAACTTCTTTGGTTCTGTCTGTAAACTGTCTATCCAGTGCTTGACATATCTAGCTGTCTATCCAGTGCTTGACATACCTAGCTGTCTATCCAGTGCTTGACATATGGGCTTACCCCTAGTTTTAGTGAACTTTTCTACAATGCCCAAGTAGGGTATTGTTTCAAATTATTTGGCAAGGTCGAGATAGGCAATATGCACTATTCTGCCTTCACCCATTGCTTTGGTGACCTATTAGAAGATGTCCACCAGGTTGAGTAGGTAAGACCTGCCCTTGATAAACCCAAACTGATTTAAGTCTAATGTTTGTAGGTTACCTGTGTCATCATTTAGGATATCCATGATTATTCTCTCCATAGCTCTGCATAGCAGACTAGTCAGGTTTATGGTTCAATAATTCCCTGGATCCGTGGATGGCTAGCTCTGCATAGCAGACTAGTCAGGTTTATGGTTCAATAATTCCCTGGATCCGTGGATGGCTAGCTCTGCATAGCAGACTAGTCAGGTTTATGGTTCAATAATTCCCTGGATCCGTGGATGGCCCAGCCTTGTGCAGCAGGATAACCATTGCAGTCCTCCATTCTTCTGGCACGAAGCCTATTTGAATGCTATGGTTACACGGTGATTCTAGTGGGCTTGACAATAGCTAAACAGACCCTTCCCAGGTCTTCCAAATAGTTATTTTTTTTTTTATGAAAAATGCACCAAGACTCTGACTTGAGATGTTAAAGGTCACTTCCCCAGATCAGAAGTTACTAATACAGATTTTTTTTTAATATTTATGCTCAATGTGTCTGTAAAGCTGCTATGTGGGCCATCTGATAACACACTTTAAAAACATTAGAAGGTGGATGTCCAATCTGCCATGAGACCAAGGTTTGCATCAGCTACCCTTCAGGCATATTATATACCATCCAGCAATTTATTACTGGGGGATAAGGGTGCACTGGAATGCTTCCACTCACTATATGAATATCCTGCAACAATGATACTTAGGATAAACATACTAAAGTTGTGCGACAGTATATATGCAGATGTTTGAATAACAAAACTGTCAGGGGTGAGAGTTATGCAGGGGGTTTAACAGAGGTTTATCCCTAAGTGACAAAGTTTGATCCCCAGGACAAGGCCTGAGGGATCAAATACACAGGTGAAGACTTGAGTAAATACTACATTTTATGGCAAGCGCAACAGTTATCAAAACATGTTAAAAACTTAATTTTTAAGTTTTGCCTAGTATTTATTTTGCATTGTTCGAATATTTTTAACATCTACATCAAATCATAGTTGAAATGACATAGGTACGCATACATTAATAGAAAACAAACCATAGCAATATTTTTCATTATTTTCATGCAGTACACATTTATATTTTCTTTTTAATAATTAGCTCACTCCAACATTACACAGATTGCTCTATTCTTGCCATCTCTTAATCCTCACACCTTATCCTGAACATTATTCTACAGTATTGTCCTCAAAAATTAAAAATTTTAATGCAATGCTCCTTCCCTTTTCTCAAGATCTTTTACCTCTTGCATTTGACCCTTCATGTATCTTCCTAATTAACCCTAGTACTCTATCAGGGCATACTAATTCTACCACTGCCCTACTCATAAAATCCCAGTCAATGTTTGAGTACTGCCCATGCACAGTGATGTCGATATCATGCCTGAATACCACAAAACACACTGTGCATAGTATTGGATTAAGTATGTGATAATCACTGACTCTTTAGAGAATAAACTATAGTCAAAGGAAATCAAGAATGTATTGTATATGCTGTTGTATCATTTTGTATGAAGGCTACCTTTGGCATTTCTGGTGGCCAGCAGTTATGGTGTGCAACTGTGTAACGGGACCTGGGAAGGGTCAGTCATCCAATAAAATGTAATTATCTGAAATGAGTCCATGTAAAGCTTAACAGTGGAAAATACCGAAATGTTTTAACCCATAGTGTGTTGGTATGTTTCTTGTTATCCTCCACTGTCACTTGTTTGAGGTATAGTGCAGTGCTTTGGTAAAGCTGTAACCATTTTATTTACCTTTGGGTGTTTACATGTTGGACGGTTTAAGCTTTCAAGAATCCTGTAACTTTCCTTAAGACCATATGTTAATATACTAACTATGCATGCAACTTTACCTTTACAAGCACCAAAATAGAGCACAGTATGAAACCACATCCACACACCAATATGTACTACATATATTAAACCACTTTTCATTTTGGGAAATACGTTTATATCTTATAATAGGAGACAATTGGAGGTTTTCATACATTCATGTCGAGCTGTATAATACACCACAAATAATTTAAAATTAGTGGTTTTGAACTCCCAGATCCACTTATCTTTAATACGTGACCCTCTTTTTGCAGGGTATTTGGTGACGGTTACTTTAAATGGACCTAGAATAATGCTACATGCAAGCAGGAGTCATTAATGTAGCTCAAAAACACTACTTAAACTCGAATTCTCCCAACTGTAAAGTAGTAAAGAAATCTTGGAATATGTGTGTGTGTGTGTGTGTGTGTGTGTGTGTGTGTGTGTGTGTGTGTAACATATATATTTACCCTTTGTTGACTGGGTTACCCCCACTAAGTTAGTCATCTCTTTTTAGGGCAGACCCAAGGTGGTACTTCATACAGCTAAGGGAAATATGGCCAGTGCATCAGCGAACTTCCCTTGCTCTTTTCAAAAGGTGCCATGAAATCTTACAGCCACCTACGCTACCAAGAACTTAAGCAGACGGAACCTCAGTTTAATGTCTCATTTGAAGGAGGACACATTCAGGACTGCATCACCTCCCCACATGCTGCACCGAGTGTCAGCAATCCAGCTACCTGACCACCTGGTGTTTATAAGAGAATCACAATCTTCTACACCAAAGGCGACTGTGCTACCTGGTGCGTCACTGACACTGCTATATATCAGGGATTAGGGGGAACAACTCTTAAGCTGGGGGAGTAACAGGGTTAAAGTGCTTGCAAAACACTTCTCATATGCACAATAAAAATGAATTATGCATTTTTCTGTTTAAAAGCATCTATTTTAGGCATTGTTTTTAAAGCATAGTCAGGACATTTGTTTAGTTTGTTAATAGAGTGGCGAGAATGTATTTACTTTAATTATAGCTGTCACATACAGGGATCAGTAAAGTAACAATACCTGTGTGATGGTGCCTAGTCTGGGCCAGTAATCAAGGAGCCTCAATCCTCACCACTGACACCAGTAAGGGGCGGCCACGAGCAGCAAAACGGATTCACACAGTACTTTCATGTGCAGCTCTCTGCACCAAGCACAATTTCCATAAGAGCACACAGGAAGCACCATCCAGACCTGGGTCTGGACTCTCTTGTCTCTCTCCAGATCCCAAACAAGACTCCACACTGACCACTTTGGAGCTCGGTATCCCTTTTGCCAGGAGCTGACATATACACTTAGATATTTGATTTTCAAACACACACACACACACACACACACACACACACACACACACACACACACACCTGGGAAAGGCTGGCATAGATTTACTAGCTGTGTCCCCTCTGCCAGACTATAAGGTAATTCTGCTGCCACCAGTTAGATACTCTAAGACTCTTACAAGGGTACCCAATTATATTGAGTAAAATTAATACTAATACAAATGGTAGAATTTGACCAATGCAGCAAGACTTTTAGGAGCAGCCACAGTGTCACTAAAAGAAGCATAGGTACTCTTAAGATGTTAAAAGTATTCTTTAAAAGACCAGCCACAATGAAAGATATAGAAATATTTAATATTAAATAATAAAATAGAAAACATGAGAATGTTGAATATCTAGTTTCAATACACACCAGGGTTTCATTCACAAGAAATACACAACAAAATAACATTGTGATATAAAAAAAAATAACACAATTGGACAGATTCACACAGCGGCAGAAAAACAATACTTAACTAACTTCATTATATTTTCCCGAGTGACTAAAGAATTACTGTTCCCTGGTTAAGTTACTTACTACAGAAAGGCAAATAATGAGTGTGGATTTGCTTACTACAGCAAGGCAAGATGAGATGTGTGATTGTGTGAGATATCTGTGAGAGATATTTTCTGTCAGGTTCTGAAAAACAAAGTGCTGCTGTGAGAGTTCTGGAATATCTCTCACTGATATCTAAAAAAGTAATTTCAGTGCTGGCTAGAGAATGACAACATCACATCTGATCACGTGACTTTGGTACTATACATGCCCAGAGCTTTGCTAAAATGCAGTATCTGAAAGCTATGAAACAATATCAAAAACTTCAACCCTTCCATGGTAGCAGTTAGTTCACCCCCAAGGACAACACAGTAAGTTAATCCTGGTTTTCCCAGGCATTTTTGTCTTCTGGCTGCAATCAGACCTGTAAGATAAAATCTTTACAGCCTAAACCAACCCATTTAATTTTCAACCTATTTTTCAAAATTAGCTGTACTGAGATTAACCTCTTCTCTTCCAGAATTTTCTGTTAAAACAAATACATTTAATCAGTTATACATTTATGGCAGGCAGTATTATTATATGTCTTTTCTATCCAGCAGGACCCACTATTAATGCATTTTAACTCAAGCAATTTTACCAATATATTTAACACAAGCATCTGTGCAAATCAGTGTGGTAGTCAAATGACATAAAATTATTTACAAAACTCCAGCTAGCTATGCTGGCATGTTACACATGCACTCCCCTACTCCCCCCTGGCACTACCTCATATCATCACATCCTGGACCCTGCTAACTTAGCTGAGAAATGCATAAAATCTTAATTTTGAGGAGGAAAATATTTTCTAAACTTTCCCTATGTAGAAAAACATACCCCTCAACTGTGCGGATTTTCGCCTCTCATTTCTGGTCTGCTCCTCATAAAATTTGTGGTTTTCGGACAAATTAGTGAGGACTAAAGTAATTAAATAATGACGTACAGTTCAGTTTCAGATTCCGTACCCTTCAGAAAATGCATGTTAACACAAATGCTATTCTATCAACTTTATAACTGTTTAAGTGCAATGTTTAACATCTATCCCTATTTGGGGGGGGGGGGGGGGCTTTGTCCACTATTTTTGGCTTTGTCTAGATTTCTTGTGCCAAGAGATTGAGAGATATGATATACTTTTTGTCAAACTTCGTACCCTTACGTAAAACAAGAAAAATTACGCACTCCACGTGCTCTTTATTTTGGTAATAAAACGGAAGTGACTAAGCATAGTGGAAGCGGTTTGCGGGTCACCGCACAATATGCCGTGTTTAAATAAAAGTGCTCTTCTTCACTGTGGGCTTCTCAAAAACGTGAATGACACTTCTAGTTATTTCAAGTATTAATCACCTAAGTTTAGTAAGTTCCACTGACACAATGTTAAAATTACATTAAAATACCACAACACAAGTAAACATGTCTTGTTTTATGCTTACTACTCCAGCCGAAACATGCCTGATGACAAGCTTACCAAAAACACTAAAGAACAACTCGGAACAAGAAAACCTACTTGTTTATCTTTCCACTCTGCTAAAGAAACAATTTGGCACCTTCCGTGCTGCTTGGAGCTGCCCTGCAAGCAGATCGCCCTCCAAGAGTGAGAGAGGCAAAGTAGTTGCAGCAGCTCTCCATGCACCTCGCAGCGCTCCTCACCCAAGTCCTCGGTTTGAATGCCAGCCGCAGGTTCGCGGCGGCACCACTCGGCCTCTGCAGATGCATTTTGCTTCGCCTTTACCTTTTCAGCCAACGATCTGAGCGTTGGGTTTATAGTGTTCAGTTCGGGCTCTCGATCGAATTCTCTGTTGCACAAAGGACAGCGATAGGCACTTGAAGACACATGTCTCTGCTCTTTCCAGGTCTTCTTGATGCATCCCTTGCAAAAAGTATGTTGGCATTCCAGTGTGACTGGATCACTGAACAGGTCAAGGCAAATACTGCAGTTCAGATCCTCCCCAACTAACTGCTCTGCCATGTTTTGTCAACAACGGAAGTTCATATACATCAGCACAGCACAGACTACACCAACACCCCCAGAGAAACCGAAAGTCAGAGACAGTGTTGCAATTTTGAAAAGTTTTACGCGTCAGGCTTGGACAGTCATACGGGTTAATTTTCGTACTCTGGTGTTTGTAAGTAATTTTGATTAAAGCCTTCCGTGTCAGTAACGATGGCACGTTTTCAAATGTTCAAAGTGAGGGCATCGTCCAATATTGTACTGCAATGACTCACTCAGGAGTAAATACATTTACTTAGGGTTTGAGTTATTTCCCCAAAGAGACGCCAGACCCTAGATGCTAGCTGGTGCATTTTAGACTATCTTTCCAATCCTTTTTATTCAATGATGCTCTGAACAAAAATCATGACTAAGGAAAGAAATTCAGTCAACGTTAGTAAAGTGATAAGATGGCTATTGCTTGACGTTCAAAGCCCACAAAACAGACAGAACTCACCATAGGTTTTTATGACTGAGAGAGCATTTGACCCTATACACACCATGTTTTGCATCATCACAATTATGTTTCCTAGATTTATTGTATTAAGGGGTTTTACACTCATATGTTGAGTTATGCGTTATTCTTTCCTTGCCAAGTTAAGCTTGTAGGATGATTTATATCCTGTCTAATTGACTTGACCAGAAGTCCGTGGGCTGAGTTTGATTTGGACATATCGAGTAATGGAGTGACAACTGATTACATGAAAGGCGTTTTTCTTTTTGTTAATGAGTTTAGAAAGTGTGATATACAAAAGAGACCTCTTTCTAAATGTTTTATTCACTCACAAAATAAAGTTGTAGTTCAGAGCAAGCTTGGACTCTCACTGATTGTTTGTTCTTTGGAAATGATAGCTTTAGCTTCTTTTGGAAAAAAAAATCACAGAAGGTAACATTGTTCTGGATAAGGTAATTTTTTGTATTATTGGTGAGCAAGACGTTGTAGCTTCCTGTTGCAACTCTAAGGAAAATAACTATATCCTTGAAATATTAAAAATGTGAGCACATTTAGAGGGGAAATGCTTAATTAAAATTATTACGTGTTGTAGAATTTCCCTTTCTCTGAGCTATATCATTCTCAGAATTAGTATATATAAACAGTGGGGGTATGTGGATGCACTTGTAATGTGCAGCAGCAAAATTTGTAGTTACACTTTACTTTTTTTGGTCTCTTTGCTCCCTTTGTCTTGATCTTCAGCGCACCCCCTCGACTAATTAGCCCATTTATTCTACATGATTAGGGCAAGGTTTGACTTGCAGAGGCCGTTATTCAGACAGTCACAGGGGTGCTTCAATATATTTCCTGTATTTTTTGGCTTAACTCTCAAATGCACTTGGTAAAACACTGGGAAAAGGGTTGCTATGGGCTGACAGTGGAGGACATCCCGTCATTTCCATGAGGGACATTCCCTCCAAGCAGGGGCGGCTCGTGCTATTGGACTGCAGCCCTCCCAGCTATAAAATCAAATAAACTAAAAGAAAAAAAAAAACTAAAAAAAAAAGAAAAGATGAAAGAAAATAACTAAAAGAACTAAAAATAAAAAAGAAACGCATTGACAGTGGTGCAGCGGTTAACGCTGTCGCCTCACAGCAAGAGGTTCTCCGGTTTGATTCTCGGCTGGGGTACCTTCTGTGGGGAGTTTGCATGTTCTCCCTGCGTTCGCGTGGGTTTCCTTCGGGTACTCCGGTTTCCTCCCACATTCTAAAGACATGCTTCTGTAGCATTTCTCCCTGGGCCTCTGCTGAAAACAGGATATGTGGAACCTAGTTGGACTTTCCTGGTCAACAAATAATAAATAAATAAATAAAATAAAGTCCTGCACTTGTGCATGCCCACTCGATATTTTCCCGATATCAGACTGCTGGTGAACCAGTCTGGAGCATGCGCACAAACTCCAGACTGTCTCACTAGCAGTCCAGATTGGGATGTCAACATTGAACTCCAGATATCCCAGAAGTCAATATAGTTGTAACTGCATAGACTGGAAGGGGATCGGACTGTAACGTCCACAGGCTGATGCTCTAGGGGGAAGGACAAGGATGTGCTCTCTCTGGTGGGACTGTAGGACGTGCTCTCTCACGGGATTCTACAATTGTGGATGGATTACTGAACTTCGTGGAATGGCTCTGATGGATTATTGATGTTTTATGCAGTCATGGATGGATTGAACTTGGGGCTTATGCAGTCGTGCTGGCAAGTACAAGGAAGGGTGTGTGTGTGTGTGTGTGTGTGTGTGTGTGTGTGTGTGTGTGTGGCTTATGCAGTCCTGCTGGCAAGTACAAGGAAGGGTGTGTGTGTGTGTGTGTGTGTGTGTGTGTGTGTGTGTGTGTGTGTGTGTGTAAAAGTTAGGGCATACAGGGCTAAGCTCGCTAGCTTTAGAAACAATGTTAGTTCCGACTTAATAACCGATAACTGGTGGCTGTGTGTAAACAGAAGTTAGGGCATACAGGACTAAGCTCGCTAGCTTTCTGACTTAATACCCAATAAATGTCTGTCATCTTCCAATAAGATGCTGCAAACCCTCCTCCTATGAAAACAGAGATTCTGCAGTTATGTTCTCTCAATTATACAAACACATAAACAAACAAACATGGGCCCCAATCCTGAATTAATTCTTAAATGGAAACCTTGTACCACAGTAAAAAGTACACTACTGAAAAAAAATGGTAATGTAATGCTGTTTCTGGCAACAAATATAATTACCAATATGCTAACTTTGTTTGAAATGTACTGATACAATTGTGGATAAAGTCCCTGTGGAAGAATAAATAAATAAACAATTTAGTGGTGAGCACTGGCCCCTAATGCTGCAAACAGTGTGTAATGAGATCCGATAAGCTGAATTAGCTTGTTTACCACATTTTTGGTTAACAGATATGGGAATAAAGGAAGCATACAGGTACAATGCTTAATGTTGCTGCTTCACAGTGCAGTTTGGTTCTCAGCTGGGATGCGGAGTCTACATGTCTTCTCTGCATCCACATGGACTTTTGATGGGCACTCTGATGTCTTCCTATGTCCCAAAGACATGTAGACATAGTACAGCTGAATTGGAAATAGTCTAAATTGTCCATAGTTGTGCATGTTGTTGCGTGTGTGTAAAAATGCTCCAGTTGCAGTGGCTACAGTGAACATGTAACCTAGTGGTGGGTAGGGAATATTCAGACTCTTGGCTTCAACCCTGTACCTTGAGTGCAGGTAACAAGGGCCTGAATTCCCTACCCACCACCATTTCTGAAATTTTGCAGATTTTTGCCTCATATTTTGTTCTGTTCTGTTCCTCATAACATCTGTAGTTTCTGAATACTTAAGTTTTGACATATTTCATGGTCTAGTGGTAGCATTGTTGCCTCCCAGCTGCATGTTCTTAGGTTTGATTCTTGGCTAGGGTGCCTTCTCTGTGGAGTTTGCATGTCCTGTTTGGGTTTGCTTTGATGGTTCAGTGGTAGCATTGTTGCCTCACAGCTACAGGTTTTCTGGTTTGATTCTTGGCTGGAGTGCCTTCTGTGTGGAGTCTGTATCTCCTCACTGTTTTTCTGTGGGTTTGCTCTGGTGTCCTCTCATGTTACAAAGATATGTGTCTGCAGTATTTCTCCCTGGGCCTCTGCTGAAAATTGTTTTTTGTTCCATCACAGTTTCCTGGTTAACAAATGTTAAATAAATAAAATTGACAGGGATTTGAATTTCAGACTTCATATTCTTCAGAAAGTACATAGTAAAACAACCTTTTATTATAGCAATTTTCTAAGTTTATAAGATGAATATTTGAAATTTGTCCCTATTTTTGGGACTGTATTCCCCCATTATTGGCTTTGTCCAGGTTTTTTGTGCTAATTTTGAGATCTATGGCAAGAACTGAATTCACTGTATGTTTGAGGGCTGTATTCCCCCATTACTGGGTTTGTCCAAGTTTTTTGTGTTAAGTTTGAGATCTATGGCAATAACTGAATTCACTGTATATGTTTGAGGGCTGTATTCCCCCATTACTGGGTTTGTCCAAGGGTTTTGTGCTAAGAGGTTGACAGCTATGGTGAGAACTGAATTCACTAAATGATAGCCATTTAAGTTTCAGTCTTCCTCTCTTTCACAAAGCAGCTGATTTGGCATAGTGATATGTTGTTCTGACTGTTTTGTACAAGGACCAGAGTTCAAGACTGGGCAGTAAAATGTGTGGTGGTAACACAGCGTTTTATTCTACCAACTTTCCAAGATTATGCAAGCAATGTTTGTGTCCCTGGTTTTTGGGCTTTTGTGCCCCCCCCCCAATAAATTTTGGCTTTTTCCAGATTTCTTGTGCTGCGAAGTTGAGATACAGTTGAGTATTGAATAGATTTTACAAGGAACTGAGAGCTGCAGGGGAAGAGAAGTTTAGTGCTGCTTATGCGTAGTCTGCTTGTATTGTTAATAGCACACCAGGTTGTATATTTGCTTTTGATGCAGAAGGCTGTGGGTTCTACTCTCACAAGGGGTGGATGCTGCCGTACTGACAATGTCCTCTTTGGCGAAGATACTAACTATGAACCTGTTATCAGTTTGCCATCCATTTCCTATTGCAATATTACTAGCTTATCATTTTTTAATGTAATATAGGCAATTTATTCCTCAGGGGCAACAGACACTTTAATTGTAGATGAAACAATGAAATATAAAGTTGTTTGCTAGCAGTAACCTCTTCATTAGTTACAGATCTCTTTAATGTGGAATTATTTAGATGACGTACTTCTGCAGAGATTGTGCATATTTACTGATACTGGTGTATTGTATACGTTTGAGTAGACTTTTTTATGATGGAAATGCTCTCAATTGGGCAGTTTTGTCATTATTGGTAAATGCATTTTGTTTCATTGTTAACTGGAAAAATGTTCAAAACAATAAATTTAAAACACCCTCTAACAACTGTACTGTATTATACAAGGAATATAATTTAATACAATCAGGAAAGTGTTTCACACAACACATGTATGTTTTGTTTGCAAGGGGCCTATCATTTGAAAACAGCCCAAAGTTAATCTTTATACTACCAAATGTATTTTCTTTGAATGTGGATTTCACTGATGTTTCAATGAATGTGAGTTTCAAGGGCAGTTTTATTGCTGTCTATTTTCATTGTGAGACTGCATTGCTTTTTTAAGCAGATATTTTAGTGTTTGTGCTGTAAAATACAAAATAAAACCCAAATCATTGTAGAAGTAAAGCAGTATGCACATTACAGTGTTTATGGTAAATGGAGCAAAATAGCCAAGTAATGAGACATTAGAATGGCTGCAGGGGGTGGCTCCATTCGACCATGATTTTGTGAGGGGGAAAGATGGCAAATTCAGACAGCCCCTGCTCAGTTGAACTATACTTCTCAGCTGTCCAGATTTTCACAGAATTAATAGGTTTTTGCTTATTTTTTCTGGTTTGTTCCTCATAAAATTTGTGGTTTTCTGGCAAATCATTTAGGAATTAAGTCACTAAATAATGACAGACATTGAGTTTCAGACTTCATAACCTTCAGAAAAATGCATGCTAAAGCAAGACCTGTTCTATCAACTAAGTTTATATGAGAGCAATTTTTAGTACTGTTTGTATGTTCCCCCAATATATTTGGCCTTGTCTAGAGTTCCTGCGTTAACAGGTGTAGAGGTATGTGCAAATTGCTTTATAGAATTGGGCATATCCAAGCCTCTCAACTGTCCCCGATTTTGGCTCAAAATGTTGCTCTCCCTCTAATCCCTCTGCAAAATGTCAATTTTGGAAGAAAACATGGAGGGTTTACAATTAATAAATAACTGTAATAATCAGAGTTATGGATTACTTTTATTTCAGAAATGCATGTAGATTATTTTATTTTGTCAGCTGCTCAAGCTAACAGTGCTAATACTAAAAAGTGTCCCTTCTTTGACAGGTTCCCAGGTGTATTGTGTGGCTATTTTATATTTTTGCATCACATTTTTGATCCATTTTTCATAAAATTGTGGTTTTCTGGCAAATTAGTGGCAAATCATTAAAGATTGAAGTAAGAAAATAATGACAGACATTTGAGTTTCAGATTTCATACCTTTCACAAAATTCATACTAATGCAAGACCTACTATTCTATTATCTTTCTAAGTTTATAAGAGCAATATTTAAACGTTGTCCTTATTTTTGGGCCTGACTTTGTCCAGATTTCTTGCTCTGAGGTTGAGAGGTATGATGAATGTGTCAGGGCCATTGCAGTCAGCCAGAGACATTTCAAGTTGTGACATACTTGTTGCACCCCACTCCCCCATGAAGTGACTCTGGATGTGTCCAAGCAAGGCAAAGAGCTGTTATGCACTGTAAGTGTGCAGAACACTCCCCATCCAAGGTAGACACAAGTACCACAATGGCTTTTCATCTGTCCTTGATTTTGCAGAATGTTCTGGTTTTCTGTCATATTTTTATACTGTTGATTTATGCTTCTTACTATTCAGAAAATCCATGTTGTAGTGCATGTTGCACTGTTTTTAAGTAGCAATGCTTTCATGACCATCAGGTAAGCTTGTCTGAGACTATAAGATGCAAGTAAGCTTTAATAAGCATACTATTAAAGAATTATCAACATTGAAAGCCTTTTTGTTGTTGCCATGCAGAGAATACTTACATAACTAGATAACGTATAAGCTTTGGGTATTGAGATGCATATGACAGTATTGGTAATAAAGGACAGGATTGCAGTATTTTCAGATGTTCATTACCTTTGTTGGAGCATTGCCGTCATCTTTGCAGGCTTTACCCATAAACTAAACAGAATGCCAATCTATCATGTGTGGTCCATAACCTGTGCGTAACCCTTTAAGCAATGTATCTTGAGCTTGTTTCTTGTTTGCTGTTCATTTTTTACTTTGATCATGTTTTCCCAATGAAACAAATAGATAGTTGTCAGGCAGCAGGTCTTTTTTGGATAAGAAACATTTTTACAAGTGGGGGGTATCATTGCTACTTTCAGCGTGTTACTTGGTACTTTTATAAAGCTGAATATAAATTATAATTAGAACTGCAGTGCAAGGAGAAGTGGTTTGAGTTGAGTACTGCTTGTTTTTTTTGTACTTGATTTTGACTGGCAGTCCAGTAATGAATTTAAAAAGTAATTTATTTTTTCATGCCTTACAACCTTTTTGTTTCCATCTAGATATTAAGTAAGCTGTCATGCAGTCAATGCATTGAAATATTTTTTTTCTACTACACTTCATTTTTGTCTTGATTGGACTCTCATAATGATGGTTTGGTACCCAGGGCAGCGTATTTAATTAAAGTTCCAGTTATTGTGGTTTTGAGCATAGCTCCTCCCCTTACTAGTTGTCCACACCCCTTCCCATTGACCCCACCCATTCAGCTGTCTCCTGCAGCCCCCCTTCGATTTGAAGTCACTAGCCGCCACTGCCTCCAAGCAGTCCTGTCCATCCTGTTGAAAACATGGTGTTCTCTGCAGTCTTCACCAGGGAGACTACACCATCCAGTGTGCCCTTGAGTGCATGATACCCTCCCTAACCCCCAGGGAAAATTTGATGAGCCATTCCCCTTCACTCTTCTCCTTCTCTGGCTCTTTTTATTTACCAGAGCCTTTAATCAAAACCCGGTTACCTGGGTTACAGTCAGGGCTACATCACTCTTAACCATGGAATGAAGCTTACTCATAACTTTTCAGAGTTTTGAGATTCATATTTTCTAGTTCTAAGCTTTTGTCATGGCACTGTGTCTTATACATGTTTTCACACATATATGGCTTAAGAGTGTAGAACATGCCAGAGCCGGATCAAGGTCATATGGGGCCCTAGGCAGGAAACTGGACTGGGGCACCCTGTCACATGACATCATAATATCATCATATCCCCTAAAAATGTCTTGTAGTAGGTTAAGAAGGGACATGATGATTAGTGATCAGCAGTATGGTTTCATGCCAGGAAAGAGCACTACAGATGTGATGTTTGCTCTGAGAGTGTTGATGGAGAAGTACAGAGAATGTCAGAAGGAGTTGTATTGTGTTTTTGTAAACTTAGAGAAAGCATATGACAGGGTACCTAGAGAGGAGTTTGTGGTATTGTATGAGGAAGTCAGGAGTGTCAGAGAAGTATGTAAGAGTGGTACATGATATGTACGAAGGTAGTGTGACAGCGGTGAGGTCTGCGGTGGGAGTGACGGATGCGTTTAAGGTGGAGATGGGGTTACATCAATGATCAGCTCTGAGCCCTTCCTTATTTGCAATGATGATGGACAGGTTGACAGACGAGATCAGAGAGGAGTCCCCGTGGACTATGATGTTTGCAGATGACATTGTGATCTGTAGTGAGAGTAGGGAACAGGTGGAGGAGACCCTGGAGAGATGGAGATATACTCTAGAGAGAAGAGGAATGAAGGTCAGCAGGACTAAGACAGAATATATGTGTGTGAATGAGAGGGAGGATAGAGGAATGGTGAGGATGCAAGGAGTAGAGGTGGCAAAGGTGGATGAGTTTAAATACTTGGGGTCAGTAGTTCAGAATAACGGTGAGTGTGGAAGAGAGGTGAAGAAGAGAGTACAGACAGGATGGAGTGGGTGGAGAAGAGTGTCAGGAGTAATTTGTGACAGACGAGTACCTGTAAGGGTGAAAGGGAAGGTCTATAAGAGGGTAGTGAGACCAGCTATTTTATATGGGTTGGAGACAGCGGCATTGACAAAAATCCGGAGTTTGAGATGGATGTGGCCGAGTTAAAGATGTTAAGATTTGCACTGGGTGTGACGAGGTTGTACAGGATTAGGAATAAGTATATTAGAGGGTCAGCCCAGGTTGGAAGGTTTGGAGACAAAGCCAGAGAGGCAAGATTACATTGGTTTGGACATGTGCTGAGGAGGGATGCTGAGTATATTGGGAAAAAGATGCTAAGGATGAAGTTACCAGATAACAGGAAAAGAGGAAGGCCTAAGATAAGGTTTATGGATGTGGTAAGAGAGGACATGCAGGTGGTTGGTGTGACAGAGCAAGATGCAGAGGACAGGAAGAAATGGAAACAAGTGATCTGCTGTGGTGACCCCTAACGGGAACAGCCGAAAGATGATGATGATTAAATAAAATGTAATTAATTAATTAAATGCGTCAAAGATGAATTTATGTCTTGCAGAGAAATTTTAGTTTCTGCTTCATCACGGAATAATTTCGGTTTCCTTGTTCATCTTTCTTTAGCTGCACAGGTATGGTTGGTAGTCATCATTTCTTTGGCTTCCCTTTCATATCGAATCAAACAAATCTGTCATTTTTTTGTACATATTCAAGTAGCAAGCTGTAAAGGACCTTTCCAATGGCATCGGCAACAGGCATACACAGGAATATACGGAGCACAGTTTCAACAATGGGGAATGGTTCCTCTAGGTCATGGTCAGTGATAAACTGTCTCATTGAAACAGGGCTGTCTGTGCATGTCTGGGGATTAAGGAGGAGAACTGCAAGAATTGTACTGTGAAACACTCTTCCAGATCATCGAAATAGTGCTTTTGTGAGCTTTTTGTACAGCTGCACAAGTCATTGCATGACACCAGTAATTTCAAGTTTAAAATTTGATAGCGGCTATGAAATACTTCATAGGACTGGCTTCTGCTTTTTTATTCAAGAGCTAGACTGTCTGTAATTACATTAAATGTCTCAAAGATGAATTTGTGTCTTGCAGAGAAATCATGTTCACTGATGTGTGCTTCTTCACGGAATAGTTTTGGTTTCCTTGTTCGTCTTCCTTTAGCTGTACAGGTATGGTTGGTAGTCATCATTTCTTTGGCTTCCCTTTTATATTGAATCAAATGAATTTCTCATTTGTTTGTACGTATTCAAGTAACAAGCTGTAAAGGACCATCGGATGTTGTAAATCTTTGTTCATTCATTACCATTAGGACTTCAGTTCCGTCCTTGGAACCAATATGGCCGTTTCCAAGCTCACGCCAGCCAAAAACTCTCAGCTAAGACCTACCCATAATGCCCCTCTCCTAGTTACTCCAGATCTCGTTTGCTGTGTTCCTAGTCGGACGTGCTAGCCATCTCTCTTAAAGCCGAGAAGAAAATTGTTAATTTTAAGACAGTTTCTCTTCAAAATTATTTAATTTTTAGTCAAGTTAGCCTTTTCACACTGTCGCCTATAACCTAAGCATATTTCCTACCCATTTCCTTGGTAATTTAATTTTCTACCTTTATTGGTACTGTCCGTCTTTCCTGTCTTTCACAGGCCTTTCCTTTTTATTAGTGGTATTTTTTTTAAAAACATTGTTGGTATTTTCTCCCTTAATTTTTCTATGGGATAGCCTTGTTGCTTTACTATGTTAGACAAAGCTAAGTTGAGATTTAAACAGTGTGACAAGTGTAGACGTAAGATGCCTAACTCAGATACACATGTTCATTGTGTCTACTGTTTGGGCGTGGATCATATTAAAGCTGACTGTGACATTTGTACTAGTTTTAGTAATTGTACACTTTCAGAACTTAAAAATAAACTTATCTTAAAAAGACACCTTTTTCAGAGGCTTTGTCTGGGTCGGAGGTCTCACCCCCTCCAAAGACCAAAAAACATAAGGAAAAATGGATTACTCAAGACACCTTTTTCAGAGGCTGTATCTGGGTCGGAGGTCTCACCCCCTTCTCCAAAGACCAAAAAACACAAGGAAAAACTGACTACCCAAGACACCTTTTTTGGAGGTACTAACTGGGTCGGAGGGCTCACCCCCTCCAAAAACAAAAAAAAAAAATAAGGACAAATGGAGTCACTTCATAGGTAGGTACTATGCTATCTGCCCAAAGGCATTTATAAGCCTAGCCAGAATGTGTTGGCTTTTGCCACCCCCTTAGATTAGTTCCCTGTGCCTCTATCTAGCAGAGCCATTGAAATGATCCCTGGGGAAAACTTTCTGTTTCCCATCCACTCGTCAAGGTTTCTTTTGAAGAGGGTTAGCGAGGGGCTCTGCCTAATGTAGATTGGAATCTTGTTCCAGAGCTTGGGAAGGCTCTGGGACAGAACTCTATCCCTCCGGCACACCCTATTTATTGTTGTGGTGAGTTTTAGATCCTTGGAGCATGTGGCTCGAGGGGATATGGTTTTCTTTAGGTGGAGCATGTCCATCAGTTCTGGGTTGGACATGGCCTTGTATGTCAGGGAGAGATCACCTCTGAATATGCGGTATGCAACCGAGTACAGCTGGAGTTTCTTCAGTCGAGCTGCATATGGCATCGGCTTGAGGCTAGTGATCCTCTTGGTGAGGTACATCTGTAGTCTTTCCAGTTGTTGCAAGTGTCTTGTAAGGTACATCCCAAATGGGGCCTTATACTGTATGAGGGGTCTGATGAGTGATGCGTAGAGGTGCCCAATGACCTCTTTCGATCTGGATGCAAACCCTTTTGTGATTAGGTGGGCCACATAGAAGGATTTTCTAACCACTTTGGCAATGTGATTATCAAAGGAGAGGTTGCTATCTACTTGGGTGCCCAGTTCCCTTATTAGATCTTCCGTATTTTGGGGGCTACCACCTATGTGGCAGTTTGTGGGTACTTTGTTTTTTCCAAAGGGGATGACTATGCACTTTTTGGCATTTAGCTTGAGGCCATGGTTTTGACACCAGGTATCTGTCTCAGTGAGACCCTTTTGGAGGATGTCTGTGTCATTCGGAGAGTCAGTTATAGCCCCTTGTTTGCAGTCATCTGAGAACTTGGTCAGCCATAGTCCTCCTGTGCTTGCCTGTACCTCTGAGAAGTATATGCCGAACAGGAGGGGTCCTAGGACTGAGCCCTGGGGAATGCCACTTGTAACCGGTTTAGAGTCAGACCTAGCTCCCACAACTCTTACCATGTGGGTTCTGTCCATGAGCCAGTTGGGAACCCATCTCATGACGTAGGGGTTTATGTTCAGGCTGGTGAGCTTATCTATAATACCTGAGTGGGGAATGGTGTCGAAGACCTTTGCGAGGTCTAAGTAGGCTGTGTGGACCACCTTTCCCTCGTCTCTAGCCTTGGTAACTGTCTCAAAGAGTTCACCAGGTTTAGGAGGCATGATCTGCCCTTAACAAAGCCGAACTGGGTAGGGTTCAGTGTTTGGAGGTTCCCAACGTCTCTGTTAATGAGATCCACGATGATGCGCTCCATAGCTTTGCAGACCAAGCTAGTCAGGCTTATAGGGTGATACTTCCCAGGGTCCATTGTGGCTCCACCTTTGTGGAGCGGAATAACCATTGCTGTGCACCATTTTGTGAGCATGTAGCCTGTGGAGAGGCTGAGTTTAAACAGCGTGTTTAGGTGAGGGGTTAGTTCATCTTTGAGCTCATGTAGGATGCAGCCTGGGATGTCGTCTGGTCCCATTGATGCCATGTTTTTGGCTTTGGAGAGGGCTGTTTTAACCTGAGTGTCTGTGATTTCAGGGGCAGTACATTCTTCTGGTATAGTTATGGGCCCTTTTGGTGGTGAGATGGGGGTGAAGTTTGCACTGAACCTGTCTGCCAGGATGTTGGCTATATCGGTCGGTTCATTCTATTTTGTGCCATTCTGCACTATCTCTGAGCAGATCTGAGAATTGCCACTTAGATTCTTGACATAGCTAAACAATGCCGTGTGGTTATCTTTGGAGTCTATGGCAATTTTTCTTTCGAAGCTAGCCTTGAATGATTTTATGAGGGAACGTAGTTTCTTGCTGATACTGATCAGGGATGTCTTCCCTTCTTGGGATTTTACTCTCTTCTGTACTAGTTTCCTCCATCTATTGTATAGCTTGTTTATGGCAGGGGTCCACCAGACTGGTTTCCTTTTCTTGGAGGAGTGAGTCTTGGTTTTGTTTGGGATAGCATGATCCATGCATTATTTTAGGTGCCCGTAGAGTGCATTAGTAAAGGATTTTGCAGCTTGGACAGCATTATCCTTTAGCATGGGGGCTTTGAAACCTTCCACCTCGGTCTTAAGTAATGTGAAGTTTGCTTTTGAAAAGTTTTTCACGGTGGTTTCTTTGACTGGGGGTGGTGGCAGAATGTAGATATCCAGAGTGATTCATTTATGGTCAGATCTAAGCAGCGAGGGGTTGACCTCCAGTGTGGAATACCGGTCGCCCATGTTGGTGATGACCAGGTCCAGTATGTTGTCACCTCTGGATGTTTGAGTTTATAAAGTCTAGGAAATGTTGGGAAAGGGAGTTTGTACTTGAGTAGTTCTTTCAGTTAATGTTTGGGTAATTGAAATCACCCAATTTCAGGGTGTTTGGTAGGACCTTTGTTTCCCAGTGTTTCCAGGAATGCAGAGTGGGGGTCCTGGGACATGGTGGGTGATCTGTAGTAAGCTATAATTTGAATAGCAGTTTTGCCCATTGTTAGTTGCACGTGGATGATTTCTGAAGCATAATATGGATACTCACCCGCCTTTTGTATTTCGGTTTGGGTTTTGTGGCCGAAATGTATGGTATGAGTTGTAGCCTGGTAGTGCTGGGGTGCTGGGGTGCTCTCTGGAGCCTTAATCCAGATATCTGTTACTGCACATATAGCGATTTTCTCCATACTGAGGAGTGCCTCGAGTGCGTGCATTTTGAGGTTTAGACTTCTGGCATTGAGTAGCATTACCCTCAGTTTTTTGTTACTTGTGCTATTTTACGGTGGTGGGTTTGTCTTTTGAACCTTGCCTAAAAAAGGCACTATAGGGGTGGCAAGAGCCTTGGCTAGTATTTGAAAGCCTAAGGTTGACAGGTGCAAGCCGTCTCTACCGAAGCAGCATGGCTTGTCGAGCATGTCATCCCAGGCTGACAGACACTGGATCCCCTTTGAATGACACCAGAAGCTTAGCCAATTGTTGAAATTGATAATTTTTTCTCTATACTGTGGTATCATTCTTGGTGAGGGTAGGATGCTACTCAGGGTCAGGGACATACCGGCCTGGGCTACGTGATCAGAGAGCTCCTTCATGTCTCTTTTCATGTAGTCCAAGGAGGTACGGTTCAGGTCATTCATACCAACATGGACAATGACAGAGTCGTATTTGTACTTGTTCTGGAGTGACCTGAGTGCTTGTATTATGTGGCGGATCCTGGCACCCAACAGGCAGCTAACAGTAACCTTCTCCTTGTTCAGCCTAGTGAGTGGGACGTCAATATGCCTGACTATAGAGTCACCTATTACTAGTGTGTTGGGTATGTTATTTTGCCTTAAGGACTGTGATTGTGTGGCACACTGGTTTTGTGAAGTATGTGTTTCATGGTTTGTGTTGGGGGGGTGGAGGTTGCTTGGATCTCTGCTTTGGAGGTCTCTGTTGCTTTTGCAGATTTTTATTTAGAGCCACTGCATATGTTTTTGTGTATTTATGTGTGTTTTTTTGCCAGTGCTGGTTTCATAGGTCTATGTGAGACTGGTGGTGTGATGCAAGTAATTCCCTTCTCTTCTTGACTGCCTGGTCCAGTCTTGGGTTGAGAGAGCTTAGCCTCCAGTTTGGATGTATACTTGCTTCTCTCGCATGTATTAGTGTTTGGTGGAAGGAGGATATGGTTGTCTGTGTACATGAGGCAATTGTAACATTGCCTCAAAATGTCCAGATTCACCAGTTGGACTGGAGACTATACCTGAAACTGCACTTTGGACATGCCTGGATAGGTACAGTGAACTGTTTTACTGATTGGCTGGTAAGGTCGAATAGAGAGCCTTGTCCTTCTCTACAGTATAGAGTGGGGTCTAGTGCTATGGTTTATTAGTGCTTGCTATGAGTTTTGTGCAAGTGCCGGGATGAGAAGTGAATGGTTTGAGTGCTTAAGTTGAAAGTTTGTCTAGTTCCAAGGGAAAAATTGAAGAGTAGAGTTTGTGGAGCCAGGAATAGTTATAACCTAGCTAACCGGCACTGTCTGGCGTGCAAAACCGCTCAAATGCGAGTTTTATAGCAGGGAAATGAAAGAGATGGAAATTAACCTGAAATGGCCAATCAACTACTAATTTCTGGGCTGAAACCACTCCTCCACAGACAGATAGGCTGCTTAATGCTCCCTCTCTCACAGTGAACTGAGAAACTTCCTTCTGTCCAAGTAAGGTATGGGCAAACACAGAAACTTGTAACATAGCCCTAAATTCAGCACTAACCTGAAAACGGGACTATACTAGCTTAGAAAGGTGGGAAAACAAGTATATTTTTTTGTTTTTTTCAGAAAATAAATAAAGCAGATACAATCAAAAAAAACACTTTAAATGCACAGAAATGGCTATCACACTTAGCCTACAACAGTTAAACAGGTAATTTAAACACAAAAATGACTTTGTTAAAGTGCAGGCAGTAAAATAAGTACAATATGTAGCTGAAACAAGCTTTTTAAATCACAGAAACTCTAGAAAATTGGCACTTTAGGAGGAATTAGCTAAAGGCAGCAAGAAAATGCACTTGGTTCCTGCATCTCTGTCAGTTACGGAACCGAGTTGGCTCCATGCTTTGCCGGCACCCTCAGCGCAGACCTCGTCAGCACCAGGCTCTGTGTCTTCTCCCTCGGTGCCATCCATGATATTCACCCCTGTTTCGGTTCCGACCTCGGGACCACTGACTTTAGTGCCGTCCTTGGATCTGACATTGGCTCTGATGACTGTACCTGCTTCAGCACCATCCCCCGCCAGGGTGCCGACAGTTTCTTCGGCTCCATTAGCTCCAAAACTCAAATACCTGCCAAGGACAAGATACTTCCACTCCGGTGCATACTGTCTCGGTTCCGACAGCATTGTTTTCCCTGTCGGCACTGTCCGCCCTTGTTGCATTGGCTCCGGTGGAACTAATGCTTTCCTGAAGCAGTACTTGGACCATCTGTACTTTGGTACCTAGCCCAGCACCTATTTTCTCGCTGACTCCATTTATGTCCATGGCTCCGACGGCTTCCAATTCTCTCAGAGCTCCTCACCTGGAGGTGGGCTCCTCACGGCGAGGTGTGACTCCGGTTCTGAGGTTGTCCCTCCCGGTTCCAGACTCCCATCCCTCCTCAGGTGGGCCTGCTGTACAGGTAGTGGAGTCGTGGTCAGCACCGATGACATTGGTATCAGAACCCCCTCCTAGCATGCACCTCTCCCAACCCTCTATTTTGGGACCCCGGGCACAGGAGTCACAAGAACCCTCTTTGAAGGGAACCCCTTCTCTGGAGTCCTCCTCAGAAGATCTCATTGAGGAGCCACCCCGGAAGAAACAGTGCAAGAGGAAGCACCTTGATTCACTGGAGGAATCTATCACCAAAGACACTGATTGTGATGAGGGGGAAGGGTCTCCACAGTCTTCACCAGACAACATTTCATTCAGAGACATTCTTGAAATCCTCAAGCAGTGGGGAGACTGGAAGTCCTATAACCCTTCTTCTGAGGAGTCGGTGTTCCTGCAGGCCTTCCGTGCCCAGCCATCTACTGCCTGGGTGACTCCACCGGCAGATGACCTTGTTAAAATCATTGTGCAGCATGCCTGGAAGGCCTCTGACAATGCAGAACCTGTCTTTCAGAGGCCAGACAAAAAATTTTATCTACACCTGAAGACCAGACCCACTGGTCCTAGCAGTTGACAGTTGATTCAATGTTTGTGGCGGCGGCCACCAAGAGGGAACTGGCAGAAGATAGTTCCACCGTCCATCCTCCAAACAGAGAGTCCTGGACCATTGACAGACTAGGGTAATGGACCTATGCTTCAGCGCCATTCTGTTGCTGTTCTATCTGGTGCACTTTACTCACCTTCAAAAAGACCTAATTTCCGAAATGTCTCCCTCTTTGGTGGGGTACTGCCTGATGAGGTGCGTGATACTGTCGCCTCTTAGCTAGCTACCTTTGAATCCATCTCAAACTCCTCGATGCGTTTGATAAGTCATTCCACCGAGGGGGCAGCTCGAGCTGCCGCATCAGGTGTTGTCATGATACGTAATGCTTGGATGCGGTTGTGAGACTTCCAGACCTCTTTAAATCTTCCTTCATCAATGCACCTGTCGACGAATCTGCACTTTTTGGCCCTAAAGTACGAGACACACTTACACATAGTGAGAAAGACAGAAAGACCTTGTCTGCTGTGGGCATATGCCTTTCCAACCCCCAGAGGTCCTACTCCAGGAACCAGAAGGGAGGAAAAGTGTGATTCAAGAAATCCCAAGGACCTTTTTGTGACACTCATGGTGAACAGTCCCCCTGGGGCAGAGGGGGAAACTCATATGGAAGACATCTCTTTCTGGGTAGAGGGAGTCCATGTAACCAGGGTGCTAGAGATTCTTTCTCCGGCAGACCCTACCAGCGCTCCTGAGCAGCAGCCCAATTGCTTTCCTCTGGAAGCAGTCGGGGTCATTTTTCTCTGCATCTACCAGCCTGGCATCTTATTACTACCGATGTTTGGGTGCTGAGAATAATATCCAGAGACTACCAAATACCATTCAATTTAACTCCCATCCCCGATGTACCACCCAATCAGAGGGAATTAGCAGCCTTAGAAATAGAAAAGCTGCTAAGGAAAAGAGTCCTCCAACCAGTACCACCAAACCAGACAGGATCCAGGTTTTACTCGAGGTTCTTTTTAGTGCCAAAAAGATGGGACTGGAGACCAATCCTGGATCTCAGCCTATTGAACAAACTTATAAAACTTCAAAATTTCCGGATGGTCACGATACAGTCCATTCTTCCCTTCCTAGGGAGGGATAACTGGATGTGCTCTGTAGACCTACCAGGACATGTACTACCACATAAAGATGGATCACCGCTCCCGGCTGGGAGCCAATCACTACCAGTTCAGGGCACTGCCATTCAGTCTCTCGACAGCCCCTTGAGTGTTCACCAAATGTATGGCAGCTGTGGTAGTTCATCTTCGACTGCAAGGATTTCAGGTGTTTCCCTATCTAGACGATTGGCTCCTTACCGCTCCAACCAGGAAGCTTCTTACACTCAAGGTCTCACTCTCTGCTTGGGGATTACAATCAACAAGGACAAATTTCAATGTCTCCAATGAAGACACCGGAATTCATTAGAGCAGTCTTCGACACAACATCCTGTCAAGCGTCTCTCCCCCCTCACAGGTTTTCGAACATAACACACCAAATCCAAGACCTTCTTCTCAGACCTATGTACCAGCACGTCTTGTACTGCAACTCTTAGGCTCCATGACAGCTACATTGGTACCACTGGCGAGACTGCACATGAGAATCATGCAGTGGCTCCTTTCCGTACAATGGTTGTTGCTAATTTACCCACTCGACCACATGTTACGTTTTTCAAACCGTTGCAAGGAAGAAACGTTATGGTTGATGAACCCACAATTGAATCTTTGGTGCCGACCATTCTGTCTTCCCCAGCCCATGGCCACGGTGACCACAGATGCTTCCTTGTTAAGGTGGGGGGGCATTTCCAGGGAAAGACTGTCCAAGGCACCTGGTCCCCCATGGAGGCCAATTTGCACATAAATGTCCTGGAACTGAGGTCAGGTCTCCTAGCACTGCAAGCATTCCATGTGTCCCTACTCTCTGGGACCATTGCAATTCAGTCAGACAACATGTCAGTCGTCTGGTATATCAACAAGCAAGGCGGAACCAAGTCTTACCCCCTGTGTTGGGAAGTCATGAGGATTTGGCACTGGGCGATAGCTTCCAACCGCTTCCTTATAGCAACACATATTCCCGGGAGTTCCAACCTTATTGCGGACAATCTGAGCAGGAACATCCTGATGCCTCACGAGTGGTCCCTCAACCCTGTAACAGAGGATTGGATCTTCCAATGCTAGGGCAAGCCTTGCTGTGACCTGTCCCCCCCAGATTACAAATGCAGAAGCTACTTTGCCCTGATCCCCCCTCGGGGGAACCACCGAGGGACACTCTAACGCATGATTGGCCACCGGATCTTCCCTATGGCTTCATCTGATTCACAGTCAATGGATCCTGGATAATTCTGAAGATCTGTTATCTCATCCTCAGGGACTAATTCATCTGAACCTGCACAGTCTCAAGCTCATAGTTTGGTTCATTCACTTCCAGTGATTGCCAGGCTGCCTGACATCCCATCTCCTGTTCATGAAATTCTTCTGGCTTCACACAAACCTTCCTCTAGGAAAGTTTATTCTAGTAAATGGACTAGGTTCTGTATTTGGGCCAAATATCAGAACTTAGACACTTTCTCTATGCCTATTCAAAAGATCCTACAATACCTGGCTACTGTTTTGCATGCAGGAGCCTCAGCTTTGACGATCACTGTACATTTAGCAGCTATCGCCAATTTTCATAATGATCTTGATAATTCTTCAGTTATGTCACACCGCTTATGCAAGACCTTTTTGAAAGGAGTATTACATGTTAAACCTCCGGTCAAGCCTCCCTTAGAACCTTGGGACTTGACTTTGGTACTTCAGTCTCTCACAGGTTCTCCTTTTGAGCCTTTTGATTCATGTGATTTGCAATTTTTGTCATGGAAAACCTTACATCTAGTAGCACTTACCTCAGCGGGAAGAGTACCTGAGCTGCAGGCTTTGAGTGTCAAGAGTACTTACTTGATCTTCCACATGGATAGGGTGTCCCTTTGTACTGACCCTTATTTCTTGCCCAAGGTAATTTCTGGTTTTCCATTAACCAATCTATTGACCTGCCAGTTCTCTTCCATCAGCATTCTAACAGAGGGGAGTACCTTTTGCACACCCTTGATGTGCATCAGCAGCTTTGTTGTTATTTGGACAGGACTAAATCTTTTAGGAAAACAGATCAATTGTTTGTGGCCTTTGCAGGACCTAGATTGGGTAAACCTGTTTCCAAAGTGACTTTATCCTCCTGGCTTAGAAACATCACTACCTTTATCTACCAACAGAATAAGCTATCCTTACCTTCCAGAAAAAAGGCTCATTTTACCAGATCTATGGCTACTTCTATAGCATTTCATTCCAGAGCCTCTATGGATGATATCTGCACAGCAGCCACTTGGGCAAGACCGCATACCTTTATATCTCATTACAAGTTGGATTTGGCCTTCAGAGGAAGAGCATCTTTTGGTTCTATGGTGCTCAGGAATATCCTTCCTTAGGGCCATCCAGGACTCCAGTAGCTGGGGACTCAGTCCTAATGGTAATGAATGAACAAAGATTTACAACATCAGATAAAGAAATTATGTCTTACCATAACGTTCCATCTGTGTTGTAGATTTTTGTTCATTCATTACTTCCCACACTCCTTCCCCCTGCCTGGACTCCTGGTGGACCTTTGGAACTCCTGGTTAGGGTATTTGGTCAGACAGAGCCTCCTACTATTTTTTTTCTATTACTATATCTATTATCTAAGGGTGGGTAAACTCGATCTGAAGTAACTAGGAGAGGGGCATTATGGGTAGGTCTTAGCTGAGAGTTTTTGGCTGGTGTGAGCTTGGAAACGGCCGTATCGGTTGCGAGGACGAATCCGAGGTCCTAATGGTAATGAAGGAAGAAAGATCTACAACGCAGATGGAACGTTATGGTAAGACATGACTTCTTTTTTCCATTGGCATCAGCAGCAGGCATACACAGGAATTTACGGAGCACAGTTTCAACATTGGGGAATGGTTCCTCTAGGTTATGGTCAGCAATAAACTGTCTCATTGAAACAGGGCTTTCAATGCAAGTCTGTGGGTTTAAGGAGGAGAACTGCAAGAATTGTTCTGTGAAACACTCTTCCAGATCATTGGCATAGTACTTTTTGTAAGCTTTTTGCACAGCTGCACAAGTCATTGTGTGTCACTGGTAATTTCAAGTTTAAAATTCAGTAGTGGATATGAAGTGCTTCATAGGACTGGCTTCTGTTATTTTATTCAAGACCTACACTGTCTAATTATGTTAAATGTCTCAGAGATGAATTTGTGTCTTGCTGAGAAATGTTGTTCACTGGTTTGTGCTTCATCATAGAATAGTTTCTGTTTCCTGATTCGTGTTCCTTTAGCTGCACAGGTATGGTTGGTAGTCATCATTTCTTTGGCTTCTCTTTCATATCGAATCAAACAAATCTCTCATTTTTTGTACGTATTCAAGTAGCGAGCTGTAAAGGGTAACCACTTCAAGAGACATTTTCATGTCTTCTAAATTCTTGCTTGTTGTTGCATTCAGTGTCTCCAGTACATTTCCCTACACAAGCTTTACAGTTTAACTTTACATAATTTTCTCTTTGAAAAAGCATCCACAAGATCGTCAAAGTCCATCTGTTTGACCAAAGCCGATTCCGCTGCTAACACAGATAAAGCAGATAACCGTTCTTGGCCCATAGAGGTTCTTCTCTCACTTTTTAACCTTTATAAACAAGAGAAGGACCACTTCCCACTGACATTGGCAGCAGGCACACACAGAAATATACAGAGCACAGTTTCAGCATTGGGGAATGCTTCCACTAGGTCATGGTCTGCGATAAACTGTCTCATTGAAACAGGGCTGTCTACGCAAGTCTGGGGGGATTAAGGAGGAGAGCTGCAAGAATTGTTCTGTGAAACACTCTTCCAGATCATCTGTATAGTATTTTTGTAAGATGTTTGCAAAGTTGCATAATTCATTGTGTGACATCGATAATTTCAAGTTTAACATTTTAAAGTGGCTATGAAGTACTTTGTAGGACTGGCTTTTTTTTTTTAATTCCACTGCTAGACTATTTGTAATTACATTAAATGTCTCAAAGATGAAATTGTCTCTAGCAGAGAAATTTTGTTCACTGGTTTGTGCTTTGTTATGGAATAGTTTTGGTTTCCTTGTTCGTCTTCCTTTAGCTGCATAGGTATGGTTGGTAGTCATTTATTTGGCTTCCCTTTCATAGGAATCAAATGAGCCCCACATTTTCTGTACATATTCAGTTAGTAAGCTGTACAGGGTAACTACTTCATCAAGAGAGATTTTCATGTTTTGTAAATTCTTGATTGTTGCATTCAGTCTCTCCAGTACATTTCCCCACACAAGAAGAACAACATTTTCAAAATAATTGAGTTGGTTTACCAGAACTTTTGCCTCATGTGGCACACCTGCTTTTACATTAGTAGACCTCCCCAACAAGCTGAGTGCTACAGTGACATAAATGAAATCTCTCCACAATGCTTTTTTCGCATCAGCACAAGCAGCCCATCTTGTTGGACAGTTGCTTTACAGAAAGATTTCCAGGAGCGTTCTTAAGTTGATGATTCAGAATTTCCCACCTGTGGGTTGAACTTGAGAAGAATGTGTAAGCACGTTCCAAAAGATTAAAGAAGGACACAGCTTTTATGCAAGACTCTGCAGCACGTTCCTACCAGATTTAGTGAATGTGCCGAGCAAGGTATTTACTCTGCCAGTGGATTGATAGCATAGAGTCGTGCCTGTAAGCCATTGTATTTACCAGACATGC
Source organism: Protopterus annectens (assembly GCF_019279795.1). Taxonomy (NCBI): domain Eukaryota; kingdom Metazoa; phylum Chordata; order Ceratodontiformes; family Protopteridae; genus Protopterus; species Protopterus annectens. The sequence continues at coordinate 9,674,132 of NC_056733.1, read as the reverse complement.
TGCTAGCATTATCATAGCTCTGGCCATGGCAGTTGTGAATGCCAATATTTTTCTCAGATAGTACTGACAAAACTGTCCTTTCCAGGTGTTCCGCTGTATGAGAGTGAATAGGAACAAATCCCAGGAATCTTTCCACAGGCCCATCTTTCTTGATATATCGTATAATAATTCCTAACTGGTCAGTGTGGCTGAGATCTGGTGTTGAGTCAACAACAAGAAAAAAATAATTGGCCTCTTTGACTTCCAGCAGTATTGTGTCCACAGCCTTGGCTCCTATTAGCTGTATAAATTCCTTAACTATAGTTGAGGACATGTAGCTGCTAAACCCTCTTCCTGCTCCTCCATACTTCTTAATGTGATCATCAAGAAAAGGATCAAATTCAGAGAGGGGTTCGAGACAGGAAGAAAATTTCCATTCTATATGGAACCAAACAACTCATCAGTCCCTCTAAATGGTAGGCCACGTTCAGCAAGGAACTTTACCACTGCAACAGCCCATCTTAAAACTTCTTTCCAGTATTTTATTCATGACTTACTTGTTCCACAAAGGCACAGTCTATCCAGCTTTGATGATGTGCTCTTTCCTTAAATTTGAAGGCACATTTGTGGTGATCAGCAGAATTGCCATGTTTTTAAAGTCTTATTGCTGCATTCTTCCAGTCATTAAAGCCTGATGTAGCAAGAGCATGAGGTAAAGTACTGTACAGTTTACAAGGCACACAGAACACGATGCTTTGCCAGAGATGGTCTGCACCTGTCGCCCCTGGGATTCAGGTTACTGGCTAAGGCTCTTGCCACCACTATAGTGCCTTTTTTAGGCAAAGTTCAAAGGACACAACCACCACCATAACAGGTACAAGCATGCAAAATCTGAAGGTAATGCTACTCAATGCTAGAAGTCTAAACCTCAAAATGCACTCTCTCGAGGAACTCCTAAAAATGGAGAACATCGATATCTGTGCAGTAAATGAGGCCTGGTTCAAGGCTCCAGAGAGCACCCCTGCAATACCAGGGTAAAACTCTTACCACACCTTTCGGCCACCAAACCAGGACCGAAACACTAAAGGTGGAGGAGTGTCCATATACACCAAGGATATTCACAACAGCAAGTTGCCCAACACAATGTGTCTGAAATTCTCCAGGTGCAACTAACACCAGGTAAGACTGCAATCCAAATTGTAGCTTGCTACAGATTCCCCACCATGCCCCAAGATTCTCAATACACCTTTCTAAACATACTGGAAAATATTAAGATACAACCAAACACCCTAATACTGGGTGATTTCAACTACCCTGCCATTAACTGGGAAAACTACTCATGTACCAACACCATTACCTAATGGTTCCTGGAATTCATAAATTCCAACGCCCTGGATCAACTAATCCTTAGTCCCACCAGGGGCTCCAATATCTTAGACCTGGTCATTATCAACATGGGAAATTGATGCTCCACACCTATGGTCACTGCCTCGTTGGTCAGGTCTGACCATAAGCTAATCACCTTTGACATCTGCATCCCACCCCCACCCCCCAGTAAGGAAACCTAGGTAAAAAACTTCTCCAAAGCCAATTTCATGCTACTCAAGTCAGAAGTGACAAACTTCATGACATCCATTCGACTGCTGAATCCTGCACTAAGGCACTGTACGAGCGCATCCACTCGTGCATTAATCGTGCCATCCCAAATAGAACCAAGACGCTCTCCTCCAAAAAAAGGAAGCCAATCCGGTGGTCCCTTGCCATAAACAAACTTTACAACAAAAGGAAGAAACTGTTGCAGAAAAGAGGAAAATCCCAGGATGCAAAAAACTCCCTTACCAGCCTCAGTAAGAAGCTAAGATCTCTCATAAAATCCTCCAAAGCTAGTTACAAAAGTAAAATTGCCAGAGATTCCAAAGACAACCACAAGGCATTCCATAGCTATGTCAAGAGTCTAAATGGCAATGCTCAGATCTGGTCTGAGCTACAACAGAATGGCATTAAATATACTGACCCCAAGGATATTGCCAGTATCCTGGCAGATCGATTCAGTGCAAACTTCATCACCTAAAGGGCCCATCTCAATACCGAAAGATCACCAAATTCCGGTAATAATGGCCACACAGGTAAAAAACATCCTCTCCAAAGCTAAGAATACAGCATCCATTGGACCAGGTGACATCCTAGACTGTGTACTACAGGAACTACAAAATGAGCTGGCACCTCACCTAAGTTTCATGTTTAATCATAGCCTCACCTCAGGCTTCATGCCCACTGAGTGGCCCACAGCTACAGTTATCCCACTCCACAAGGGTGGATCCACCTTGGATCCTGGGAACTGCCGCCCTATCAATCTGGCAAGCCTGATCAGCAAGGCCATGGAGTGTATTATCATGGAACTTATAAACAAAGACATTGGCAACCTTCAGACACTGGACCCCACGCAGTTTGAGTTCGTGAAGGGCCGATCTTGTCTCCTGAACCTGATTAACTTCTTCAAATCAGTCTCCAGAGCTGTGGACAAGGGTAAGGTGGTCCACACAGCCTATCTGGACCTCACCAAGGCCTTCAACACCATCCCCCCACTCTGGAATCATAGATAAACCTACTAAGCTGGGCATTAATCCCTATGTCACTCGATGGGTTGCCAACTGGCTTACTGACTGAACTCACACTGTAAAAGTAGCCGACTCCAAATCCAGCTCCAGACAAGTGACAAGTGGAGTACCTCAGGGTTCAGTCCTAGGACCGCTCTTGTTTGGCATCTACTTCTCTGAAGTACAGGCCAACTCTAAGGGACTCTGGCTAACAAAGTTTGCAGATGACTGCCAACTGGGAGCCATTATTGAATCCCCAAATGATGTGGATATTCTGCAGAAGGGCCTTACAGAAACAGATGAGATGGTGCCAGAGCCATGGGCTCAAGCTCAATGCCAAGAAATGTATAGTTATCCACTTTGGGAAAAAACATGTACCCATGAATTACCACATAGGTGGCAGTACACTAAACACCGAAAGTGTGATAAGAGACTTAGGGACACAAGTGGACAGTGGTCTCACCTTCGATAACCACATCGCCACAACAGTCATGAAATCCTTCTATATGGCACACCTCATCACTAAGGGCTTTTCATCTAGAAAAAAGGAGGTCATTGTCCCACTGTACTCAACCTTCATTAGATTCATTATAGAATACAATGCTTCATTTGCTGTATACCTCTCAAGACATCTGCAACAACTGGAATGGCCGCAGAAATACCTCACTAAAAGAATCATAGGCCTAAAGCACATGCCCTATGCTGACCCTCTAAAAAAAACTCCACCTATACTCTGTCGCATATCGTCTACTCAGAGGCGATCTCTGCTTAACATACAAGGCCATGTCAAACCCAGAGCTGTTGGACATGCTACACTTAAAGAAATCCCAATCCCTTAGAGACACATGCTCCAGGGATCTAAACCTTGTCATCACAATGAACAAAACATGCTGGAAGGATAGGTTCCTGACCCAGAGACTCCCCAGACTCTGGAATAGACTGCCTATACATGTCAAGCAGAGCGCCTCTTTGACCCTCTTCAAAATGAACCTTTATGACTGGATGGGAGATAAGAAATTCACCTCGGGGATCACGTCAGTTGCCCTGCTAGACAGGGATCCAGGGAAGTAAATATTGTGGGAAGAAATAGCCAGGGAATTGTTATGACTAGGCTTGTATAGGCCCTAGGGCCAATAGCCTAATACCAACCTATGAACCGTGAGCATGACGGAAATTACTGTACAGTTTACAAGGCACACCGAACACTGTGAGCATGATGTAAATTACTGTACAGTTTACAAGGCACACAGAACACTGTGAGCATGATGTAAAGTACTGTACAGTTTACAAGGCACACAGAACACTGTGAGCATGATGTAAAGTACTGTATAGGTCATAAGGCACACAGACCACCGTGAGCATGACGTAAAGTACTGTACAGTTCACAAGGCACACAGAACACTGTGAGCATGATGTAAAGTACTGTACAGTTTACAAGGCACACAGGACACCGTGAGCATGATGTAAAGTACTGTACAGGTCACAAGGCACACAGAACACCGTGAGCATGACGTAAAGTACTGTACACTTTACAAGTCACAGAACACCGTGAGCATGACGTAAAGTACTGTACAGTTTACAAGGCACAGAACACCGTGAGCATGATGTAAAGTACTACACAGTTTACAAGACACAGAACACCGTGAGCATGACGTAAAGTACTACACAGTTTACAAGACACAGAACACCGTGAGCATGATGTAAAGTACTACACAGTTTACAAGACACAGAACACCGTGAGCATGACGTAAAGTACTACACAGTTTACAAGACACAGAACACCGTGAGCATGGTGTAAAGTACTACACAGCTTACAAGACACAGAACACCGTGAGCATGATGTAAAGTACTACACAGTTTACAAGACACAGAACACCGTGAGCATGATGTACAGTACTACACAGTTTACAAGACACAGAACACCGTGAGCATGATGTAAAGTACTACACAGTTTACAAGACACAGAACACCGTGAGCATGACGTAAAGTACTACACAGTTTACAAGACACAGAACACCGTGAGCATGACGTAAAGTACTACACAGTTTACAAGACACAGAACACCGTGAGCATGATGTAAAGTACTACACAGTTTACAAGACACAGAACACCGTGAGCATGACGTAAAGTACTACACAGTTTACAAGACACAGAACACCGTGAGCATGACGTAAAGTACTACACAGTTTACAAGACACAGAACACCGTGAGCATGATGTAAAGTACTACACAGTTTACAAGACACAGAACACCGTGAGCATGATGTAAAGTACTACACAGTTTACAAGACACAGAACACCGTGAGCATGATGTAAAGTACTACACAGTTTACAAGACACAGAACACAGTGAGCATGATGTAAAGTACTACACAGTTTACAAGACACAGAACACCATGAGCATGATGTAAAGTACTACACAGTTTACAAGACACAGAACACAGTGAGCATGATGTAAAGTACTACACAGTTTACAAGACACAGAACACCGTGAGCATGATGTAAAGTACTACACAGTTTACAAGACACAGAACACCGTGAGCATGATGTACAGTACTACACAGTTTACAAGACACAGAACACAGTGAGCATGATGTAAAGTACTACACAGTTTACAAGACACAGAACACCGTGAGCATGATGTAAAGTACTACACAGTTTACAAGACACAGAACACCGTGAGCATGATGTAAAGTACTACACAGTTTACAAGACACAGAACACCGTGAGCATGATGTAAAGTACTACACAGTTTACAAGACACAGAACACCGTGAGCATGATGTAAAGTACTACACAGTTTACAAGACACAGAACACCGTGAGCATGATGTAAAGTACTACACAGTTTACAAGACACAGAACACCGTGAGCATGATGTAAAGTACTACACAGTTTACAAGACACAGAACACCGTGAGCATGATGTAAAGTACTACACAGTTTACAAGACACAGAACACCGTGAGCATGATGTAAAGTACTACACAGTTTACAAGACACAGAACACCGTGAGCATGATGTAAAGTACTACACAGTTTACAAGACACAGAACACCGTGAGCATGACGTAAAGTACTACACAGTTTACAAGACACAGAACACCGTGAGCATGACGTAAAGTACTACACAGTTTACAAGACACAGAACACCGTGAGCATGATGTAAAGTACTACACAGTTTACAAGACATAGAACACCGTGAGCATGATGTAAAGTACTACACAGTTTACAAGACACAGAACACCGTGAGCATGATGTAAAGTACTACACAGTTTACAAGACACAGAACACCGTGAGCATGATGTAAAGTACTACACAGTTTACAAGACACAGAACACCGTGAGCATGATGTAAAGTACTACACAGTTTACAAGACACAGAACATCGTGAGCATGATGTAAAGTACTACACAGTTTACAAGACACAGAACATCGTGAGCATGATGTAAAGTACTACACAGTTTACAAGACACAGAACACAGCTCCTGTTGATGGTGAGTAGATTAGCCAATTACGGAGAATACCGTCATTATTACTTTTTTTCTAATATAGCAGATCAGGGCTGAAATATCTTGTACCATCAGTATATATCCTTTTTGAGACAAAAAATCTGTGGTAGTGTTTTGTATTATATTGTGAGAGAAGTATTCCCTCAAATTTTCTGAGACAGTATCCCACTCAGCAGGATCATGAGACTAGCTAATCATAGCATCTTCCATTGGTTTGTCAGCAGTTGCTGGTGGTCTCAATATAGAAGAAGTAGATTTCTCTAGACTTGAGTATCTTGTATTTACTCACTTGTCACTGAAGTTAAACCTTCTCTGCTTTAAGTACTGGCAGCTTTGGGCCCAGCAGATATGGTGCTGATACTTTCAAAGACTTCTTGGCTGGTCACATTGTGCTGCATGGCCGTGCTCGACCCTGTTATCTGTACAGGTATAATGGATTCAGATCCTTCACTGGTGGAGCAAGTTGCCGATGCAGACTCTGGGTGCAGTTCATGTGCACTGGAAGACACTGAAGACATTTGACTCAGAAAAGACTGCATGAATACAATCTGTTTTTTTTGGTTTCCCTTTCTTCTCTCTTTTTCTTCCTTTTAGTAGCTCCAGATGCATGCTTATGCATTATGAAAGTGTTCTTCGAAGTACAGGTATATTTTGTTCTATGTACCTGTGCTATGTAATGTTGCGAAGTCCTATTACCAATGCATATCTGAACCTTTTAATAAAATAAGAGGTGAGCTACATATGTCAAAGTGCATTTCATCACTAAAAATATGCAAATCACTGCTTAACTCCTTTCTGAAATTACGACATTCAACGTCGGTTAACATACAAGTCTGAAACTATTCACCATCATTAACAGCCCTATGTGTGGGCAATCAGAATATTACATCATGCCTGGATTTTTGTCACAGCTTCTCTCTTCATTTTCTAACATGAATGGTTCCATTTCTGTTTTCTTTGCATCCAGAATTTCACCTTCCAAAGTAGTCCTAGTCAAGTATATTGAAAGCAACTGTCATAACAGACAGTTTCATAAAACTTTGCTGCTCTGCCTTGTTTTCAATATTTTGCAGTCTCTTGGCTGCCTCCTTCTGCAGTGTTGTGTTCTCAGTGTGCCCGTCACCCTTGTCCTCCTAAGTCTTTCCCACGTTTCACAGTATACAGTAACCAAAGTTGCATTTTCTACACAGGTAATAAACACAATTTACAAATAAAAAAAAAACTGTAGTCTAACCTCAACCTCTGTCTTTGCAGCACATCTGTCTCGATGTTCAATCCCAAAGCTTTAGCAGCTTGAAAACAGAGAATTGTAATCACAGCACATTACAACTGTAAAATGCATTTTCTGCTTTAAAAATGTTTCTTTATGTGCTACCATCTCAAATTCACTAAAGAAGCATCTTAGCCCATTACTTTATTTAGCAGAAGTTCACTACACAACACCCACAATGAAAGACCAAGTACACTGCAAAATGTCAAATTAAAAAACTGACTAGAGCAATCTAAACTACTCCTAAATCCAAATAAAAGTAAATTAATGGCATGTTCGCCTCCATTGTAGCAAACAAAATACTGCAACTTAAAACATTATCAGTGCATAATACTAAGTGAGTGACTTCCAAATACAAAAGCATTGCATATAATAATTTATCATAGCCTACGGTTTTATCAGTACATTCATCATGCAGTTCAAAAGAACACCTACAAACTAGGACTTCTTTTAAAGCTGAACATTTTTTTTCTGTCCGACATGGATGCAACACATAGCTCAAACCAATCTAGTACCAAGACTCCTATATGCCTCATTAATTTTCACTAACTTACAGTCATCTCAGCTACCCAAGCTGGAGAAATGTTATAATAAAATTAGAAAGTTTGCAAATAACATAAACAAAATATATAAATATTTTGCACTTCAGTCCCTTAACTGGCTGTAACTACCTAATCTATTAGCCAGAATGCACGCTAGCACACACACATTGTATTCTGCAGCAGGGTCAGCCACACGTCCTGGCAATATGGACATTGGCTTTAGGTGATGGTCACTGGTGATGTGACAGTCCAAGCCCATGCACAAAATGGGAAAAAGGGGGTTGATGCTGATATGTGGATGTGATATACGCATACTGCTCATCTTTGCAGATTTTTGCCTCATATTTTTTATCCATTTTTCATAAAATTGTGGTTTTCTAGCAAATCACTAATAAAACATTGAAGATTTCAGCCAGAAAATGACTGTGACTGACATTTGAGTTTCAGACTTCATACCCTACAGAAAATTCATGCAAATACAAAATCTCTTATTCTGTCTACTTTCTAAGTTTGCAAGAGCAATATTTAAAAATTGTCTCTATTTTTGGGCCCTCCCCCTTTATTTAGGGTATGTCCAGAATCCTTGCTCTAAGAGGTCGAGAGGTATGGATATAAGCTCCTTATGTGCAGTCTCATTCCCTCTACATCAGTGTAGTGATCTCTTATTAATTTTCTAAAGAGCATGGCATTACTAACTGACTGTAATCCTCACTGATTTACCAGAAAACCAAAAAAAGTAAGAGGGACAGGGAAAAAAATAGCTGGCAGAATCATGGATGTTCTGGATAATGAGACAGTTTAGAGCTATGGTATACACCATGTATCACATGACTATGAAACTCAAACCTTAACAATTGGCTATTTGGGTATTTGTTGAGATTTTTTTCATCCAAAGAATCACCATCTATCATTTCTCCCTTTTTATCACTTTTTGGGCTTTAATTAAGCATTCAAAGCGCCTTTGTTTTCATTATCTGACAGTTACAGTGTAAAAAATACCAGTAATACAATAGCAAATGACAGGCCTAGCACACATGGCTAAAAATTAAGCAACATACACGTATAACGTACTTGCACAGAAAAAAAAAATCTAAATATATGTTCCTTTGTAGTCCAGTATTGCTAGATAATGCTATACAGCACTACCAGTAAAAAATTGTATTTTCACTAAATGTTACCACAACTTTGTTATCCAGTATTGGTTAAATAATGCATTACTTCCAATGTACATTCATTTTATTTTTTCAATTGGTGTTATTTGTCATCTTTTTACTGTACTGAGAACATGATGTTTTGTTTATAGTCCAGTCCTAAATAGGCCAATACACAAACAAGCTAGGAAAAAAAAAAAAATATATATATATATATATATATATATATATATATATATATATATATATATATATATATATATATACATACATACATCGTGGGTGTGGGGGGCATAGCCCCCCACATGTGTGTGTTTGTTTTAATGGTAGGTTTGTACTTTATGGATGGGCAAACGGTTACTTACCGTGTGAGTAACGTCAGCCGTCGGGTTGTCAATGTTTTGTGGCGTCGATGAGTGGTCTGTCGATTAAGTAAGGATAACCCATATATATATATATATATATATATATATATATATATATATATATATATATATATATAGCAAATAAATAACACTGCCACCCTAATAAAGACAACACCCACATACACAAAATCTTCAGATAGATAGTTTTAGCATTAAAAGCTACTGCACAGCAGCAACACCATTTGATCCCATTCACTTGTGCAACTGCTCTACTAGGAAAATAAACTTCCAAGAATGTAAATTACATACATAGACAGGAGATAAATTAGAGTTCAGGCTTTTCATTCAGTGATGGTTTTCATGCCTGCTGATACTTCAATTTTTGTAAGATTCAGCACATTTTAGCAACAAAATCGATACTGTCCCTTTATCAACTAGCAGTGATATCCGTATCTGGCAAATAACTGAACAAAATCGTCGAATTCTTGACTGTTCTCCTTGTCATACCTGCCATACTTTGTAAGCATCCTTGTATGTAAAACCAAATATTTGCACCTTAGCCTAGTTTTTCTGCACAGACACACGATGATCTTAAACACTTTCTCCCTGTCCTTAGGGACCCCTTTTGCTGCTTTTTACAAATTCAGCACTCAGTCAATACAGAAAAAATACAGCACCCTTATTACAGGCATTTTAAGCATGTGCTGTCAATTAGTAGAAGACTAAGAACAAAGTGCACAGTGTTTTGCAGAGCTTGCTATTAGAAATACCACCCCCTGCTAATAAACACTGGCTTAAGAACATCCTGCTTTTAGGCTATATGTTTATATACTCTTGACAACTCTCCCATGTCCTGCACAGCCTTCTGCATGCTTTTGATAATGCAGCTGACCTGGGTAATTCAGGACAACTGTAGTGGATCTCAGGTTACTGGGAATTAGGAAGTGTGGATGCCAATATATGTTTACTGCAATTGAACACAACAGTAAAATAACCACTATATACACCTGCACACAACTAGAGTTCTATTTATTTCTTTGTAATTTAAGAATGCACTGGTTTTGATTTCTTCTAGGTATCAACGCATTTTAAAATTATAACTAGAATTATGACCTTACTATGGAGCACGGACTGAAGCTTTTCTCCCCACAACTCCACTGAAAACAGGCTCTGCATGGCCCATTTAAGACTGGAAGCATCATCCAATTCCTCAGTATTCAGCTGTTATGCCAAGTCTAATCTACTGAAACTGAGTCATAGCCTGGCTAAATTCAACATAATATTCTAACTCAGTGACCCTACTGCTCATGCAGAATCTTTCATTGCCAAATTCTGTGCACGTGTGAATAGCTGCATAGATACATCTATCGTACTTGAAATAAAAATAATGCCAAATTCGAAAATAAACCCTTGCTGGTAGAACCAAAATATAGACAGGCTCTATAATAAAAGTAAAATAAAAAACTCATTGCTTGCAAAAATAAATGTTACCTCTCAAGATGCAAAAAAAAAAGCTCTTGCTGAACTTAACAGGGAGCTCTGGACCCTGATCAAATTAACGAAAGCCAGACATGAGGTAAAAATAGCCACCCAGGCAAAGGACAACCACAAAAATTCTTTATCTATATTAGAAACCTTAGAAACAATGCCTAGTATTGCACAGTGCTAATAGTCAATAATATTACATACCCAGACCCAGAGGACAAAACCAATGAACAAGTGGATACATTTAGCTCTAACTTAACCCCCCTCCCCTCATACATTCCCAGATCTCATACTCACATCTACACCCCCCTCAAATTTCCCATGAACGAGTCCTCAAGGCACTATCCAAAGCCAGAAACACTGCTCCTATGGGACCCAATAATATATCAAGCTGCTTATTTGCCAGCCTGAAACGGGACCTGTCTGACCCCCTACATAGGATATTTAGTGTCAGTCTGCAAACTGGCTTTGGGTCAGATGAACAGAAGACAGAAAGTATTATCTTCTTTCACAAAGGTGGGTTGTCAGTGGCCCCAGAAAATTACAGACCCATAACTCTGACCAGTCTCAACTGTAAGGCTGTGGAAAGGATCATTATGGAATCAGTAAATCAAGATATGGATAACCTACACAATCTTGACCCAAGTCATTTCAAATTTGTCAAGGTCTGATCCTACCTTGTCAATCATGTTGACTACTTTGAGAAGGTTATTGAAGCAATGGATGAGGGTATATCAGTATACACTGCATATGTAGATACTAGAAAGAAGTTTGACCCCATTCCACAGTCAGGTATTATAAATAGACTGCCCTAGCTAAATGTTAATCCCCCTGTATCTCATTGGAGAACAAATTGGATCAATAAATTAGGGTTGTCTTCTCTATCTCCTCCAAAAGACCCATCAATAGCAATGTTGCCCAGGGTTCAGTCCTTGGGCTACTCATTTTTGGCATTGACTTCTTGGAGGTGAAAGTTACTATTAAGAGACTGTAACTGACAAAGTTTTCATATGACTATAAATTTAATTCCATCATAAACTCCCCAGGGGACACCAAGATCCTTCAAGAGGGCCTTTCCCAAACAAATAGCTATGTCAAAACCATGGACTAAAACTAAAATTAAATTCCAAGAAATGTATAGTAGTATCCTATTGCAAGCAAGAAGTCCCTTTGTAGCTGTCACATTGACAACACATCCATAAAATCTGATCCAGTAGTTAGGAACCTGAGAACGTATACAGACAGGGAATAGTCCTTCGATAACCACTTATCCATGGTTGTAAGAAAGACCTTTTTCATTGCTCAGCGTATTGCTGGCACCCAGATCATTACACTGTATTCTGCACTCATCAGACTGATCATTGAGTATAATACCCCTTTTGGTATGTATCTGTCCCAACATTTAACACAGTGTGAATGACTGCAATGCTTTCTTATGAAGTAAATCAAGTACCTAAATCATAAAAATTATGCAGACCATCTCAAAGCCTTGTCCCTCTTCTCGGTGTCATACAGACTTCTGAGGAATAATCTCTGCCTCACATACAGAGCCTCAACAGACTTTATTCTGTCATCCCTACTGCACATTTGCAAGTCCAATGGGGCACAAATACCCACTCAAGAGATTTCAGTTTTGTAACATAACTCAAACATGCTGGAAAGTTAGATATGTAACACACGGAATATCATTTCTTTGGAAATGTCTTCCTCCCTTCTCTTAACAGCATTTGAATGTAATATGGATGAATGGATGGGTAACTGCAAATTCCCCACTGGTTTAGTGTCCTTGTCCCGCATAGATAAGGGCAACATGTAAATGTTCTGCTTGTTTATACTTAAAAATAAGCTCTAAAAACTTCATAAGTTGATATAGCTAGCCTTCTAAGAATCCTCACAGATCAGTAGTCTAGTAAGTACCTCTGAACCAATGAATTTATTTAAGCAAAAAACAGATATTATCTGGACTGGTTTGGTACAGAGTTTAACAGAAACTAATAGCATTCCTGTATGGATTACGACTGATTTTGATGGGTATTAATGGCTTTCTGGTTGAATAATGCAAATTATTTGTGCATACTTGCTTAACGTTAACTGTTAGAAGAATATGGAAGTATTTCTTTTTTTTTTTTTTGGAGATGAGGAAACTGACAATCTGCTACACATACATTTGTACTGAATTATTTCTTATCCTTTTGACAGCATTGATTTAAGAGCGCTGTCTATGACAAAGGCTACAGCACACTCTCAGTAGCTGCTGAATGCTCATTGTGAAATTTAAACAGCAAGGTATTTTCTCACTTACATTTATATAAATCAATGTATTTATTTTTTCCAATATACCCAGGTCATTTGTAGTCAACAGATGCATACTGACCAAATGCTAATGAGGACAGGGTCTAAAAAAATTACTGCCTTTTCTACTGTCATACTTGTCTGAGACTGACTACTTAGACAAAGGAGTGTGGTCTGACTCAACCATCCTATCAGTTACCCAGTCCAAGTGATGCACTACCATTATATTATGTAAAGAATTACTTAATTAGTTTCTCACTCTCTCTCTTCCTTTAAAATGGTTTACTTAAACTCCACAAAAATGTTGCACTCGTTTTCATGTTTACATACATTTCAGATAGCTTCACTCCTACTTTCCCTGGGGATAGGAGGGAAGTGCACAAGTATGGAGCACATGACTGTGATTCACTTTCCCCAGTGAAGATGAAGTAGACAGACACAAAGTGCTACAGAGGGTGGACAGGGCATCCTTCTGACATCAGCCCCGTGTGGAATTCAGGGAAGGTTTAGCACTGACACCTGTTGCACATTTTACACTGGGGCTATTACTGGGCACACTTCTTACCCTTGGGCTGTTACTGGGTGCACTTTTTACCCTTGGGCTGTTACTGGGTGGACTTCTTACCCTTGTGCTGTTACTGGGCGCACATCTTACCCTTGTGCTGTTACTGGGCGCACATCTTACCCTTGGGCTGTCACTGGGTGCACTTCTTACCCTTGGGCTTTTATTGGGTGCACTTCTTACCCTTGGGCTGTTACTGGGTGCACTTCTTACCCTTGGACTGTTACTGGAGTTGGGTAGGGGTAGGGGAAACAGTTGAAAACACTCTTTGGCAGCAGTGTGAAGCTGCTCCTTTGTCTTCAGTCTCCTCACCAACCCAAGATATGGGTAGGGTTTAGGCCAGGGGAAGGTAAGGCATGTCCAGTAACCACAGTGGAGAAAGTGAGGAGCTGGAATTAGTTGATGTTCAGCTGTGAGGAGCCAGCAACAAGGAACAGAAGAAGAAATCAGTATTCACCACTGTTAATCATACATTTCAAGTTCATTAAAATTAATATATAGGTTTATAGGTAGGTACTAGGCCATCGGCCCTGGGGCCTATACAAGCCCAGCCAAAAAGGTACCCTGGCTTTTGCCACCCAAGAAATTTATTTGCCTGTGCCACTGTCGGGCAGAGCCACAGAAGTGATCCCCGGGGTGAATTTCCTATTTCCTATATATATATATATATATATATATATATATATTTTTTTTTTTTTTTTTTTTTTTTTGCATTTTATAAGCTGGCTAGTACAGCTACTGCATTACTAAAGGGAAAGACTGCACATTGTCAAAGACTGCAAAGAGTAATTCAGAGAATTTACACATTCCCATAAAAAGTTTCATTTGCTCACATTTAAGAAAAAAATAATTGCACCAATGAGTCTTAGATTTCAGTCACAGAAAGAAAAGAAAAGCAAAGAACAAATGTATACAATTACTAGTCCATTTAGGCTCATAAAATGCCACACCTGTCATGTGAATGTGTGCAAGTGTGTGGTACGGATGAATTACCATAGCAGAGCTAGCAACCTGGCAGTGTAAACCTTGGCTTTAGATGATTGTCACTGATGAAGTGACACCCTGATCCATTATGCAAAAATGGGAAAAGGGGCTGAGGATAGATGAATGGATGGATAGAACTGTCCTTTCACATATTCTGGAAAGAGTGGAAAGCCAAACAGAAGATCCTATTGACCTGAGTCATAAGAAACCGAATGCACATTACAAAAAAAGATACAAAACTCTGCTGGAAATGCTCTAAACAAATTACTATTCAAAGTAGATACTAATTACAAAGCCAAATAACTAATTTAGAAAAATAATATTGGTCCAAGGGTGACCAGTATTTCAGAAATTGCAGGGGAGTGCAATAATGTCCTTCTTATGATCAGCAATCTAGTCATAATATTCACTGAAAAAGAGGTCCTATCATGTGATCACCAAAGGTAATTAGTGAACACACACACGCACATAATATATACATATATACACACACACACACTTCTAGGCATTATGCTCAACCATACCAAATTCCTAGGTAAATACCGGTTTTGAGGGCAAAATATTGGGGTGCAGTGAATTTCCGATTGGCCCCTTTAATTTCTGAATTTCCTGTTTTTTTTTTTGTAGATTTTTTTTTTTTGAGGGGGGGGCGGACGAATTTGTTCCTGACATAATCACGTGCAGTGTGTGCACGATGACGTCAGCTTCACGAGGCAGACAGACAGCCTGTCAGAATTCAACTGCCACTCGTTACTACTTAATTTAAACTTATTTAAGTGCAGCAGTCAAGAGCTGCAGAGTCAGGCCAGTCCACAGGTTTTTCCTCTTCTTATTCAGGTAGAACACATCTTTCTTCCCCTGTCCAGGTAAAGTAAAAAAAAAAAAAAAAAAATTAATTATTCTTATGTCCGAGAGAAATGAGTGATCACTGCATTCTATGTTTGTGACTGAGAGACGAGGTTTTCTTATTCATATGTCTGCTACATTCTTATTTTATGTGAGAGCTGCATTCTGTGTTTATGTCCGAGATTTTCTTATACTTATGTCAGAGAGAAACAAGGGCTCACTGCATTCTATTCTGTGTTTATTTTATGTGAGAGCTGCATTCTAGAGTGTGTGTGTGTGTGTGTGTGTGTGTGTGTGTGTGTGTGTGTGTGTGTGTGTGTGTGTGTGTGTGTGTGTGTATGTATGTAGGTGGGTGGGTGGTTAGGGTTATTCAGACTCAAACCCTGTACCTTGAGTGCAAGAAGCAAGAGCCTAAATTCTCTACCCATACCACCACTTGTGATTCAAGGAATTAAGCTTTACAGAATGTCTGGAATGTTTGTCTCATACTTTTAGTCTGTTCCTCTTAAAATTTGTGGTTTCTGGCAAATTATTGAGAACTGGATTCACTAAATAATGATAGCCCTTTAAGTTTCAGTCTTCCTATCTTTCAGAAAACATTTTATTCTAGCAACTTTTCTAAGATTATACAAGCAATGTTTAAAATGTGTCCCTGGTTTTGAGCCTTTGTCCCCTTCCCCCAATAAATTTCGGCTTTTTCCAGATTTCTTGTGCTGCATAGTTCTTCAGGGGGGAGAGAAGTTTAATGCTGCTTATGCCAAGTTTGTTTGTGTTGTTAGTAGCACAACAGGTAGAATACTTACTTTCTTGATTTTACTCCCACAGTATGTAGATGGATTGCTGATACTGTACTGTGCTGTACTTTTAAAAGGGGTGGGTGTTGCAGTCCTGAGAATGTCCTCTTTGGTGGAGATGCCTAGTAACTATGAACCTGTTATCAGTTTGCCATCCATTCCCTATTGCAACATTACTAGCTTACCAGTTTTTAACGTAATATAGACAATTTATTCCTCTAGGGCAACAGACACTTTATTTGTAAATGAAACAATGAAATATAAAGTTGTTTGCTAGCAGCAACCTCTTCATTAGTTACAGATCTCTTTAATGTGGAATTATTTAGATGACTTTTACTTCTGCAGATATTTTGCATGTTTACTGATACTGGTGGATTGTAGACGTTTGAGTAGACTTTATGATGGGAATGCTCTGAAATGTGCAGTTTTGTCATTATTGGTTCATGCATTTTGTTTCATTGCTTACTGGAAAAATGTTCAAAACAAATTTAAAGCATGCTCTAACAAGTGTGCTGTATTATACAAGGAATATAATTTAATACAATCAGGAAGGTGTATCAAAGAACACATGTATGTTTCGTGTGCAAGGGGCCTATAATTTGAAAACAGACCAAAGGTAATCTTTATCCACCACTATCCAGATGCATTTTCTTTGAATGTGGGTTTCAATGCTGTTTCAATGAATGTGAGTTTCGAGGGCAGAGAAGTTTTAAAGCTAAGTCTATTTTCATTGTGAGACTGTATTGCTTTGTTTAGCAGATGTCTATTAGTATTTGTGCTATAAAATGTAAAATAAAAGTTTTAAATTAAATCCAAATAATCATTGTAGAAGTAAAGAAGTATGGGCATTAAAGTGTTTATGGTAAATGAGGCGAAATAGCCAAGTAATGGGACATTGGAATGGCTGCAAGGCAGAGGACTGTGTATGGGGGGCCCCATTTGACCATGATTATGTGAGGGGGGAGGGTGGCAAACTCAAAGACAGCCCTGGGTGGCACAAATTCTAGCTACGCCACTGATCAGTAGGCCATGGAGAATGACATTTGGAGGTCGTAGCAAATTATAATATTCTTTTGGTAAGATTAGAATATTGCCGACCATTAAATGCCCTACTTTTACCCCAAAAGCCACATACTGACAAGTCACCAAAAACAAAATCCTAACATTCATCCTCTTCTCCCTTCCTAATGAACATCATTGCTACACATTTAAAAAACATGATTATTGTTTTCTACAGGGTCTGGGATCATATTTTGGTTGTCTGTTCTCCAGTTTGTGTTTGAAAGTTGTTATCCCACAAGTCCACCAGAGTGGGTGGGGTTACATAATTATGCATGCAAATTTTATGTTAATCAGCATACAGATTTGTACCTATTTTACATGGACTTTGCCCAGATTTTTGATTTTTCCAGGTTGAGAGGTATGCTTCTAGGATTCACACTTTGATGAACTAGAAAATATCCCCCCATGGTTGCAAACTAATTTGACTGAAAACTAATTGAATCCAATTGCAATTAGCAGAAAGTAACATACAGAGGATAGTACCTTAAAAAAGTGTTTTTGGAGGGGGGGGGGCAATACAATTACTGGCAGCCCATACAACATGTTGATATAGAAATCCCCCTTGTTCACTCCCCCACATAACTGAAGACAATCCCATACACTCAAATATGTAAACACACACACAAACACCTACCTACACTATATATTCCATACCTAATCCTCTACTGCAATCACACCCCCCACACATACACAGTCATCCAAGACCAGTCATTCCTCTGCACACACACACACACACACACACACACACACACACACACACACACACACACACACACACACACACACACAAAATCACCTGAAACCAGTCATTCTCCTGCAGAGATATACGCACGCATGCACACACTCGCACACACACACTCGCACACACACACACACACACACACACACACACACACACACACACACACACACACACACACACACACACACCACTACATCTACTATATAACATACCATTAGATGCCAGCAAAAAAAAGCATTTGGCAAGTCTTGAAATGCTGGCTTAAGAGGCTACCTCTTAGCAAGTAAGTCCATTAGTTGCTGGACAATAGACAGAAGAATGTCTGGAAGCCAGCTGCCTTAAAATGAGAGCCATTATGGCCATTCAATGCCTTAGACCCAGTGCCTATCCTGCCAGGTTAACAAACTGCAAATAGATAAATAAGTAAACTGAATGACAGACAAAAAGACAGTGATAATATATTTAACACAGCAGCACCACGGCAATGACAGCAATAAATGGACTATCGCTGAAATAAATTCTTTTTTTTTTCTTTTTCTTGCAAGTGTGAGTGTGCTGTGTGAGTGACTCGAGTGAGGAGAAGTGGAGGACTGATTTCATGTTGGTCAGCAGTGCAGATCGCAGAGTAACTAAGAAGAAAAAGAGCAGTAATGTAACACAAACACAACGGTTTTAACTGTCAGTGTGTACACCTGCCTGAGTTGCCATTGAACCCTGAGCAGACTGAAATATTAAATCAGTCAGGCTGGAGAGGAGGCATACCAATGCACCTGTTTAGTGGTGCTTGCTTTGTATACCCGAAAAGAAGTAGAAACCCCTGCACACTAAAGTGGAAGTCATGGAAGCCAAGCCAAGCAGCAGAGCACAACAGTATGACCCATCGGATCATAATCTGATTTTAAAAGATAATAACAACATTGCTGCTATTTTCTTCTAAATCGGATTATGATCCGATGGTACAGCACATTGTATTTTATATATATATATATATATATATATATATATATATATATATATATATATATTTTTTTTTTTTTTAATTCTACCCATTTTTGGGCCCCTAGCCTTCATGGGGCAGTAGGAAACTGTCTATGTCACCTACTGCTGGATCCGGCTCTGGAACAGGCATTATCATGTTTTTGCCCTGTTTTGTATTGCATATCTTCTCTTAACATTTAGGAGGACGAGGTGTCCAGAAGTGCATATTATACTCCAAATGGAGTCTCATCAGTAGTGTGTACAGAAGGAGAATAATTTATTGCTTCCTGTATACCCAGTATCCTGCCGATGTTTCTTACTGCTTATTCCTACTGCTTTTTTATAGTGTGTAAAAGTACCATAGTGTGAAAAGTTGCGGAGTTAATTTAGCATGTGATTAAACTTGCAGTGAATTATTTTCATACTTTACTATACACATTCCTGGAGCCACTGTATTGTTAACATAATCTGGAACTATTTCCCTCTCTCATATTTCATGAAAAGTCGGCACTCCTTTCATAACATGTTTTTACCTTTGTGGCCATTTGCTTTTTTACATTTATTCCTCTTCTCCTTGGACAAAACTGAATAGGATGACTCTCTTTTCTGAGCAGCTGTAAAATGATGTGGCTGAGCTGCTACAGAGGTGGGGTGATAGAAAGTACGTCTCCATTCCACACCTGCTCCTAAATCCTGCTCCTTGGATGCAGCCACAATAATTAGCAACAGGGGGGGGTGAAACATGGGTAGATCATAAAATAAGAACCACCACCTGGCTTGAAGTGGGATAGCAGTCACCCCCCCCCCCCAGATGTTCTTAAAATCCTTATTGGCTTTGCCTCAAAATTTAGGCATTGGACTGAGGGTTGACTGGAGTGCTGGTAGACCCAGAGAAGGACTTGAGAAACTGGGAAGGTTGTCAGAATGAGGGGGAAGGGGAGAAGATAAATTAAATATACATTTGGTTGTGCTTTTAATTACAGTGTTTGCGTTAATGTTTTTTGTGTTTCTAATCTTCCTGTGCAGTGCCTTCTTTTTCCAATAATTTACTCTATACTCCTTCTTCTGACATATTCCATATCTATATAAAACAGTTGCAGGAGATTTCACAGAGTCTTCCATTCTCAGCTCAGTCATGACAGTCAAGTGTCTCTAATTTTGGCTGAAAGACTGATATGCAGTTTAATTACTTCAATAATGCATGCTTGCAGCTGCTTTTTATGTACTTGCAGCAACAGCATTCCTGAAACACAGTTATTATTTTCATGAAGAAATCTCATCTTTATGTGGAATCTTAAGTGTTCTACACAGTCTAGAGTAATGGCCACATCATAAACTAACATCACCAATCATGTCTCCTTTTCTTACCACTGGAAGCATTATGTAGGTCACAATTAAATTACATTTAGTGTTGCACATTTTTTATTTTATTTATGTTTTAGTGAAATGGTTACTCCCGCTAGGTTTGTGGCTTGCTTTCAGAGGAGACCCATTGTGGTGTTCATACTAAACAGGACAAATTTATCCAGGAAACAGGAGTTGTGGGTGGAGTTTAAGGTGGGAGGTATGTATTTTAATGAAATCGAACCATTAATGCTAAAAATTTTTTTCACTCTACCTTTGTTTTCTAATCTATTTAACATGTCAAAATCACTCTGACTGCTTGTTATAGAATTTTAATATGCAAAATGGCTGTCAATGGAGCTTGACATTTCAACATGATCTTGTTTTTCTTAAAGGTTTTCACTTTCCCATAATCCAATTCAAGTCTGTGTTGTACAAGTCATGCTAGACCTAAGGCAGTAGTAGTGTATGCCCATGCCATCGACATATAATGGAATTAGTGTCAGTCATTGTCATCTTGTATATCATCTGTAACAGGTCTGCTTCTTTTATTTCTTGAATGACCTTCATTTGTGTGTGTCTGTGAGCTTGTTACACTGTACACTAAGGAGTTATACTGCTGCAACTGAAAAAGCAGCTAAACTGTAGGCCGTTGTTCAAAGTATCTTTCTGTAGTTCAAAATGAATTGAGAGTCCCCCTCCACACACACACACACACACACACACACACACACACACACACACACACACACACACACAAGAAAAGGCATTTTCTGACTTTTCTCTAAATGTCACAGCCATCTTTGATACTGCATTCTGGTGATCTTAAAATGTAACGTAGCATAAACAGCGAACATTTAAAGTTTAAAGCTTATTTCATATTGTGATGCTGCTTATGTAAATTTGTCAAAACAGGTTTATTGACTGATCAGATTGCTCTGTTTTGCTATGAAAAGTGTGGCTACATTGGAAGCAGATGTGAATCAGTTGAAGTTCTCTCCCTCTCTGCGATAAAGACAGTGGAAAACAGTTTCACACCTCTCTGTCTTATTTTACAGAAACTGCTGAGCTCCTGACATCAGCAGGACTAATTACCAGTATGAGTGTCAGCAGTACCTGACTACAGATTTCTCTTTTTTAAATTCTCCCAAGATTTTGGGTTTCTAACAGCTTAACGGGAATAGACCCCATTCCTAAGTCAAAGTATGATTAAAGTTCATGAAATTAGTACTGTTTCTATCTTTGACATTAACCAAAATTGCTCTTTGCAGCACCCACAATGTGCCCAGAATTGACTCCTCCTGAAATTCATATGGAGTTACATGTAATGGTAACATATTTAAATACGATTGTAAATTCTTTTTTATGAGTCCCATGGAACTATCTTGGTACCCTTCTCCACATTGCCTTGTTTCTCCCTGCAAATACTGGTATTATGACTTTGTGTCTCTCTGTACTTAAGACACTGCACTGGGTGTAGCAGTGTCAGTGATCACTGCGACTTTTGTCTTCTTTTCCTGCACTACTGTATCTGATTTTCTTGCATCTATTTTTTGCACTATTAGTAATTGGTGATCCCAAGTGATAAACTTCATCATTTTCTGTAATGCTTTGTAGCTTTTTATTTCCAATGCTTCTCTGCTACTTCAGTATTATAATGTTTGCACAATCCTCAGTCAACACTCTTGCCACATTATTATGCCTTTCTGTATACAGGCCTTCTGTCATTAGTATATCATACCCAGCAACAAGATGTGTGACTGTTTTCAATTCTCTTTTACAAAACCTGCATTTGTCTGTTTCTCTAACATGTTCAATGAATTTGTAAACCAACGTGTACATAGTTTACTATCCTGGGCCAGCAGTATTAACCTTTCTTCTTTTAGTTTAAATTCACCTGTTCTTAACCATTTCTGCATTATATCTTGATCAACATGAGAGTGTTCCAGGAATTTTCTGTACTTGTAACTACATTTATGCATTTTTCACATTTCTTGCCATGTAATCTGATCCTTCAGCTTATGTTTTTTTTTTTGGCACATTCAATTGCTAGCTGATTTTTATTTACTTCCGGTATGATTTCCATTCCTGCTTGACATCAATATGCTTCTGCTAAAGGAAGTAGGGAAGTCATCTTAGACTTGTTCAGCTCATGTTTGCAGATATGTATGCAGGCCTACAATTGCAAATCTATACATGCAATCAGTTTCAAGGAGGCCCATACTTCCTTCAGAACAGGGAATATATAATCTTGATATGCACTGATTTTTATAAATCATTTGATAAGCTTGAAGCATTTTTCTTGTTTTCTTGTCCAACTAATTTGGTACCTTTTGGGGCCAGTGAATCATCTCAAAACTGTAAATTAGAACAGGAAGAGCAAATTGGTTTATAGCCTGGACTCTGCTCCTAGATGTCAGAGCTGTTGTCAGTGTTCATTTCAGTCTTCTAAAATATTCCTAGTTTTTATTTGGATTTGTTTATATTTTATTGTTGATCTTTCATCATTTCCCAAATATTTATACACTATGTCTTGCTCAAGTTCTTTTATATCGCATTCATGTCCCAGACTGATGTTTTGTTGATGCTGAAGCTTTCTTGCTTTAAATGTTTCTTTTGCACATTTATCAAGACCAAATGACATTCCTATATCATCTGAGAAAGATTTGACCACTTGCAGTTGTGTTTTAAATTTTTTAAATCATCCACAAAAAGATGAAAAGTCTTTATACTTTGTTGTTTTCTGGGAGCCAAATTGTAGCCATGACCTAATCTGTTAAGTAGACAGATTAATGGGTTAAGGGCAAGACAAAAGAGCAGCAGTGACAGAGAGTCACCCTGGAATATCCCCCTCCGAATTATTATCCCTGGGATATTAATTTGTTCTTTATCATGGCTTAGCTGCAAAGTGGTTTGCCACTGTTTCATGGTCACTGTAATGTACTCGATCAGTGTAGGATGTATCTTATACGTTTGTAAGCATTCTTTTATCCATGAATTACGATGCTATCAAATTATTTTTTGTAGTATATCCATGCCATACTTACATTCTTCTCCTTTTACAATTCTCCATTATGACTTTATTTAATAAACAAATGATATTTTGTTCCATATGACTTTCTTTTGTTACTTTTTTGTTCTATTGCCATGATTTTTTTTCTAAATGTCTATAA
The DNA here is from genome assembly GCF_019279795.1 of Protopterus annectens. Lineage (NCBI taxonomy): Eukaryota > Metazoa > Chordata > Ceratodontiformes > Protopteridae > Protopterus > Protopterus annectens. The sequence continues at coordinate 9,650,463 of NC_056733.1, read as the reverse complement.
ACTTTATTGGCATCAATGCCAGTGTATAGTTTGTACATCTTTGGAAGGCAAGTTATTCGTCTATAGTTTTTAGGATAGCTTCAGTCTTAGGGAGGAGTATCATTTTTCCTGTTGTTAACCAGGTTGGTGTCTGTTCAAGGTGCACATATAAATAGTTCTTACTCATGGCTAAATCTTCATGTAAAAATGTTAATACTTTTAGCCAGAAGTTAGGTACTGCATATGGGCCTGGGGTTTTACAATTAGGAGCTTTTCTTAAGCTTGTTTCACTTATTCTGGCCATTACTTCATCCCATTTTATATCCTCTACATTTGAACTTGTTATTCTTTCTTTTACTTCTTTTATCTATTGAGCATCTTTGTTATGTTCCACAGGATCTTCATAGATATGTCTCCAAAATACATATATTTCTTCTTTTTTTTGTGGTGTTGCTGTTCTTTTTGCCTTGTTTCCCAATTTTTTATAAAACTTTTTGGGTAATCAATAAATTGCTTATTTTGTATTTTTTTTATATATTTAGCTGCATATCTTCTACGTTTTTTCTCCATATGCTGATATATTTAGTTTATTATTTGCAATAGTGCATGATAGATCCTGGTCTGTTCTAATACTGTGCATTGCTTTTATCTCGTCTATCTTTCTGAGAATTTTTATTGATCTGTTCCCTCTTCTATACTATCCTAACAGTGACACTTCTTGTCTTAATTACTTTATAGTTTTCTCTATTCAATACTTCCATGATGACATTTGATTTCTCCCCTTCCTTTCCCTTACTGCCCTGTGTTCTATTCCATTTACTTCTGTTATAGTGCATGCATTTCTGTGAACATTTTGATTACTGTGTTCATTTGTTGTATCAGACTTCTAACATTTTGTGTCTTATTAACTTTCTGTAGTCTGTATCTTTCATTGATCTTAATGTCTATCTATCTCTATTAAATCAAGCAATTCTTCCCTTTAGATCACTTTTATCTAAACTAAGGACACATTCTGTGTTCTCCATTTCCTGCAGGCATTCTACAGAAAGTTCCAGAAAATCTTCCTGCCATATTTCAACTCCCACTTCATAGCTAGCATCTTTAAACTTGTCAATGAACCCCCACCTGAAACCAATGAAATTCTCGACAACAAGATAACCATCTCAAACTCAACTCCTAAGGATTCCAGCACACACCCCTCACTCCATAATGATATATAAAAACACCTCAACGATTCCAACATTCTCCCTAAAATCTGTGCCCATCTCTCTAGAACTCAAATTGCTAAATAAACTGCCAACAACCTCCCCTCTTAATATTTATTTATTTAACATTTGTTTACTGGGAAAGTCTGACTTGGAATGAGCCAATTTTCAGTTGACGCCCAGGGAGAAACACTGCAAATGCATGTCTTTGTAACGTGGGAGGAAACTGGAACACCCAGAGGAAACCCACATGAATTCAGGGAGGACATGCAGACTCCACACAAAAGGCATCCCAGCCAAGAATCAAACTGAAGAACCTCTTGCTGGGAGGTGACAACACAAACCACTGCACCGTCAATATCTGAAACTTGGTGCCAAAGCAATAGCTTACCGTATCAGTATTCTAATTAGCAGATTTATGTCAGAATTCATAATACCTCAAATTTGGAAAAAATCCATCATAACCCTATTACACAAAGGAGGAAACACAAGCGACTATCAACCTGTTTCTATTCTGTCTCCATTATCTAAAATATTAGAAAAGTGTAGACAAAGTCAATTACTAAAACACCTCTGTGATAACAATCTCTTTGTCCCTACCTAAGATGGTTTTTGATCTGCACGCAATACTACCACAGCCCTGCTGTCTTTTACTGATGCTGTGAACAAGGCTTTGGACACTTTGGACAGTAGTTTACTATACGTATCCAAAGCATTCAATGCAGTATCACTTACTAAACTAATTCAGCAACTTGCAACTTTAGGATTCTCCCAACATACCCTTACCTGGTTCTGTAACTAACAGACAACAATCAAATGGCAAAACAAACAATGTGGATACATAGTCAGTAAAACAGGCATCCTGCACAGGACTGCTCTGGGACCTTTGCTTTTCAATGTGTTCATAAATGACCTTCACTCTATCTTCAAAGTTCACTCATCCAATATGATGATGAATCTACTATCATATCCTCCTCCAGTAACTTCCCAGACCTCCAAAAAAATAACACAAAAGGCCTTTACAACCATAGAAATGTTGCTAAATGAAGCACAACTTTTACTAAACCCCCCAAAATCCAAACTGCTATTGTTTTCATCTAAGCTATCTCCACGTGACTTTAAGATTTACTTCCATAATAGGATCAAAACTGAATTAGTGAAGTCAGCAAAATTACTAGGCATTACCATCTACGATAAACTATCCTTTGAACAACATATTCTAAATACAATAAATAAACACACTTTAAACTAGGCAAACTCTATAGACAGAAGCTATATATGGATAAACCCCAAGAAATAAAACTGGCAATTACCCCCCTACTCCCATCCCTCCTCTATGGTTCCGCCATTTTTACATCCCTAAGCAACAAACTACAATCATGCTATTATAAAATAGCAGAATTCACCACTGGACTATCATACCAAACTCACCGCTGTCAATCCATTAAGGAATTGCAATGGCTTGAATTACCCCACTTCCTTCATTACACCCAACTAACTCGAGCTCATAAACTTATATACAGCCCAGACAATTGCCCTTCTCTCCATTCTATCCTACAATTCTACACCCCCACCAGAAATCTTCAGTCCACTGACAAACAACTCCTGAATGTTTCCAAACCTAATAAAAGGGACGGACAAAGCCTGTAGTCACACTCCGTATCTAAATTATGGAACTCCCTACCCCACCTCTATCACAGAATTGGATTCTTTCAAAAAATCACTTCTTCAACAAACCAGTTTGCCCCTGTATGAAAAAACATAGACCACCTTAAACTATGTCTAACACATCCAAGTAGTATGACTCCTTTCAATCTCAAGAAAATCTTTTCCCTGTGAATCTGGCCTCATTTTATATTTCTTTGGTATTTTTTCTGTCATAATCTCATTATCGGGCCAAAAATGGACCATGTATTGACATGCATCAATTTTTTTTTTCTTAAGAAGATGTCTACCGTCTTTCTCTGTATTTTGAGCGCCACTAAAAATAATCCATTTATATTACTAACACTAACTAGATTATGTAAACCTTTGCATTCTATGTTTTACTAATCGTTAGAAAATTGTGTATACTGTAGAACTGCATAAAATTTTATACTCAATGTATTTCTAATCTTTAGAAAATTGTGTAAAAACTCTTGGTTATTTCTATACATATAACATTGTCTTAAAATATTTCTTGGATTTGTAAATGGAGCTTTTCTGCCCTGGCCTCCACTGAAAATGGGTTTTTGACCCAGTGGACTTTCCCGGTCAACAAATAAATATTTTCTTCAGCTTCACTCTGTGTCATCTGTTGCTGTTTCATATGGGAACTCACTGGCCTATCACTTCACAACATTGACTGTGTCAGATTTGCCACAATTTCCTGTTCCTTCCTGTGCTGTCCAACTCAAACTGAACTTTTGTACTGGTTTCCTATGGAAACTTCAAAGCATCTTCATATGACAACTTATCAGATGCTTCCCACTCCACTGGTTTCTCCTTAATTTGGGATTCATTATTCTATCATGCTGTGATATTATCAGTTAGCTTTTTTTACACTAAATCATTCACTTCGCAGGTAATCCACAACTTCAGTTTTTATTTCTTTAACTTCTACATTGCTAATCCTCTTTTCTGGTTTCTCCATTTGTTTTCTTATTTTTTGTTTTGTAAAATTTTCCATATCTGGATGCCTTTGCCTGTATTTCTCTTCAAATATCTTAGGAGCTGCTTTTTTGTATAAATTAATTTGGGTTTCTCCTTTGCATAAATATTGCACAGTATCAGATCTGCCTTTCTTTCCCATGTCTGTACTTTTTTTTATAGCTTTCAAAAATCTCTAGATTTTGTTCTTTATATTTTTGCACTTCCTTAGTCACTTCTTTTTCCAAATGGTTGGAGGTTTCTTTGTCTTGATAATGTTTTTTTATCAGTCTGCTGTATTAATAAACACAAATTTGCTTTGAAACTTTTGATAGTTTTTCTTGTGCAAGTATTTTTCTTTTCTTTAATTTCTCTCTCAACCTTTTTGTATATCTTCTGTCCAGAAAGTATGGACTTCTTGCATAACAGTAACAATGCACAATTTCTTTCTTATCTTCAATAGTCCACTCTGTCATCTTTATGGCTCTTTTTTGGCCAGTTTTTGTGATTTTTGTGGACTACTACTTCCTTCAACAACAGGGGAGCCATCCTCCCTCTGATCTGGGCCTAATCCCATTGCAGAAATGCTTCAATGTCTTGAGGATTCTACACTATCATTTTTCCTAGTCCTGGCATCAGTGTGCCTACCAAGATTGGGCAGTTTTTTATCCTGGGATTTGCGCACTCAGCTGTCTTTTTTATTTTTTAACCTACACCAATAACCAAAACCAAAGGGTTCATTTAGTCACAGGTAGTAAATAACATTGAGTAGAAGCAAAAATGTTCATAAGTTGAGTAAAATTTTTATTCCAGAAAGAACATGAGAACTGTCATTCAACAACTTAGGACTTCATCAGAATATTATTCGTGTGGATTTCGTTTAGGTTGCATGGTTTCTTATGCCACTTTGTAGGTTATTTTTTAACCTACATCTGTCCATGATGTATGCTATATGTGCTGTATATAAAATACGATCTACATATCAGTGATGTCTTCCTGATATTTTGTAAAAAACAGGGTCTACCTCATAAAGGTACTTACCAAGACTTGAGGATGAATTCATTTCCAGCAATACTACTCTCCTTTGCTTGCTGATTTTATCATCTCTCCATTCGGCCCTCCAGTATACTAAGGAGTTATGCCACTGCAACCAGAAAAGTAGCTAAATTGCAGGCCTTTATTCAAAGTATCTTTCTGTAGTCCAAAATGAATTGCTAAATGCTAGGAGCTTAAACCAAAAACCGCACTTCCTGGCAGCAATTCTATCACTAGAAGATGTGGATGTCTGTGCAGTCACCGAAACCTGGTTCGAGGCCTCAGAGAGTACCCTGGACTTTCAAGGCTACAATGTTTTCCACATCTTTAGACCACAAAATGAACACGTGAAACCCAAAGGAGGTAGTTTTTCAATCTGTATTAGAGATAAATTCACCCAGTCTGGTTAGACTGGACAACTCCATGGAGTTACTCCAGGACCAGGTTATGGTAGGTAAGACCCCCATTCAAGTCATAGCCAGTTATAAATCCCCCTCCATGGGTCACGACACCTACAAAGCCTACTTGACCAAACTGGAGACAATCCAAATTTTACAGAATACACTGGTTATGGGGGATTTCAATTATCCCACCATCAACTGGGCAACCTATGCTAGCCCCAACTTGCTAGCACATAAGTTCCTTGATTTTGTTAACTCAAATGCCCTGCAACAAATTGTCCATACCCCAACAAGGGGAACAAACATTCTGGATCTGGTCCTCACCAACATAGCAAACAGATGTACTGACGCAACTGTCAGACCCTCATTAGTTAAAACTGACCACTTTCTAGCTGGCACTAACACCAGAACTCACAAAGGGTGAAATCACACACTGACTCTCACCATGAATGTGAATAATCAATTAATCAAACTGCTGTTTAATTTTTCCCTTGACTGTTACCAGGGGTAACTTAAACTTGTGAAATTGTCTATTCATGTCTGCTTATGTATTCTTTGTAAATACCATATCTGTAATATGCCTTGTTTGTTATTACTGTATCTGTCTACCTTGGAGCTTTTCTCCACGGGCCACCGCTGAAAATGGACATTAATCCAGTTGGACTATCCCGGTCAACAAATGTAAAATAAAATAAATAAGTAAACTGACCCCACAGAGATAGCAAACCTGCTAGCAAATACGTTTGGTGAACATTTCACTCCCTTATCCCCCCCAACTTACAACAAACCTTCCCCCAAACTCCCCACCACCCTACATATTTGAAGAGGAGGTCCTCAAAGCCTTGCCCAAGGCAAAAAACCCAGCCTCTGTGGGACCAGACAACATCCCAGCCTGTCTTCTAAACAGGCTAAAACATGAACTAGCATCACCACTAAGTACTCTTATCAGTCATAGCTTAACCACAGGCTTTTTTCCTGTGGAATGGAGAACAGCAACAGTTGTTCACCTCCACAAAGGTGGCCTAACAACAGACCTGGGAAATTACAGACCCATAAGCCTGACCAACCTCATATGTAAGGCCATGGAAAGTATCATTATAGACCTCATAAATAAAGACATAGGTGACCTCCAAACTCTGGATCGTACCCAATTCGGCTTCATAAAGGACAGATCCTGCCTGTTAAATCTATTAGATTTCTTTGAAAATGTGACCACGGCCATTGACAAGGGAAAATCTGTGCACACAGCATACCTCAACCTGGCAAAGGCTTTCAACACAATTCCACATTCAGGCATTACCAATAAACTTAGCAAACTGAATTTAAACCCCTTCGTTGTAAGATGAATTGTCAACTGGCTCATAAACCAGACACACACACCATCAATGTGGGTGACTCCACATCAACCAGCAGACCTGTTACCAGTGGGATGCCACAGGGGTCAGTGCCGGGCCCCCTACTATTTGGTATATACTTCTCAGAAGTTCAGGTCAAAAGTAAGGGTTGTGGCTGACCAAGTTTGCAGATGACTACAAACTAGGTGCAATCACTGAATCCCCAAATAATATCAGTATACTCCAGGAGGGTCTCACACAGACCAACGATTGGTGTATCAGTCTGAATGAAAGAAATGTATCACCATTTCCTTCAGTACAAACAGTATTCCCACACAATATCAAATCAACAACAATACCATATGTACCCAAAAAGTGGTAAGGGACCTGGGATCACAAGTTGACTGCAACCATAACTTTGACCACCATGTGTGTACTATAGTAAGGAAAGCTTTCTACGTAGCACACATGATTAGTAAAGGTATTACCCTGAGAGCAAAAGAAGTTCTAACTCCCCCAATGCTTGGCACTTATCTGGCCCATAATTGAGTATAATGCCCCGTTTGGCATGTATCATACTAAGCACCTACAGCAATTGGAGAGACCTCCAGGGTTTCTAACAAAGACACACAGACCGACTAAAGTCCCTGTCACTATACTACTTAGACTTCTTAGGGGAGACTTATGCCTGGCCTACAGAGCAATCCAAGACCCAAACCTAATGAACTTGCTGCATATCTGTAAATCAAAGGGGACTAGGACTACCCATTCCAGGGACCTACATATATATAGCCTGCAACTTAAGTAGGACATGCTGAAGGGATAGATTTATCTCCCAGTGATGGATGCATCTTTGGAACAGGCTACCAATTCATGTGAAACAGAATACCTCTATGAGAGTGTTCAAGAGGAACCTGGACAAGTGGGAGGGGCACCATAAATTCTTACCGGGGATAGAGCCCACAAACCTCCTGGACATGGACAGTCATCACTAAATGCAATCTCGGATATTGACTAGCATTTCTATGGTATTACATTTGGATGAAATGGCTAGGCTTAAAATAACCTCCGGGTTGATAGCCTAGTAATGTCCTGTGATCTTATGAGAATCCCCGTGTTGCTACTTTACAAGAATTACAAGAAAAAAATATTTTCAACTTGATTGACAACAGTAAGTGTCTACAAATTTCTGTGTCTGTGGCATGTCGTACAGATATACACAAATTCCTCTGCAAATTATGTGAGAAGTTGTTTAAAAAATTGTAGGTGGTCTTTCCCTTCCTTTAATTCCAAGGCAAGGAAATGAAAGTTTTATAAAGTACAAGTATGTTTTGTGGTACCTACACAATGCTGGAACCATATTATAGGGAGAAAACTAAACTAAGAGCTCAGACTCAGATAAACTGTAGGAGAAGGTGGAGTTTTCCTTTAAAGACTAGGGAAATGTTTTTGGAAAAATAAAACAAGTAATATGTAAGAAATGTTATGATGAGAAAGTACATAGTTTATGGGACAATATTAAACAAGGAAAAAAAGGAAGGTTGTAGGTGATAATAATATTAACTTGCATCAGAAAATGATTTTTGGAATGAAAATAAATGTAGAAAATGCAGAGGAGCAAATGAAGATATGGTTAGAAAGACTATGGCCATTTTTAGCTGATGCTTAAGTAACCTTGGATAATTTTGCTGTAAATGTTGTCCTTTGACAAATTCCTTGTGAAAGCAAATATAAAAAAAATATAAATGCAGAGAGGAAGGATTGTATAAAAGAAATGGCTGTACTGTGGAGGAAACGCTTGTACATGTTTTTTGTTGACTGTTTCAAATTACATTGTTGGTAAAGAAATGGTGATTAAAAAGGATCTTTTAAAAATGAAAGATCAAAATATGAGTTTATATGGGCATATAATAGTGGAATAATGAAAAAAGTAGATAAAACATTGGTGACTACCATCTATCTGGTTTTTGTAGAAACAATCTTACAAGATATTGTATAACAAACAAAGGCAAGTACTTGAAGTATTAAAAATTGGGGTTCTATTTTTTTTTTTTTTTTGAAAAAAGAGTGAAGGTGTTGAATGTGAATACAAAATGCTTTGTTCTGGAAACGCATGTAAATATGTAAACAAGCAGGAGGATTTTAAAATTTTATACAGGTTTTTATTTTAAACATACTCTAAAGCTTCTGTAATTTTAGCGTGGGAGGATGGCATAATGGTTAAGGTGTTTACCTTACAGACACAAGGTGCAGGGTTTGATTCTCACATGGGGTAATTGGCTAGGCTTGAAATGACTCACAAGGGCAGTTAGCCTAGTTCTAACCTATTCTAACCTATAAGTGCCACAGATGAATTTGCATCCTCCTCAACCAACACCAGCTGGGGTGGACTGGAGCTTGGTTTAATATCTCACCCAAAAAATGGCATATTTAGGCATGTAGTACCTCTGTATTCTGCACTGTAATGTCATCAATGGAAAAGGAATCGAAGCAACTAGGATGGGAATGGAGCTCACAGTCTTCTGGTCTTCCAGTGTCAAATGTGTCTGCTACCTGTTGAGCAACAGGCCCTGATATTTAAACCCTTCAAGCTCAAAATGGGGAAAATAGTATCACAATCTTTCTTAAGTGAAGTATTTAAAAAGCACCACATCGTTATATTATGTAGAACTGCCTTCTTAGTGAAAAACATTTTTCATTAAATTTTCAAAATATTTAATACGTTATTATAAGTCATCTAAGGCTGTAAATTACTATGGGAAGAGCAGATAAGCCTTGTTGTATCCATAACAGTTGTTTTTGGCATTGTGTCGTAAGAAAGCCAATATCCTCTATCAGTACAGCAGGGTGATTTCACATCTGGTTTTCTCTTGAGCCCTTTCATCATCTTCCTTTTACTTTTGGAACCACACATACAAATATACATATGTACACACACATATTATTAGATTCTTAACTGCAAATAGCTTCTTCTCTGCCCATAAAGCAAATCTTCTGGGGAACAGCCAAAATAAAAAAAAAAAAATTATGTTACAAGGGTATATCATGTAGTGCTTGCAGGAATATGCCCAGTGGCCAGCAGTTAATCTTCATCTAAACTATTCCCATGCTGGAGTTATAGAACTGCCACCATCATACTGATGGTATAAAGTAGGATGTTATACATTTAAAGTACTGTTCTGATTTTGAAAGTAAAGACAATATTAAAATTCATATACTAATATTCAGTCATACACATGTCTGTATTTGTTCTAAGTCTGGCAGTTTTTTATATTTTCTTTTTCGATTTTACTAATTTCATGTTTCTAGTTGCCCTCTACCCCCTCCCCCCAAAGTGGATGAACATAATCTGAATGAAGTTAACAATTTCAGTTTTACCCAGTCAAGAGTTACATGGTTATACACATTTAACTATTAGTATTCTGCTGAAGTCGTGTGATGTTTAGCAAAGACTAATAACTTCCAAACACTCCAAACAATCTCCGAAAAGCACAAGCTGTACCACAAAGAGAGTACAAACTGCTTTAATCCAAGTAGTAAAAACAGTGAAACAGATAAAATGAATGCAATGCAGGTTGCAATACAGGTTGATTGGCTGGCGTTAATATAAAAGCACTGTGTGATAGAAAACCATTGTTCTGATTAAATTTGGGAGATATCCAGATGAAAGCGCTTAACCTGTATTGCAACCTGTATTGCATTCATTTTATCTGTTTCACTGTTTTTTACTATTTGGAGTAAAGTAGTTCATACTCTCTTTGTGGTACATCTTGTGCTTTTTGGAGATGTTTAGCAAAGAACGTGACCTCTGTCCCGAAGCATGCATTGCAGTTGTTTGACACCAGCACTGAGGAATGTCACCATGTTAGAAATACATCTTGGTGTAGTTGTTTGGAAGAAACATTCTAGTAGTAACAATTAATTACAACACTTTCACAGAGATAACTTGGCTGTGTGCATTGTACCAAGCCATTAACATACTGCTCACACAACACTATAGTCATCTCTTACAGAAATCCTTGTCATGATATGGAAGATCTTTTTCACACTACTGGAAATGTTTGGATGGGCAACATAAGTTCAAAATGCATAAGCTTTAAAAAACACCACACGATCAAACGTATATTTTGAAACAGGGAAACGGAAAAAAAAAATATAGGAAGTGTATTCTTTCTGGTCCACTGTGGAAAGGTGTTCCAAAATTGATGTTTAGCTTTTTTAAGTTATTATCACAATAACTTGATAAAAGATTTGTTTCAAGAAAAATAAATATCCAGCATCAAAGATAAGGAATAATTTATTTTCATTATCATCGGGATCATAATTTTGATTGAATACCAGGAAAGACATGTCAATTTTTTGTCAAACCACTGTATTTTTCATCTGAATCGAGACACCCTGCTGTGAAATCCTTGTTGTTTTAACATGTCCAGTTTTTTTCCTGAAGTTTTTGGTAGGACCTTACATTATTACACAGAGTGCTACAGGTCACAAACTTGGTAACAGTGCAATTTCACAAGCATTATTTATATGTAAGTGCAGACATCCTGTAATATAACATGTAATTCATTCTTCTGACATTGTATTACTTTATGGATACAATAGAATACTACAAAGAATACAATACTATATTTCCAGCACCTCCAAATGCTGACGTTTGCAACAGAAAATGTTTAATGCAGGTCACCAATAGTACTGCCAAGTGGCTTACATTTATCACGTGCCAGTCAGGTACATTTGGTTTCTCTTTCTGTCGGGTTTCTACAGTGTGAGGTTTTTTGTCCAGAGGTACCAGTTTATGGTTTCTTTGGTTAGACGGATGTTGCTGGGCTGCCATCATGTAGCTGACCCAAAGGGATGTCCATTTGGATTTGAAGAATCTCTTGTCCATCTGACTCTGTCTCCTGTTTTGATGTTTGCAATGCATTGGGGACAGTATTTGAATGGGACAACATTATTCGACCCTGCGATGACACTGGACGTTCTTTCCGATACCGAGCCGAGACTGTGTAAATAAAAAGGAAGAGCAATTCAAGGGCCTTTTCAAACAAATACTAATTTTAAAATTATTGTGACACTGCACTGGCTTAGTATGGAGTCAGCCTGTCTGCAAATTGTCACACGTATGCTCTATTAGAATGTCTTTAGAATCACTACTATCAGAGGTAATGTGAGGCAACCAGCTTTAATAATATCAGGTGTAACTTACCTGGAAGAAAATATGCATCATTTGTACTAACAGCAAGGTAAGAAATAAATGTATGTACTTACCTATTTTTCAGGAAAGGAATACATTACTCAACAAAACTGATTCCTGCTAGATTTTCTAAACAAAAATTAATGTCCACAGATGAGCCACTAATGGTGATAAATAACATCAGACTTGAGATTTAAATGATGTAGATGCCTGCAGTTTTGTCAAGGCCATGAACTATGCAGTTACTATTATTAATGGTTAAACAGCAAATAGCAGTGTATGCAAGTACATCTCTTATTATCTTGGGGTTATCCAACTACAGTGATGTAAAAGAACCCGTGGCATTTTTCAAAAAGAGTAGCAGGGAATAGTATCGCAGGCCTTGGCCAGGTCAAGGTAGCTGCACTGTCTTACCTCGTCTATTGGTTTAGTGACTGTTTCAAAGAAGTTGACTAAATTTAACAGGCATGACCTCCCCTTGACAAAACCAAACTGAGTCCAGTGTCTGCAGGTTGCCAATGTCCTTGTTAATGATATCCATGATAATCCGCTTAATGACCTTGCAGATCAGGCTGGTTAGGCTGATGGGTCTATAATTTCCTGGATCTGTGTGATGTATACATACATACATACATATATATATATATATGGGTCTACTTTCTATCACTGAACGTCCGATTCACCGACACACAAGTTACCGACCCCAAACAACCGAAAACACACCACACCAACAACTCAATAAACCGAACACCACAACACCGACACAAAAAACGTCAACTACACATTGCACACAACAACATATCCACTAACCTTAACCTAAACCCTAACCCTAACGTCCGACACTACCGCACACTTACCCAACCCGCACCCTAACCCTAACTCACTTAACACACCCTAAACCTCAACACCGTCACTATCGCACACTTACTCTACCTGCACCTTAACCCTAACTCACTTAACCCACCCTAAAACATTCAGCCCGTCACTATCGCACACTCACTCCACCCGCATTCTAACCCTGACACACTTAACCCTTCCCTACACTGCTCTACGTCACTTCCACACACTTACCTCACCGGAACCCTTAGTCCAACACTACCGCACACTCACCTTTCCCACACCCTAACCTAAAATCCCTCACTATCGTACACTTACCTGTCCACTCCCCAATCCTAAATCTTTCACTTTCGCACACTTACAGTATCGCGCTCACACGCTGCCGTTGTCGGTCTCTCAGCTGTCGGGATATTGCATTTTCGGTAACCTACCTGTTCGGTCGTTCCGTCTCGGTCTTCCAGGTGTCTGTGACGTGGCGCTTTGGTCATTCGAAGTAGACCCATATATATATATATATATATATATATATATATATATATATGTGTGTGTGTGTATATATATTATTTCATTTGTAATTTATTTTTAGTTTAATAGTATTTCCTCCCCTCCCTGTTAGAACTCATTGGTTGGCTCAGGTTCTCCTCTCCTCCTTTTAGTGTTTTTAAAATAGTTCCTTCTATCTTTAACCAAAAAAAAAAAAGATCTCTCCTTGCTGTCTTGCTGTTCTTCTAGAGCGTGTGTGTGTGTTTTACTTTTTTTAGGATGGTTGAAAAGCCTGCAGCATTTAAAAGATGCTCCTCGCGTGGTCAGAAGATGCCATGCTCCATCTCGAATGAGGAGAGTCTCTACTGTTTAGGGTTGGCCCACCTGGAGGTTGAATGCGACACTTATGTCCACATTCAACCTCAGGGCCCTCATAGAGCACTGCAACAAGCTTCTTCTCAAAGGCTTGGTGCAGGGTGGTCCACTGTCCTTGGACTCCCCTGCCAAGTCTTCTCAGGAGCTGAAGAAGAGACCTCCTCCTACCCTTGGTGTGTCCTCTTCTTCACTCGGAAAAAAGCTGAGGCTCTCGGATCGCAGATCTTCGGATGCAAGTCCAGCCTCTTTGGCATTGGATCTGAGATCTGCAGCCCCAAGATCTTCAGGACAAGCTCTCAGATCCAAGACTTCATCAGATTGGAGGCCTTTAGATCTCAGTAAAAGTAGGCCATGCCTGGATCCGACCAGTTTGTCGGATCCATCCGGTATGTCTCCAAAGTCTTCAGATTCTATTAAGCTGTCGGATCCAACAGTTTTGTTGGAGCCAATTATTATTATAGATGGTTCACCTTCTGTATCCTCCAGGAAGTCGGATCCAAGACATTGGAGCTGATCTCCTGCTTGGAGCCGCAAAACTTCAGGATCCAAGGCTGGATCCCCAACAAGATCGGATCATTCTTCAGCTTTGTCTAAATCATCCAGAGGTCTCCTTCTATCAGACATGGATAGAATGATAAGGAGTTTTCTCAAGGCCCAAATCAAGTTGGGCCTGCTCCCGTCCCCAGCCCATGTGGCTAGGGGGACCTGGGCCTCCCCTTCTGCAGGTCTCCACTCTCCTCTTCCAACCCAACAGGTTTTGGAATGTCAGGACCCAAAGATTCATAGTGAGAGGCTGACAGTGTTGGGTATTCTCTCCTTCTCGACACTGTCAGGGTTCCTGGCAGGCTCTGTTCTGCAGCCCTCAGACCAGAGTGGGCCTTGTCTCCGAGAGGTTAGTGCGGGTTCCCTGGGGTTGGTTTGGGTCCAGATTTTTCAGACTGTTCTCTTCCCTTGGGGGCTTCAGCACTAGACAGCTCATTGATGATATCATCTGGGGGCTTCTGCATTGCATCGGTGTCCCTTCTTCCTTCCCAGGTGGCCCTGGCCATTGGGAATGGGGGGCTATATCCAGTCTATCATCCAGCCAGCCTTCCAGGTAGTAAAGAGGACCTTCTCTAGTCTGGTAGTTACCTCTTCTTCTTCTCAAGGTACTCCCCAGCCTTTCTCTGGATTGGGTGCTAAGGCCTCATCATCCATCCAGGGTCAGCCCTCTCGTGAGAACCTTCAGATGTGCACTGCCCCACTTGGGGAACCTATTTCTCCTAATCCCTCTCCTAAGCCCACCGCTGAGGAGCCCCCTCAGAAGAGAACATGTAAGAGGAGAGAAAATAAACCATACCAACACAATTTCAGTTGCAAACATTATACATTACAAACCATGCTGACACAACTGTAACTGCAAACATTATGCATCACTTATAATATATCCAGTCATTGTCAGTCAAACATTACATAGCTCATTCAAATCCTGCCTTATTTTAAATCTCTTTCCTCCTCTGCATGTATTGATCCCACAATTCTCATTTTCCTTATGTAATTTCTCCTACCCTTTCTAAAGATCTAAATTCCAGTTGTTTTATTTCTATTACTATCTTCAATACTTCTACTAAAGTTGGTTTAGACTTTGATTTCCATTTTCTAGTAATTGCTTTTTTGACAGCCATCATGATTAGACTCAGCAAGGCCTTACTATGTCTAGGCAATTGTGATTCTGTATCATAGCTCAAAAAGTCATTTCCTTAGTTACACCAGTTTTCTCATCCAGCATCTCTGACAGAACAGTCTGCAGGGAATCTTTAAAGTCTACCAACTCATTATACTTCCAGAAAATATGTTCCCCGTTACCTCTTTATTCCCTATCACACCTCCAACATTTGCTGTCTACCTGAGGAAAAATTATTTGGAGTCTACATGGGGTATAAAAATATCTATGTAAACACTTCCAAGCAAAGTTCCTAAATCTTCTAGTCTTTGTTGCATATTTGGGAGACATACATATATCCTCCCATTGTTTCTTTGTGAATTGCTTATCCAGTCTCTCTTTCCCATCCTTTCTAACCTCCTCTGATTGATTCTTATAGTTATACAATGTTTTATATGCTCCACTAATTATTCCTTTCTTAATGGCAACTTCTGTTCTACATTCTCCTAAAAACTCCACCAATGCTGGTCTTTCATTTCGGACCCCCTTTTCTTTCTCTTTGCCTAAACGCTGATATCAATCCTTGATAGGGAAGACAATTTCTAACTTGCATTTTAAATAAGTTCTTGTTGTCTTCCCATTTTATTACCTTTCCCTATCTAGTTATTTGCACTCAATACCTTGGTTCCTTTGCCAGTTTTCTCCAATAAATTCCAGCCCCCACTTGCCTGTTGTCTGCACCCCTAATTGCAGTCACCCCTATCATCAGAGTCTCCATTCTCTGTTCCTGTGTTGGCTTAGTTCTTAGAATATTTATGCTACTTTATGAATATACTATCCTGTATGATTATTGTTATTCTCCTTAAAGGCTTGTGTCATCATCATCTCTTTCCACTTTGAATTATAGTTTTCTGCATGTGCTATGTATAGGAGCTTTACATGTGATGCTGTGGAATACCCCTTCAAATTGGTAATCCCAATCCACCTTGTTCTGTTGGGAAAATAAGCTTATCCCACTTGATTCTTGCCATCTTCCCCTCCCAGATAAAATACTCCAGCTCTTTATTAATTGCTATCCACAGCGTCTCCTCTGGTTGATAAAAATATGCCTGACCTGTGTATAAGACTAAAGGGACTAAAAATGTTTTAAGTGCTTGTATCTTACAGTCCATATAAAAAACCTTCCATTTTGTCAGTTTTTGTATTATCTTTTGTTTAGTCTCTTCCCACATATCCTTAGCTGCCACACTGGAATCATTTTAACCCATACTCCTAAATACTTCATTTTATCTTGTCCCCATAAATATGGATATTGCTGAACCAATTCTTGTGTGGTTACATAATTTACCACTATTGCCTTTATTTTTAGCTTCATTACTTTTGTATCCCGAAAACATTTTAAACTGTCTCAATGTGTTCCACAGCATTGTAATGTCTCTTTCTGGTTTTGTCAGGTATAAAGTAATATAATCTGTAAATAGAGTCAGCTTTTCTTGGCTACCATACCAATTATATCCTTGAATTTCTGAGTCCCTTATTTTCTTTACCCGTGGTTCTAAATATTAGTGCAAATAAGAAACGGGAGAGAGTACACCCATGCCTTGTTCCTGTGATCAAGCAGAAATGATCAGAAAGGACCCACCCACTTTAATTTTCACCTCTGACCACTCATATATACCATCCTAATCAACTTTATAGTTTTAGCAAGGAATGCAAATGGTTCTGTTGCTCTGCTCATAAAGTCCCAGCTTACTCTGTCAAATGCTTTCCCTGTATTCAGACCCACCTCTAAGAGTGGTATTTTCTTACATTCTAATTCCCTCTGAATCATCCGTGTTCTGTTAATGTTGTCAAATGTTTGCCTCCCTTCCACAAAACCACAGTGATCCATTTCTATCAATTTTGGCATTACTTTTGCCATTCTTTTAGCCATTATAGACATGAACACTTTATAATCATGGTTTAGTATTGGAATGGGCTTGTATGAAGCTGGATCTGATTTTTTATTTTATTTTTATTTATTTTATTTTTATTTTACATTTGTTGACCGGGCTAGTCTAGCTGGATATATTTCCATTTTCAGTAGAGGCCCGGGGAGAAAAGCTCCACACAGATATACAAAGTATAAAATAATGTTACATGGTGAAAAAGGAATACAAAACAAAATAAAAATAAAAACAGGTAGATTTACATTCTTGAGATAAAAACACTTGAGAAAAGTTCCAATAAACAGAGTAAAGTTTAAGAGAGCTAGATCAGAATATAATACAGTAAGAGTTATGTACCATAGATAAAAACACTTGTGAAACAGTACAGTGAGCAGAATATAGCTTAAGACAGCTCAAAACAGAATAGTAAGAGTTATATACAGTAGATCATATGAGGTAGTAGTATTTAAAAGCTAAGATTATTAGAGTTTAAATAGGGTCAGTCAAATTTACAAGTCAAAAGCATGTAAAGGTTTGGAAGTATGGCAAGAAGAGGAAGAAAGAGGGGTGAAGAAGATGGTTAGTCAGGGTTACTACAAGGGCATAGTCAGTGCATTTGAAGGTATTTTCTAAGGTTTTGTTTAAAGAGTGGTAAGGATGTAGTTACAGTTAGTTCAGTGGGTAGTAGGTTCCAGTGTTTTCCTGCTGTGTTGGTAAATAGAGAGTCACCAGCTGTATTATTAGACTTTGTTAAACTGGCAAGAGGTTTGCTAGAAGAACGTAGGGAGTTCAGATTATTATTTGGGACTATAAGTTTTGAGAGTATAGGGGTATTATTGGGCTGGTAAAATAACTTGTGGGCAATTGTGAGTTGGGGGATAATCAGATGGTTTTGGAATTCGAGCCAATTTAATTGTGTAAGATTAGTACAGTGATGGGTTCTGAAGGGATTGCCAGTAGCAAATCTGGCGATATTATTATAGGAGGTTGCTAATTTGTTAAGGTTGGTTTTCTTAAGGTTGGTAAATATAGGTGAAGCATACAGGAGGGTTGAGATTAGATGGGAGTGGGCAATTTTGGCTCTGGCTGCTGAGGTTAAAAAGGGTTTTATTCTGTATAAGGAGCCTATTTTTCTGTTTACTGTTTTAATGGTGTTGTTTATATGGTAATCAAATGAGAGATTATTATCAATGGTTATACCTAGAAGTTTAGTGGTAGTATCAGGGAGAATAACAGTTCCATTATTTGAAGAGATTGAAAAGTCTAATGGGAAGACCTAGTGGTGGGTGTAAAGAGAAGGAGTTTTGTTTTTTTAGCATTGAGAAGGAGACAGCATTTGGTAAACCATGTTTCTACAGTGTTGAAGACATCTTGAGTAAGAGAATATAGTTCAGATTGAGAGGTAGATGAGCATATTAGTGTGGAGTCATCCATATTGAATACAAGTGGCTTGTGGAATTGCTACATGGAGATCATTAATAAATAAGGAGAAGAGAAGTGGACCAAGAATAGATCCCTGAGGGACCCCAATGGTAACAGGTAGAAAAGATGAGACTTGATTTTCCCAGAGGACTGCTTGTTGTCTATTGCTGAGGTATGATCTGAACCACTTTAAGGCTAGAGAATCAAAGGAAAGAGATTCCAGAATATTGATTAAGAGGGTATGGTTAACCATGTCGAAAGCTTTAGAGAGGTCAATGAAAAGTGCAGATGAGAGGAGGCTTTTGTTACGATTTCTATTGATGGTATCTGTGACGGATAGAAGGGCAGTAGTGGTACTATGTGATGGTCTAAAGCCATGTTGACAGTGTGCTATTAAGTTGTGTTGAGAGAGAGGGCATAGAAGTTGTTTGTGAATGCATTTTTCCATAATTTTTGCTAGGGGTGATGAGAACAATTGGCCGATAGTTGGAATAATCATTGGAGTTCCCACCTTTATGTAAGGGGATAATGTGGGAGATTTTCCAAATATTTGGGATGGTTCCTTCCTGGATTGCCCTATTTATAAGGATAGATATAGGGTAAGCAATTTCCTTAGCTGCTTTTTGGAGAAATTGAGAAGGAAGTTGGTCAGCAGATGGAGTACATGGCTTAAGTTTTTGTATAAGTTTATAGATGAGAGAGGTAGAGATGGGTTGTAGTTAGAATTTTGAGAAAGAGTGTGGTAAGTTGATGGGAATGCTGGAGTTTTCTGAGATAAGTTGAGTAGCTAGAAATTGTATAGTGTCAGTGAAGAAAGAGTTGAAGGTATTGGCAGTTTGATGGGGAGTATTTGGATCTGCATCAAGTGGGGTGGGTGTTCGGGACTTACCTGGGGAAAGGAGCTTATTTATACAAGACCAGAACTGTTGGGGATTATTTTGATGAGTTTGCTGAAGTTTACAGTAGTAATTTTTTTATCTGTAAGTATAGCTTTTTTGTACTGTTTCTGAGCTGCCTATAATATAGGTGATCAGAGCTATTTCTATAGGTTCTCCATTTAGCCCAGACTTTGTTCCTAAGTAAAATTTGATTCCTAGTTTCATTAGAAAGCCATGTGGATGGGTTAGACTTCATTCTAATGGCACGTTTGGGAGCATGCTTATCCAGGATAGATAAGAATGCAGTGTTAAAATACTGTACTGCCTGTTCAAGTGGGAGGGATTTTAATGGTCTCCAGTTGCATGCTTTAAGCTCAGTTTGAAATAATTCTGTCTTAAAGTGTTTGATAGAGCGTGCTGTCCTAATGATAGGGAGGTTTGGGAAGTCTTTCTTTTCTCTAGTAATGTAGGTCAAGGAATGATCACTTATATCATCAGGCAGGATTCCTGTTTTGTATGATTGTTTCACTTTGTTTATGAGAATCCAGTCTAAGGTACTCTCTTTCTTGTTAGGTTTGTTAATTCTGGTTGTAGAGGTTATAGTTTGGGTAAATCCATGGAGGTTAATATGAGAGGTAGGATTATTAGCACTAACACTTTTCCAATCCATATTAAAGTCACCTAGTATTATTGTTTCTTGGTGGTAAGTAGAAGACAGCCAGCTAAGAAATGCCTCAATTGTAGTGATATTATTTCTGGGTGGTATATAAATGCAGATAATGTATAAGGATTTGTTTATGTTGATTTGAAGCTTAGTAATGAGGATTTCTGCGTTACTATCCTGGGTAGGATTAGATGGGAGAGTAGAGATCTGCAGTCCATTTTTAAATAGAATTGCTACTCCACCTCCTTTACATTTTGTTCGGTCTTATCTCACTATGTTATAGCCTTGGGGAATAATTTCATTATCTTTAGTTTCTGGTTTCAACCAAGTCTCAGTGATGCAGAGGATATCAAAGGAATGAATATCTAAGAGGGCATGAAGGTGAGCTACTTTATTATTGATGCTTTGGATATTAAGATGTCCTATTCGGAGGGAGCTATTGACATTAGGGTGAGTTGTTTGGATTGTAGGGTTGGTAGGGCCAGGGTTGGGGTGGATGTCGCCATCTTTCAAGGTGGGATTATTTAGTTTAGTTCCTGAGCTGTATGTAAGGTAGGTTAATAGTTTTTGTTTTTTATCAGAGGGTAGGTTGAGTTTGATGTGAGAGAGTCTATGGTATTTGGGTAGCAGGTAACTGGGACTGAAAGTTATGTTAAAATGTCTATCAAAGGATATATGTGTGTAGATTGCAGTTTGTTTGTGGGAATGGTTGAGATGGAAATAGTGAAGTTTTTCAAGGGAGGTAAGAAGGTAGGTTGAGATGAGAGTAGCTGAGAGTATGACTGTAAGTGTTAGCTTGGTTAGATTAGGTAGAGGCATCTTGGAGAAGTTTGTAAAATAAGAGCTGAAGTGTAGGAATATAGAAGGAAGTGTAGGAATATAGAAGGAAGTGAGATGTGAAGAGGAGGAAGATAAAGGAGTACAGGAAGAGAGAAGAGGGGGATATATAGATGTGTCAAGAGTAGTAGGATATGATAGGGGTACTCAAAGGAGTGGCTTCTTGAAATTGATTGTTAAGGAGGTAGGGGTGTGGCTAGAGTTAGTGGGGAGGGGTGACGTATGGGATAGGTTGGAATTGAGAGAGGGTGTGGTGAGGGTGGTATAAGTGTAGGACCCCTGAGGGTGGGTGGGAATTGGGGGCAGGGTAGGGGAGCGGAGTGAGCCCATAGGGCGAACGGAGCGGGTTACAGCTGAGAGAGGCTGAGAGGCAATCAGTTATGGAGAGAGACTGAGTTCTACAGGCACAGGAAAGGTAAGAGACAATATATAGTTACTAAGTAGCAGAGAATACAAGGTGAACAAAGGTATAGCTGTCCTTGGGAGACAGTAAAGTGAAACAGTTTTGTACAGAGAGAGAGGTATTTAGAAAAATTACCACAGGCAGAAAAGGAGGTTAATACAGAGGGAATAATTGAGGGGCCAGTACCAGAAGTAGTGATAGTCAGAGGAAGTGATAGTCACAGGTATCTATTTATGGAACTTTGCACTCTTTAGGTATTACAACTACCACCACATTTTTCCAGGATGTTGGTACTTCTCTTCTTAAAATACTGTTAAACAAAACCTTCCAGACCTTTATCAGTTTTTTTCCTCCTAGCTTCCAAACTTCCAAAGCAATACCATCTATTCCTAGGGACTTTAATGTAAATTGGTTATACTTCACAATTTTTACCTCATCTCCTCAAATCCTGTTATTAATTGAGCCTCCTCTACCTCGAACCTTGGTATATTTAATTCTTCCGTAAACATTTATTTCCATTTGTACCTTTTCTTTATTCCCATATTATATAAACTTTCATAAAATTTATGAAATATTTCTAATACTTCTACAGGATCCCTTATCTTTCTTGTTATAACCTCCCTAAGCTTGGTGACAGCCCTTTCTACTTTCTGTTGCCTGAGTCGTTGTGCTAAAAGTTTTTGTGCTCTAGAGTTAGTATCAAAAAACAGTTGCTTAATAGCTTATTTTCTAAACTCATGCATATTATCGAGGTAATCCCTTATTTTCTGTTTAGCATTCTGCAGTTGCTCCTCTTCTTGCTCTATGAGATTCTCCCTATTTTGCAATATTTTAATATTTGTCAGTCCTTCTAAATAATTCTTGTTACTTCTTAACCATATCTCCTTTCTTTTAATCCCACCCTATTTTTAAATTCCATTTTAATTATATTCCACTCCCTGGTTATATTTTCAGAGGAAGTTTCTATTTTCTCTAATAGCTCCTGAATAATTGTCACTACCCATTCCTTAAATTCCTCTCTTATCAACAGATGGTTGGGAAAGTGCTAGTGGCTCCTTTTTATTTCATTACGCTGCGTTTTTATTTTAATTATTATTGGTGCATGATCTGAAATAGTTATTGGGTATGTATCAAGCTCTTTAATTAAATGCACATGTTTGTGTGAAATGTAAATTCTGTCTAGCCTAGCTCACCTTTGGTATCTTGTGGAATAATATATAAATTTATTCCAAACTCCTAGTACTGAATTAATATCCTCCATGCCAAATATCTTCATATATTTCTTTAAAAATCTACCCTCCTTTGCTATATTTTCCCTTCTGGGAACACCAGACACATATTTACTGTTGCAAATTAAATTTCAGTCCCCACCTATAAGTAATATGCCTTGCTAAAAGCCGATTATTTCTCCCAGAATTTTCTTGCTCTATTATAGCAAATTTTGGTGGAATATAAATAAATGCTAGTGTAATCCTCCTCCCTTGCTAGTATTTATTTATTTATTTTACAGTTTGTTTACCAGGATAGTCCATTGGGACAAGAAGAGCCCATTTTCAATGGAGTCCCTGGGAGAAAAGCTCCATAAAAGACATTATACAATGTAAACAAATCATAGGCATTTGAGTGATACAGTAATACAGGTGAAGAATATAGTAGTAAAATTTCAATATACAATAGAAATTTTAAAAGAAAAGAAAAAAAAATTAAGAAAAGCAGTAGTCAGTATTTACAAATATTTATAAATACATTTGTTCATACAAAGGCAATTTAACAGTAGAAGCAATGGCAATTCATATAGGTATCATATGAGAATAATAGAAGGATAAGTGGGGCAGGAGGAGTTTAATGCAGAAGTAAGAAAAAAGGGACTAATAGAAGAAGTAGAATAAAGAGCTGGGGGCTGGAGAGAAAGGTGGATTAGGTGTCATATTAGGTTACAGTGAGGTATGAGAGGAAGCAGAGTGTAATGCTGAGGGAGGTATATGGGGTGAGAGCAGGAAAATTCCCAGAGGGAATAAGATGAAAGTGAAGCAAGGTCTTAAAGGTAGTGTGGTTATGGGTGGTACAAATAAGGGGTGGTAGGGAGTTCTGGAGGCATGCTAGAAAAAGGATAATAGATGTTTGCCTAACAGATGGGAGTTATGTGGGGTGAGAGCTGGAAAATTCCCAGAGGGATATAAGATGAGAGTGAAGCAAGGTCTTAACGGTAGTGTGGTTATGGGTGGTATGAATAAGAGGTAGTAGGGAGTTCCACAGGAGTGCTACAGAAAAAAGATAGTAGATGTTTGCCTGGTGGATGGACAGGTTTGTGCAGTTCAATCAGATTCTGGTTAGTGGAACTAAGAGGTCTATCAGGCAGATGCATTTTGAGAGATGAGGTGAGAGAGGGACAGAGAGATGGATTGAAGATAAGTTTGTGGGCGTGAGTCAGTTGAATGTAGGAAAGGTGATTGGGCAGTTCTAGCCAATTTAGTTTGTGAAGGGCATTACAGTGATGGGTGGAAGATTTGAAGCCTGTAGCAAAGTTGGCAATTTTGTTATAACAGGAAGAGAGTTTTGTCTTTAGAGAAGAATTCAGGTTTGTAAGAAGTAGGGTGCCATATAGGTGAGATGGAATGCGGTATGTGGTAGAGAGAGCAAACTTTGTAGGGGGAGTAAGGTAGCAATTGTGGCAGAAAGCATACCAGATTTCTGGTGGGTTTTCTTGATGTTTGTTTGAAGATGGGTATCAGACTTAAGCTGTTCATGAATGAGCACACCTAGAGTTTTGGCATGGGATACTACCTCAACAGAGGTATTGTTATGTCTAGTAATGGAGAAAGAGTTTTTATCTATGGTGATGTTTTTAGAATGAATAAATACCATAAGTTTAGTTTTTGATGCATTTAGTGCCAAGTGGTTATCTAACATCCAGCGTTCAGTGGAGGTGAAGGCATCCTGGGTTCATTTTAAGAGAGTGGGGATGGAGGTGGCAGAACAGATGATTGTAGAGTCATCTGCTTATTGAATAAGCTTAGCATTTGGGATGGTCTGGTGGAAGTCATTTATGAAAATATTGAACAATAAAGCACCTAAGATAGAACCCTGGAGTACACCTGTAGAAGTATTAAGGCAAGAGGATATGGCTTTTTTCCATTTGACTGCTTGTTGTCTGTTAGAGAGAGGTAACTGCTGAACCAGTTGATGGAAGAGAAGGAAAGATTAAGATTAGAGAGTTTAGATAGAAGAAAGTTATGAGAGATAGTGTCAAAGGCCTTTGATAAGTCCAGAAGGAGGGTAGACACTAGGCAACCAGAGTCATGGGCTTTGTTGATAGTTTCAAGGAAAGAGAGGAGAGCAGTGGTAGTGCTATGGCCAGGCCTGAATCCATGTTGTGTGGGAGTAAGCAGGTGGTTATCTATGAGGTAGGGTAAAAGTTGTCGGTGAATACATTTTTCAAGAACTTTTGAGATAGGGGATAAGATGGCCATTGGTCGAAAATTGGGAATATTGTTATTGGTCTCCCCTTTATGAAGAGGAAAGATAAAAGCGTTTTTCTAGAGTTGGGGTACATAGCCTTCTTGTATTTACCGATTTATTAAAATGGAGATAGGGAAAGCGATGGCTTCAGCAGCTATTTTTAGAAAGTAGGAAGGGAGGTTGTCAGGGGCATTGGAGCAGGTTTTCAAGTTCAGGAGGAGTTTTTTATGGTAGATGTAGGGAGAGGTTTGATAGTGAAGGGGAAGAGTTTGGAGGGGTTAGTATTTTGGGAAGAAGAGAAGGTGGAGATGAAGATGGAGTATTGTTAGGGATGGATGCTGTTAGTTTGGCTACGGAATCAATGAAGAAGGAGTTAAATTGGGTGGCTAAGGCTAGGTCAGAGGCATTTGGATCAGGGCAGGGGTTGTCTTTTTTGCCAGGATTGAGGAGGGAGGTGATACCATTTCAAAATTTTTTAGGGTTTACTTTGTGGTTATTTTGGAGTATGAAGAAGTAGGATTCACAGTCAGATGCAATACGTTTTTTAACTTTGTTGTAAACTAGTTTATACTCATTTAGAGTGGAGGGAGTTTTATTTTTCTGGTAATGTTTCCAGGCTTTGTCTCAGAGATGCATGATGGTTGTGGTTTGTTTGGTTAGCCAAGGGACTGTGTTGCTTTTAATTCTTTTAGTTTTGGAGGGAGCAAAGGTATCTAGAAGATTTAAGAATGTTGTATTGAAGTAGGTAACAGCATTATCTAGGGAGAGGGTTTTTAGAGGGGACCAGTCTGTGTATTTTAGAGAGTTAGAGAAGGTATCAGGGTTGAAGTTTTTCATGGAGCGTGTAGAGATACAAGTATGTGATAGTTGTAAGGAGGAGGGAAGCCGGTGAGTGAAAGAGGGGAGGTGGTCACAGAGAGTTGGGGTAGGTGCTACTATCATAGATGTAGTAGGGTTGAGAGACCAGAATCCAATCCAGAATACTGCTGGAGGAGTAGTCCTTGTAGGGTCTAGTGGTTAAGTTGATTAGCTGTGAGAAGTTGTATAGGCTAATGTTTAGAGTGTTTGTAGGAGATAGAATGGTGGCCCAGTTAATGTTAACGTCACCAAGGATAATGGTCTTGTTGCTAATATTAGAGGAGTAGCCCCTTAGTACTACAAATCTAACATTGTTGTCTTTTTATCCTCTTCTATCACTATTGGAGTTCCTCTTACAATTAATATAAGTACTCCTCTTTTCCTTTGCCCCAGGTATTCCACTGAATAACCATTCTGAAAACCTTTCTTTATCAAATTCGTATGTTCAGTTCTTTCCAAGTGTGTCTCCTGCAGCATAGCTATTTGTACACTACATTTTTTTTAAAATAGTTAACTACTCTTTCTTTTTTGTATTTATCTGTGAAACTATTAAAGTTTAAAGACATTACAGAAAGCATCATATTCTTGAAAAATTATTATTCCCACCTTTTATGTATAATAGCTTTTTTTGTTAAATGTCTAGTTCCAGCTTTTGTGTTACATGCACATACTGTTTGTCAGGGTAATCTTTTATACAGTTGTTTCTTGTCATCTCCATTTGAGCTTATGGCACATCTTACAGAACTTGTATTTAGAGAGTTTTGTAATTATTATGAAAGTTTATATTCTGGTATTGCATCAACAAGATATCACTAGCACAGATATGCAGGACTTTATAGAGGTTATGTGCTTGTCTAGATGAGACTGACACAAGGGAAGATATTTGATAGCTGAAATAACAGCAACTGAAATTAGGGAAGCTATGGAGAGATAGAAGGAAGGGGTAATACCACAGTTTTGGATGATATCTCCACTGAGATATGGAGAGAGTGTGGACACAATTGTTTGACCAAGTATTGTGGGCTCACAATATCCCAGCTTCATGAAAAAAGGTATAATAGCGATTATTCCAAACAAATGGAAAGTTAGATTTAAAACAGAATCTTAATAGCCTGGGATTAAACCAAGGGTTGTCTGGGATAAAGCAGTGTTGCCAAAGGAGAGTGGATGGTTAGGTACACCATATGTAACTTTATACTGGAAGGTTACATAGCACACTAGGATGCATGACACATATATGGCCAAACGGATGGCAGTGTTGTAGCAGAAACATGGATGGCTGGGGATGAAAGATTCAGTAGCAGTGATCTGGGGAAAAGAGCGATTATAAGCACAATGAATGGGAGAAATAAGCAAGATGAGACAAAAACAGGAATAAAAAAAAAAACAACTTATTACTGATAGGGGTAGGCAAGATGATGGAAGGGAATCAATCCCCTGCAGGAAGATATCATAAGCCAGGAACAGAACTGAAGTATTGGGAGCATATATGTAAGGGGTGGGGGAAATTGTTAACCTGCGAGGAAATGAAGGATAAATATAAGATTCCCAAAAGGAGTTTTTTTTTTTTTTGTTACAGAATCAGTCCATTACACATGAAACTAGGAACACGCAAGTATTTAAGGATACATAGGACAATTAGACATCCTTAGTAAAATGGGCAGCGAAGATTAGAATGGGAGGTAAGGCAGATGCTGCAGGGATAGCTTAAGATTTAACTACAAGAATGTTAATCCACCTGGGAAGACTGAATAAAAATTTTTTTTCTAAAAACTGTACCAGTTGTCTTATTCCTCGGGAGAGGAGGGGGTAGATAAGCTAACTACAGTCGGATGTGGGTCAGATTTTTTGTATCCCAATTTAATTTTTTTCAGAGAGAGAGAGAGAGGGATGGGGGTATTGAATAGTCTCTTTCCACATATCTTTAGCTGCCACAACAGAATCTTTTTTTAATCCATACAACATGTCCCTATAAATATGGGTATTGTTGAACTAGTTCATATGTAGGCATATAATGTATTAATACAGCCTGTGTTTTATCTCCATTTTTTTACATCCTGAAAATACTTGAGACTGTCTTAAAATATCCCACATTCTACTGTCAGATACAGGATTTATTAGGTATAGAATAATATCATCTGCAAATGGAACAAGTTTTTCTTGACTACCATACTAATTATATCCCTGAATGTGTGAACCCTTTATCTTTTTAGCTAAGGTCTTCAAGTATATAGGAAATAAGAGAGGGGAAACAGGGGACCCTGCCTGGTCCCACTATTTAAATTCAAGTTGTCAGAAAGGACTCCTCTCACCTTTATTTTGCCTCTGGTCCATCCCATATTCCTCTCATTAACTATGTTATACCATTTGGAAATGCAAATGCTAACGCTACCATGCATATGAATGCCCAGTAAACACTGGCAAATACTTTCTCTGCATCCACACTAATTATCAATAATGCTTTTTTATATCCAGATTCTTTCTGAATCATCATTGTTCTATTAATGTTATCATATGTCTTTCTTCCGTTCACAAAACCACATTGAGCCATATCTATCAGCTTTACTAAGATTTCTCTCAGCTAAAATATAGACATAAACACTTTGTAATCATGATTTAAAATTGATAATAGTCTATATGATCTGTCTGTGAACACTTATGCATATTAGTTGTTTGTGGTGTATGTTTATAAATTTATGGATAGGTAGTTGAAACCTCCCAGAGTGAACATGCTAATTTCAATAGTTAAAGACTCAAATTTGTTTAGATAGGAGTCATGGGGTGTGGGAAACATGGAGTAGGTTTTATAGTTAGTCATTATATGATAGGTGGATCTGTTTATGGGTAGCAGGATATGCAGGAGTTCTAGGTTGTTATAATGGTGGATTTGCCACAAGGTGATGAGATTCCAAATTAATATGCCCACACCTTCATCAGAAATACAACTTCCCTCAACAGGAGTTCTTTAGAAGTAATAATAATTAAACTCCAGTAAGGAAAGGGTATTCTCACTGCACTGGAAAAAAAAAGTTTTGGTAATTATACAAATGTATGTATTTTCAAGGGTCAAGTGAGTCCTGAGGGTGGGCATGTCCTTCTTACCATTCAGCAGTGAGATGGGCCTGAATGGGATTTGTTAGGCTGTCAGGAGAAGAGCATTGATTATGCTTAAGAAAGCACTATGGGAGTAGAAAGCATCTTAGCCAAAATGTGGAAGCCCTGAAGGGAACAATGATGTCTGTCCCTGACCAAGCAGGTAGGAATGTCTGCCATCACCATCCAAGTTAACACATATTGAATTCCAACTGAATGACAGTAGCCATTAAGACTATTGCTGAAACATCATATATTGTGGCATCATTTATGATGATGGCAAGATACTGCTCAAAGCAGTTTCTTTCCAGCCTCAGAAACATACACTGAGATCTGAACCATGTCTCTCTTCATATCTTTCCAGATGGAATATCTAAAGTCATTCACTCCCATGCAAGCAGCCTATATGCATCCTTAAGGTAAGGGGATCTGCGTGCCCTGGTACTATTCAGACATTGTGATATGGTGCAACCACACATACACACACACACACACACACACACACACACACACACACACACAGGCATTACGATCTTTAATGTATAGTTTACCAGTGTATGCACAGGTACTGTAAAGGAGTCTATATATGGATGCCATTTATGAGACAGAAATGCAGATACTATACCTGCAATGCAATAAGGTAGATCCAGATATTACAGACAGTATGATAAGTTAGAAAGGTACTGAGGTAGGTGGCACTGGTGGTTCATGTCCTGCAAGCACAGTGCATTACTTCAGAAGTGATATGAGGTATAGCAAAGGCAAATATGATGCAACATATAAGCATGGCTGCCAAGAGACTAATACGTGAGTGCTACAATTTACAGCTGATAATGTAAGGCAGAAATGATGCACGATATAGGAATGGTACCACAGGAATAGCATGCACAGTACAACATTTCAGAAGTAAAACAGTACCAGCATAGTCAGAAATGACCCAGGATACAGGTACTGGTGCCATAAGACCATTATGTTGCAGTACAGCAGTTTTAAAGTGATACAAAGAACTAATATGGGCAAGGTCTTCACAAAACTTTCTAAGCACATTGCAACAATTTAAAGCAGGACACAAATGTCATAAGTCTTTGCAAGTGTGTGCAATACAATTCTAAAGTGATATACAAGTGTCACAAGACTTTGTGCAAACAGTTAAAATGTGATGCAAGCACCACCTCTTGTGTCACAGTAAGTAACCAATACAATAATTAACCACAAGTACAGGTACCAGGTGATTTGCACTGATTTGTGAGCTGCTGCACTTTGTGCAACTGTTTAAGGTATTTAAGTACCAGTATGAATGCCACAGGTACTTGTATTGGCTTTGGAGATGCTGTGCTTTACTTACTATTCAGTGGGTTAGACTGCAGATCTCCTGGAGGAAGGAAGAGAACTACTGTCCATTGGTTATAATATCACATAGGGTAGCACAGTCAAGCTTTGTGTGCTGCACTTTGCAGCTCACAACGAACAAACACAAAACTACACAATGCATCAGTAGCTAAAGCAGGCAGAAAAATAAGCATCCAATAGAAACTGCTGGTGCTTATAAACTAACATTAAGTAAATGTTCAGTAACTGCATGATTCCTTTCCCTCACAAGACCAACTTGCGAAAACAATCCCAAATGAAAAAATACCTCTGGCAAGCTCACAAGTCTTTAAAAAGCTAAAAAAAAAAATGTCACTTCCCTAGGGCTGGGGGGATCAGATAAGTGGGGAATTTCAGCAAATATGTGCAGGAGTAATTAAAGCAACCATGGAATTAAGAGAGAGATTTAGAGAACTGCCAGAAATACTCTTGGAAGACCACAAAATTCCAGTCTGCCAGTGTGTGCAGTGCAAGGTGTGTGGAATGCTCATGGTGCAGTTATGAACTCATAAGTGATTTGCACAATGTCTGCTTCTGGAACAACTCTAATTAGCTGTAGAAGGAGAATGATTAGAGGGAAACTTCTACAGGTAGGTCTAGTCTACCCACTGCCATTTAACTGTTTTGTAACTTGTATACTTTGCATTCTTAAGCAATACAAAAAGATTGCTGGTATTATAAAGTAAATTAAAGAAAGCCATGACCAAATATGATACTTAAAATATAATCACATAAAAAATAAATCAAACACTGAAGCACAGACCACATTATCAGTATTTGTAGCTCACATCTCATAACTATTGAGACACAAGAAAACTGCAATATGCATTTGCATTTGATATTTGGAATATATATATATATGTGTATGTGTATGTGTGTGTGTGTATATATATATATATATATATATATATATATATATATATATATATATATATATATATATATATAATAGCTATAGCACACACAATCATGGAATCATGGGACACTTAGGATCATAGGAAGTTACTAGGTTATTGCCATTGAGGCGCTTATAAACCTAGCCAAAAGTTTAGCCCATGTTTAGACAAGTCAGCACCTGATGTCCCTGTCTAGCAGGGACACAGATGGAATCCCAGGGGTGTATTTTCTGTTTCTCATTCAGTTATCCAGGTTGTGCTTAAAAAGGGATACTGAGGTACTCTGATTTACGTGGAGAGGGACTCTATTTCACAGATGGGGGAATCTCTAGGACACAGATCTGTCCCACCAACAAGTCCTATTGATGTCACAGACCAGGTTGAGGTCACATGTGTGGGTTACTGAAGTGGAGCTTGACTTGCGGATATGCAACAATCCCATCAAGGCGGGGTCTGAGATTGCTTTGTATGCCAGACAGATGTCACCTCTGAGGAGTCTGCATGAAACTAAGTAGAGGGATAGGGCTTTTAGCCTGTCTGTGTAGGGTAGATGTTTGAGGCCCCGGATTCTCCTGGGGAGAAACCTCTGTTGTCTGTCCAGCTGCTGCATGTGCTTTACAAGGTACATGCCGAAAGGGGTGTTATACTCAATAATGGGCCTTATAAGGGAAGAACACAGAGATGTTATGACCTCCTTGTCCCTGAATGAGATGCCCTTACTTATGAGGTGGGCCATGTAGAAAGTTTTCTGTACAATGGAAGCAACATGGTGGTCAAATGTCAGATTGCTATCAACCTGGGTGTCCAAATCCCTCATGACTGATTGTGTGCTTAGGACATTGTTATTAATGTGATAATTTGTGGGGATGTCACTCCCCAAAGGCGATGATGATGCATTTTCTGGTATTCAGCTTGAAGCCATGTTTCTGGCATCAGTCATTTGTTTGGGCAAGACCCTCTTGGAGGATGTCCACATCACTAGGGGAATTGATGACAGCATCCAGCTTGCATTCTTGTGCAAACCTGATCAGCCATAGTCCACTGGTTTTGGCCTGCACTTCAGAAAAGTATATTCTAAATAACAGAGGCTCCAAGACCAGTCCCTGGGGTATGCCGCTCATTACGGGTCTAATGCATGAGGAGACTTCTCCTATTTTGAGTAGGTTGGTGAGCCAGTTCACTATCCATTTGGTAACATATGGATTGATGCCTAGTTGAGAGAGTTTATCTATTATGCCTGAGTGGGGAATAGTGTCAAAGGCTTTGGCCAGGTCAAGGTAGGCGGTGTGTACCGTCTTTCCCTCGTCCATGGCTTTGGTGACTGTCTCAAAGAAGTCGACCAAATTTAACAGACATGACCTCCCCTTGATGAAGCCAAACTGTGTGGGACTGAGTGTTTGGAGGTTGCCAATGTCCTTGTTAATAAGGTCCATGATAATCCATTCCATGGCCTTGCAGATCAGGCTAGTTAGGCTGACGGGTCTATAATTTCTCGGATCAGTGGATGCTCCACCTTTGTGCAAAGGGATGACAGTGGCTGTCCTCCACTCAGCTGGGATGAAGTCAGTACTCAGGCTTTGGTTGAATAGGGCATCTAATGGTGCTGCAAGTTCCTGCCTGTGTTAATGTAGGATGCAGCCTGTGATGTTATTGGGTCCCATGGAGGCTGTATTTTTTTGCCTTTGAGAGAGCAGTGATGATCTGTTCGATAGATATAAGGGGAAAGGGGCAGGTACTGGGGATGTCCTGATTTACTGACAGGGGGACAGAGGGGTGAAGTTTGCACTGAATCTGTCAGCCAGCAAGCTGGCTATATCTATGGCATTTATGTCTGTGGTGTCCTTGACCACTAATTCTTTGTAAATCTGAGTGCTTCCTTTGAGATTGCAGACATATGTGAAGAAGGCCTTATGATTGTCTCTAGTAGATGTGGCCAATTTGGACTCAAAGTTAGCTTTGGAGGATTTCACTAGTGGTCTTATTTACTTGTTTAGGCTAAGGAGAGATTGCTTCCAATTGGGAACCTGCTACTTCTTGGTCCTGGACAGCAATTGTTTCCTTTTATTATAGAGTTTATTTAATGCAGATGTCCACCAGACAGGTTTACTCTTCCTTGTGGAGGATGATTTTGTCCTGTCAGGTACTCCTGATTCCATACATCTATATAAATGCTCGTATAGTACTTTGGTGAAGTGTTGGACATTGTTGCCAGTTCCTACAGAGGGAAAGGGGTCTGGGAAGCTGTTTATACCATCCCTCAAAAGGTTGCAATCAGCTTTGGAGAAGTTTTTTTCTTTGACCCTAGCTAGAGGGGGGTCAGGGGAGATGGTGACTTCGAAAGTGAGTGCTTTATGGTCAGATCTTACCAGGGAGGATGATACTGTAGGAATGCTGCAATGGTTACTCATGATGGTTAATACCAAGGCCAAGATGTTATCACCTCTTGTTGGGATATCAACTAGCTGTTCCAAGGTGTTTGCATTGACAAAACCGAGGAATCACTGGGCATTTGTGTTCTAGCAAGAGTAGTTCTTCCAATCTATGTTTGGGTAGTTAAAGTTGCCCAGGATTAGGGTAAAGGGATGAATCTTGATTGATTTGAAGAGGTCCAGACAGGCAGAGTGGGCATCTTGAGTCAAATTTGAGGGCCGGTAGCTAGCTATGATTTGAATAGGGGTCTTGGCAGTGGTTAACTGCACCTGGAGTGTCTCCTGTGCGTCATACTGTTTGACCAGCCTGGAGGTGTGTATGTCTTTAATATATATTGAAACTCCACCTCCTTTGGCTTTACTGCCCACAGTTTGGGGTCTGAATGTATGATAGGATGAGTAACCAGGTAAGGCTGGGGTGCTCTCTGTAGCTTTGAACCAGGTTTCTGTGACTGTGCAGATGTCAGCATCTTCCAGGGTTAAGAATGCTTGCAATGAGTGCAGTTTCATGTTTAGACTCCTAGCATTTAGCAGCATGACCTATAATTTGTGTTTTATTGAAATTTTTATGTTGGTAGTTTTGACCTCATCATTTTGCCTAAAAAAGGCACTGTAGGGGAGGTAAGAGCCTTTGCCAGAAGCCTGAAGCCCAAGTGATACAGATGTAGGCCATCTGTAGAAAAGCATCGTGGTCTGGCGATCATATCTTTCCAGGCTGCCAGGTACTGGATCCCCCTGGAATGACACCAGAAACTAAGCCAATTGTTAAAGTCAGTCATTTTCTGTTTGTATTGAGGCATCACTTTTTTTCTTTTAATATAGTGAACTCTGAATTTGAGCTCACTTATCTCTTTCCCTCTGTTTCTCTGTATATATCTATATCTGTATATATATATATATATATATATATATATATATATATATATATATAAAATATATATACACACACACATATGGGTCTATTTCAGAATATTGACCGTTCAAAATGCCGACTTTCATATGGCCAACACCATATGATCGACATTCCGAAAGACTGACATCCTGAAATAGCACCATTTACCTACCAGTAAACACAGTAAAACTGTGTTATGCCGGGAGGCAAGCCCCCCTGCACCCCCCACACCCCTTGCTACTTAAATATTCTCACTCCGAGATCGCACTACAGTGCAGGAAAGGGGAATCTCCCAGTCCCTTACTGTAGCGGGATCTCTGCTATCATTTGTCGGCCTTTCAAACGTTTGCTAGTATGGTGTCGGCTATATGAGTTTCGAACATTTGAAAGTTTGAACAAATGAAGGGCTCCCATATATATATATATATATATATATATATATATATATATATATCTACACACACACACACACACACACACACATATATATATATATATATATATATATATATATATATATATATATGGGTCTACTTTGACTAACTGAAATTACATTTCAGCGAATCCAAGTTGGTCGACTCCACTTCTTTGAAATGCCATTAAATCGAAAGCACAGACTGCCAAAATCCTTTCCCTGTGAAAGGAACCACTTGGCCATCATGGTGAACGTTGCCCTTTCTTCAGTGTAGTGCAATCTCAGAGTTGGTATATTTAAGTAGGGGGGGTGTAGGGGGTGAAGCCCCCCACTTGGGTGGGTTTAGTTTTGGTCTGTTTTTTTTTTTTGTGGTGGCCAAGTGGTTCCTGGATTTTGTCAGTCCATGCTGTTGATTTAACAGCATTTCGGAGAAGTGGAGTTGAAATGTAATTTTGGTGAGTCAACGTAGACCCATATATATATATATATGTATATATATATATATATATATATATATATATATATATTATCTTGACCATTTTAACTTTAGAGTAAATTGTGGAACATGTTAATGATGCAATTCCAGGGGCTGTCACTATCTTGTATAAGTTAACAGTTTTATCTCTGAAATCACCTCCCAAAATCAGAAGAGTAAATGCACAGTGTGTGTTTTATTTGTAAAACACACTCCTTAAAGCAAACACCTCTTTATTAAGTAAAAATCAATGCTGTGCTATTTATAGATGTTGGAAAAAATATCTTTCAAAAAGTGATACTCATAGACTGTGCTCAGTCTTTTTCAAGTGTGTTAATGTATCTTGTAGAGATTCGTAGTTATATTATACAAGGATATCAACTACCAGGACCTTTATAAGCCTATTCATGCAATCCAACCCAGTGGTGTCCCTATGTGTCATGGGCATTTATTAGGAGGAGGTATGTCAGAATGTTTCTAGAGGTTATGGGGGCATGTTAGCTTGGGCATTACTGTCTTCCTCTGTCTGTTAGAATCCTGGGGGACCAGACTCATGGTGAATTTCTGATTTCTCAAGGCTACGCTTAAATGGGGTTACAGAAGGACTATGCTTCACATGGATAGAGAGCCTGTTCCAGAGCATTCAGATGCTCTGTGACACATATCTGTCTTGCTAACATGTCTTATTTATGTCACAAGCAAAATTTAAATCCTTGGATCTAGTGGTTCTGATGCTATTCATTTTTGTAGATATGCAAAAGATCCATCAGAGCTGAATCAAAGGATGCCTTGTATGCCAGCCATAGATGTGGGCATTCTAGCCGTTCTATATGTCTTGTCAGGTACATGCAGATGGGGGCATTACACTCAATGATGGGCCTGATAAGGGCCAAATAAAGTGGCACTATGACTTCCTTAGACCTGAATGCCATGCCCTTACTTATTAGTTAGGTAACACATTGAAGGATTTTCTTACTACTTTGGCCACATGTTGGACAAAAGCCGTATTACTGTCTAAATATGTTATCAGATCTCTGACTACTGGGTCATCTCTTAGGGGTGTCTTATCGATGGAGTTAGCCTGGGTGGCAGTTTTCCCAAAAGACACTATAATGCAGTTTTTGGCATTAAGTTTTAGTTTGTGACTTTGGTGCCAGTCAATTTTCTGTATCAGACCTTCTTGTAAGATGTTTGCATCATGGGTGGAATCTATGATACCTCCCAATTTGCAGTCATTTATGAACTTGGTCAACCAAAGACCTCAGACATTAGCCTTTACCTCCAAGAAGTCGATGCCAAATAGGAGCATTCCAGGCACAGAGCTCTGTGGTACCCCCCTGGTGAATGGTGTCTTTGTAGCAGTCGTGTCACCAATCCTGACTTCCTAGGTCTAGTCTGTGAGCCATGTGGCTATCCAGCAAGTTATTAAGGGATTTTTGTCCCAGTTCATTAAGTTTGTCAACTATACCTATGTGGGAAATTTTATCAAATGACTTAGCCAGGTCCAGGTCGGTGGTAGGCACTATTTCCCCCTTATCCATTGCCTTGGTGACCTCCTGAAAAAGTCCACACAGAAAAATGACTGCTATGTCCTTCCCCTGACAAAACCAAACTGAGTTGGGTCCAGTGTCTGAAGCTTGCCTCTGTCTTTGTTGATCATTTCTATTATAATTTCATTGCATGGCTTTGCATATTAGACTAATCAGACTAATAGGTCTGTAATTTCCAGGGTCACTTGAGGGTCTATCCTTGGAAAGTGGGATAACTGTTGCAGTCCTCCATTTTCATAGTACAAAACCTGGTTTTGAGGCTATAGTTGAACTGTGATTCAAGTGGTCCTGATAGCTCATGTTTCACACTATTTAGGAGGCATTTCAGGATATTGTTGGGGTCCATTGAGGCTGCGTTTTTGGCCTTAGTGAGCACCATCAGGACCTGCTCCCTGTTAATAGTTGAGGGGGTATTCTAGTAGGTATTTCATGGGTGAGGCAAGGTGAAAGGGGGCTGAAGTTTGAGCTAATTTTATCGGCTGGCAAATTTATATTTCGCTCTGCTCAGTGAAGGTGGCACCACTGACCACCAGTTTGGTACACTGCCTTTGTGGTTTCGGACATAGCTGCAGAAGGCTCTGTGGTTGTCATTAGCCTGTGAAGCTATCTTGAGCTTGTAATTGGCCTTTTTGGACTGAATTATTCCTCTTAGTTTCCTGTTTTGTTTAATTAGAGAGCTCCTATCATTATGGGAGCTGCTCTTCCTGATTTTAGCTGTGACTTATTTCCTGTTGTTGTATACACTATTAAGGTTAGGATTCTACCAGTGTGATTTATTGTTAGAGTTTGTTTTGGGCTTACTTCTAGTAGGTACAGCAGCCTTTACACAGCCATTTACATTATTTACAGGGTCCCTGTGAACAATTCTGTATAGGTTGTTGTCAACTTGGGGTTGTGAGTGGCATTAAATTTTGATACACTATCAACTAATAGGGTGTAGTTTGCTTTGGAATAGTTCCTAACTGCTACAGGGTTTGCTGGGGTTACACATTGATGTTTATTGTGAAGGAGACAGTTTTGTGGTCTGACCTCACCAATGAGGATGTGACATTGTGTGTGTGTGTGGAGGGGGGGGGCAGAGCTCTCCCATATTGTTGAGTACCAGATCCAGTATGTTTGAACCTATCTGGTCAAGGGTATCTGTGTTAATAAAGTCCAGAAATCATTGTGCCTGCAAGTATGAGGCAGTATATATTTACCAGCCAATAGAAGGGTAGTTAAAGTCTCGCATGAATATATTTGATTTAATGATGAGTGTTTCCATTAGCTCTGGGTACAAGCTATGGGATTACAGGGACATAGATGGTGACCTGTAACTTGCTAGGATAGGGTATGCAGCTTTGTCTACGGTGATCTGCACAAGGATAAATTCAAGGGCATCATCCTGTTTAACCAACATAGAGTTATGTTTGTTATTAATATAAATTGAGACTCCTCCACCTTTTGTTCCTTCCTGTGCAGATGATGGTCTAAATGTGTGGATGGCACTGAGGCCTTGCACTGCTGGAGTACTTTCTGTGGATTTAAACCATTTCTTGGTAATGGCAAAGATGTCTATATTCTCCAAAATGAAGAGAGCTTGTAGGGTATAGAGTTTCTTGTTTAGGCTCCTAGCACTGAGCAGCAATACCTTTAGGTTTCTTTGGATTTTGTTTGCTATTTTGGTAGGTTTGTCAGTTTGGCATTGTCTAAAAAAGGTTCTAAGGTGGTAGATAAAGTTTTAGCCAATATTTGTAAGCCTAGAGGAGACAGGTGCAGACTATCCTTTGCAAAGTAACGAGGTTTGTTAATCATTTCCTCTCATGCTGTCACGTATTGAATCCCCCTGGAAAGACACCCGAAACTAAGCCAATTATTGAAGTCAGTCATCTTTTGTTTATACTGTGGCATCATCCTTGGTGAAGGTAGATACTGCTCATTGCAAGGAACATACCTGTTTGAAACACATATTCAGAGAAATCAACAATGTTTCTCTTTATATAGTTCAGGGAAGTACTTCTCAGGATGTTAACACTTACATGAACTGTGACAGAATCATACTGGTACCTGTGGTGTACTGACTCAAGTGCATGTGTATCTTGGCAGATCCTGGCTCCAGATAAGCAAATAACCGTTACCTTCTCATTGTTCAGTCTCGTGAGTGGGGCATGTGTGTGTCATACAATGGAGTCCCATATGACAACAGTCCTGGGTAATATTTTGACTTGCCTTATGGGCTTTGCTCTTGGCGCTGCATTAAGTGTAGGAGTATGTGTGGTGTTTGGTTTTGTTTTGGTGAGTGCTTTAGAGGTTGCTTGGGATAGGCATTCATTTTTATAGCCTTAGGAGCTCTTTGAGATTTCGGAGGATTGCTTTTTAGTGCCTCAGCGTAGGTTGGTCTATGTGTGTGGTGGACAGTACATTTGGTGGATGTAGTATGTGTGTGTTCTTGACAACCTTGTTTGTATACAAGATTTTTTCCTCCAGCGAAATTGTGTATGTGTATCTCTTGCATACCGTGTTTTTTTTTAAGGGTTAAATTGTTGCCTGTGAACATGAGACAATTGCTACATTGTCTCAGGATGCCCATATCTACAAATCTGGCTATGGAGACATTTGGAAATTGAATATCCATGTTGTCTGGACCTGTATTTGAGGGTGGGGGGGGGCTACGGTAGGTTGTGGACTGGGTTATGGAGAGATCTCATTGGGTGGTCTCTGGGCTTTGGCACTGCAGTAGGTAAGATTGTGATAAGATTTGATAGTAGTGCTGTTTAATATGCATACTAGCTGCTGTAAATTTTTCTCTGTGCAATGGCTTTGTTTTAGCCACTAAGTTATCGGTTTCATTTCAAAGGAAGTTTTGCGAATAAAGTTTACTTTCTAGCATTTGTGTCTTACAGGGGACTGCTAACCTCTTGATGTAATAACACCAAGCAAGACTGCTTGCAAGTGTAATGCTACAACAAGACTTAAACTAATTTGACATGGTAATTTCAACTATTAGAGACCTTTAGAATGGTTTAAAGGCAAAATCAACAAATGAAGCAGCATTACTCTAAACAGTTAATCAAAAAAACAATAAAATAAATCTCTTATCAGCCAAGGATGGAGGAGAATTAACTCAGGACCTCCTCAGAGTGTGGTGAGGGTGCCAAGCAGGTGGGAGCACTGGGAAAATGAGCAGTAGACAATTTGTACTAGTAATGGAGGTTTAATCAAATGCAGTACTGGTTTGCTGATTAGGCACTTAATATTATGGATGCAACTTTAAGCAGGTATATACAGCTATAAAAAGCAGTGAAGCACAAATCCTGAAGCAGAATTCACAGTACTGCCACTACTGCATTCCCACCACAGATGAAGGCACCAGGTTACTGGAATGCAGCTTTAAGTAAGTATACACATATATAAAAAGTACTGAAGCATAAAACATGGAGCAGAATTGACAATACTGCCACTACTAGACTCCTACCACAGAGTAAGGCACCTGACTATGCAGACATATACCAGTAACACTGTAATAACTGACTAAATGAGGCTCAAATCTAGCAGTAAATCATCACAGTCCTGCCACAACTGTGAAAGAAGTTACAAGATTGCGGCCCTAGACTGCATTTGAAATAAAAAAAAAAAACCTTTTACATATAATTCTACTTACTGAAGCAGAAGTGTAGTATAATGTATAAACAATGCAAAAATCATGCAGCAATACACAAGCCTCACACAACTGCAAATGAAGCTAAAAGACTAATCTCCCAGAACAAACCAAAAAAAATAAAAATGTAAACAGGTAAATGGACAAAAAGCAGAGGTGTCAAAAAAGTATCACCACACAGGTCACTATACGTGCAACTTAAAATATTTAATCAGAATTTAAATAAAAAGCCTTTTCTTTCTTCCCATTTAATGAATAGCTTGTATCTCACATCTGTCAGAGTCTTGAACAAAAGACCTTTGTTATATTTAAGGCAGGTAGTCCTCCCCCAGGAAAGATCTATAAGTAATGGATTCAACAGAATACATCACATAGGCAAGGAGTTAAAGTTGATCTTGCTAACCATATTATTATTGCTGTAACACTTCTATGGTGTTAGTGACTAAACAAGGGAGGTGGCTACTTCAGTAAGATGCTTGGAGGCTTCCTGCTTGTGAGAAGTGTTGTCAAACATAGATCTTGTCAAAGGTGAAGTCCTCCAACATAAGTTGTAGTTACATATCACAGTGACTTCCCCAGGGTAAAATCTCTAGAATATAAATGTTAAATAGAAATTCATAAATGTTTATTCCTGGCTTTGTAGGCGTTACACAATATTCATTATAATACTCAAGATTAATGTATTAGTAACAGTTTAAACAGATACATGGATAGATAATTATTTTGGAGCTGGAAGTCATTTCAGAAGTTGTTTGAGACCCGGCTGCAGTTTTTGAATAAAATATTATTATGAGTGATGCATTCCTTAGTCTGCAAACACTTTTCTACAAAAACGTATTCTGTAATACCTAACTGAGGAGGGGCAGGCAGAAAATGAGAAACTTAGTTGGTACACTGTGTAATGAGAAGTATTAGTGCTCTTCTGTGAAATACTAATGGGTCATACAATCCATTAGTGCAGTCGTACTAGTGGTACACTGTGTAATGGGAAATATTAGTGCTCTTTGGTTCATAGGTTCATAGGTAGGTACTAGGCTATTAGCCCTAGGGCCTATATTAGCCTAACCAAAAAGGTACCTTGGCTTTCGCCACCCAAGAAAATTATTTTCCTGTGCCCCTGTCGAGCAGAGTCACATAAGTGATCCCTGGGGTGAATTTCCTATTTCCCATCCAGTCATCAAGATTTTTCTTGAAGAGTGCTAATGAGGAGCTCTGTTTGACATAGATAGGTAGTCTGTTCCAGAGTATGTGAAGTCTCTGGGACAGGAATCTATCACTCCAGCATGTTCTGTTTATTGTGGTGACAAGGTTTAGGTCCCTAGAGCATGTACCTCTGAGGGATTGCGATTTCTTTAAGTGGAGCATGTCCAACAGCTCTGGGTTTGACATAGCTTTGTATGTTAGGCAGAGATCGCCTCTGAGTAGGCGATATGCGACATAGTAAAGCTGGAGTTTTTTGAGATGGTCTGCGTAGGGCATCTGTTTGAGGCCAGTAATCCTCTTTGTGAGGTATGTCTGTGGTCTTTCCAGTTGTTGTAGATGTCTTGTGAGGTACATACCAAAAGGGGCGTTGTACTCTATAATTGGTCTAATGAGTGATGAGTAGAGGGGAACAATGACCTCTTTTTTTCTGGATGAGAAATCTTTTGTGATGAGGTGAGCCACGTAGAAGGATTTCCTGACCACTGTGGCGATGTGATTATCAAAGGAGAGACTACTGTCCACCTGTGTCCCAAGGTCTCTTATCACACTTTCGGCATTAAGTAGACTACCACTTATGTGGTAGTTCATGGGTACAGAGTTTTTACCATAGGGGATGACAATACACTTTTTCGCATTGAGCTTCAGGCCATGGCTTTGACACCAGACATCTGTCTCAGTGAGGCCCTTTTGTAGTATGTCCACAACATTAGGAGTTTCGATTATGGCTCCTAGTTTGCAGTCATCTGCAAACTTTGTTAGCCAAAGACATTCTGTGTTAGCCTGTACTTCAGAGAAGTATATACCAAACAGGAGAGGACCAAGGACTGAACCCTGTGGTACTCCACTTGTCACTGGTCTGAAGTCGGATTTGGAGTCTGCTACTTTCACAGTGTGGGTTCTGTCCATGAGCCAGTTGGCAACCCATCTTGTGACATAGGGATTTATACCTAGTTTAGTGAGCTTATCTATAATTCCAGAGTGGGGGATGGTGTCAAAAGCCTTGGCGAGATCTAGATAAGCTGTGTGAACCACCTTACCCTCATCTATGGCTTTGCTGACTGCTTCAAAGAAGTCA
The DNA here is from genome assembly GCF_019279795.1 of Protopterus annectens. Lineage (NCBI taxonomy): Eukaryota > Metazoa > Chordata > Ceratodontiformes > Protopteridae > Protopterus > Protopterus annectens. Next base: position 9,607,865 of record NC_056733.1, on the reverse strand, counting down.
AGTCAGGTTTAGGAGACATGATCTGCCTTTTACAAACCCAAACTGGGTAGGGTCCAGAGTTTGGAGATTACCAATGTCTTTGTCTATGAGGTCCATGATGATACATTCCATGGCCTTGCAGACCAGGCTCGTCAAGCTAATGGGACGGTAGTTCCCTGGGTCTGCCATGGCTCCCCATTTGTGGAGTGGGATAACTGTTGCGGTGCGCCATTCAGTGGGCACAAAGCCTGAGGTGAGGCTATAATTGAACATGGTACTTAGGTAGGGTGCCAGTTCATTCTGTAGTTCATGTAGAACGCAGCCTGGGATATTGTCAGGTCCCATGGATGCTGTGTTCTTGGTTTGGGGAGTGTGTTTTTTTAACTGTGCAGCCGTGATTACAGGAACTTTGCATTCTTCCGGTATAGAGATGGGCCCTCTAGGGGGTGAGAGGGGGGTGAAGCTAGCTGTGAAAAACTAATGGGTCATACAATCCATTAGTGCAGTAGTGGTACACTGTGAAATAGGAAATATTAGTGCTCTTCCGTGAAATACTAATCGGTTATACAACAGAGTGGTGCAGCAGTACTAGTGGTACACTTTGTAATGGGAAACATTAGTGCTATTCTGTGAAATACTAATGGGTCATACAATGCAGTAGTGTGTTAGTACTAGTGGTACACTGTGTAATGAGAAGTATTAGTGCTCTTCTGTGAAATACTTATGGGGTCATACAATGCAGTAGTGCAGTAGTACTAGTGGTACACTGTCTAAAGGAAAATATTAGTGCTTTTCTGTGAAATTCTAATGGGTCATACAATGCAGTAGTGCAGTGGTATTAGTGGTACATTGTGAAATGAGAAGTATTAGTGCTCTTCTGTGAAGTATTAATGGGTCACACAATGCAGTAGTGCAGTAGTACTAGTTGCACATTGTGTAATGAGAAATATTAGTGCTATTCTGTGAAATACTAATGGAACATACAATGCAGTAGTACTAGTGGTACACTGCGTAATGAGAAGTATTAGTGCTCTTCTGTGAAATACTAATGGGTCATACAATGCAATAGTGCAGTAGTACTAGTGGTACACTGTGTAATGGGAAATATTAGTGCTCTTCTGTGAAATACTAATGGGTCATACAATGCAGTAGTACTAGTGGTACACTGTGTAATGAGAAGTATTTGTGCTCTTCTGTGAAATACTAATGGGTCATACAATCCATTAGTGCAGTAGTACTAGTGGTACACTGTGTAATTGGAAAAAGTAGTGCTCTTCTGTGAAATACTAATAGGTCATACAGTCCATTAGTGCAGTAGTGGTACGCTGTGTAATAAGAAATATTAGTGCTCTTCTGTGAAATACTAATGGGTCATACAACAGAGTAGTGCAGCAGTACTAGTGGTACACTTTGTAATGGGAAATATTAGTGCTATTCTGTGAAATACTAATGGGTCATACAATGCAGTAGTGCAATAGTACTAGTGGTACACTGTATAATGAGAAGTATTAGTGCTCTTCTGTGAAATACTAATGGGTCATACATTGCAGATGTGCAGTAGTACTAGTGGTACACTGTGTAATGGGAAATATTAGTGCTCTTCTCTGAAAAACTAATGGGTCATACAATGCAGTAGTGCAGTAGTACTAGTGGTACCCTGTCTAATGGGAAATATTAGTGCTCTTCTGTGAAATACTAATGGGTCATACAATCCATTAGTGCAGCAGTACTAGTGGTACACTGTGTAATGGGAAATATTAGTTCTCTTCTGTGAAATACTAATGCGTCATGCAATGCAGTAGTGCAGCAGTACTAGTGGTACACTGTGTAATGAGAAGTATTAGTGCTCTTCTGTGAAATACTAATGGGTCATACAATGCAGTAGTACTAGTGGTACACTGTGTAATGGGAATATTAGTGCTTTTCTGTGAAATACTAATGGGTCATACAGTCCATTAGTGCATTTGTGGTACACTGTATAATAGGAAATATTAGTGCTCTTCTGTGAAATACTAATGTGTCATACAACAGAGTAGTGCAGCAGTACTAGTGGTATACTTTCTAATGGGAAATACTAGTGCTATTCTGTGAAATACTAATGGGTCATACAATGCAGTAGTGAAGTAATACTAGTGGTACACTGTGTAATGAGGAGTATTAGTGCTCTTCTGTGAAATACTAATGGGTCATACAATGCAGTAGTGCATTAATACTAGTGGTATACTGTGTAATGGGAAATATTAGTGCTATTCTGTGAAATTCTAATGGGTCATACAATGCAGTAGTACAAGTGGTACACTGTGTAGAGGGAAATATTAGTGCTATTCTGTGAAATACTAATGAGTCATACAATGCAGTAGAGCAGTAGTACTGGAGGTACACTGTGTAATGAGAAGTATTAGTGCTCTTCTGTGAAATACTAACGTGTCATACAATGCAGTTGTGTAGTAGTACTAGTGGTATACTGTGTAATGGAAAATATTAGTGCTTTCTCTGAAAAAATGAATGGGTCATACAGTGCAGTAGCACTAGTGGTACTCTGTGTAATGAGACGTATTGTGCTCTTCTGTGAAATACTAATGGGTCATACAATCCATTAGTGCAGTAGTAGTAGTAGTGGTACACTGTGTAATGGGAAATATTAGTGCTCTTCTGTGAAATACGAATGCATCATAGAATGCAGTAGTGCAGCAGTACTAGTGGTGCATTGTGTAATGGGAAATATTAGTGCTGTTCTGTGAAATACTAATGGGTCATACAATGCAGTAGTGCAGTAGTACTAGTGGTACACTGTGTGATGGGAAATAGTGCTATTCTGTGAAACACTAATGGGTCGTACAAGGCAGTAGTGCAGTAGTACTAGTGGTACACTGTGTAATGGGAAATATTAGTGCTATTCTGTGAAATACTAATGGGTCATGCAATGCAGTAGTACTAGTGGTACACTGTGTAATGGGAAATATTAGTGCTATTCTGTGAGATACTAATGGGTCATACGATGCAGTAGTGCAGTAGTACTTGTGGTACACTGTGCACTGGGAAATATTAGTGCTCTTCTGTGAAATACTAATGGGTCATGCAATGCAGTAGTGCAGTAATACTAGTGGTACACTGTGTAATGGGAAATATTAGTGCTATTCTGTGAAATACTAATGGGTCATACAATGCAGTATTGCATTAGTACTAGTGGTACACTGTGCAATGGGAATTGTCAGTGCTATTCTGTGAAATACTAATGGGTCATAAAATGCAGTAGTGCAGTAGTACTAGTGGTACACTGTGTAATGGGAAATAGTGCTATTACATGAAATACTAATGGGTCATACAGTGCAGTAGTGCAGTAGTACTAGTGGTACACTGTGTAATGGGAAATATTAGTGCTATTCTGTGAAATACTAATGGGCCATAGAATGCATTAGTGCAGTAGTACTATTGGTACACTGTTTAATGGGAAATATTAGTGCTCTTCTGTGAAATACTAATGAGTCATACAATGCAGTAGTACTAGTGATACACTGTGTAATGGGAAATATTAGTGCTCTTCTGTGAAATACTAATGAGTCATACAATGCAGTAGTGCAATAGTACTAGTGGTACACTGTGTGATGGGAAATAGTGCTATTCTGTGAAACACTAATGGGTCATACAAGGCAGTAGTGCAGTAGTACTAGTGGTACACTGTGTAATGAGAAGTATTAGTGCTCTTCTGTGAAATACTAATGGGTCATACATTGCAGATGTGCAGTAGTACTAGTGGTACACTGTGTAATGGGAAATATTAGTGCTCTTCTCTGAAAAACTAATGGGTCATACAATGCAGTAGTGCAGTAGCACTAGTGGTACACTGTGTAATGAAAAGTATTGTACTCTTCTGTGAAATTCTAATGGGTCATACAATCCATTAGTGCCGTAGTACTAGTGATACACTGTCTAATGGGAAATATTAGTGCTCTTCTGTGAAATACTAATGGGTCATACAATCCATTAGTGCAGCAGTACTAGTGGTACAGTGTGTAATGGGAAATATTAGTTCTCTTCTGTGAAATACTAATGCGTCATACAATGCAGTAGTGCAGCAGTACTAGTGGTACACTGTGTAATGAGAAGTATTAGTGCTCTTCTCTGAAATACTAATGGGTCGTACAATCCATTAGTGCAGTAGTACTAGTGTACACTGTGTAATGGGAAATATTAGCTCTTCTGTGAAATACTAATGGGTCATACAATCCATTAATGCAGTAGTACTAGTGGTCCACTGTGTAATGGGAAATATTAGTGCTCTTCTGTGAAATACTAGTGGGTCATACAATCCATTAGTGCAGTAGTACTAGTGGTACACTATGTAATGGGAAATATTAGTGCTCTTCTGTGAAATACTAATGGGTCATACAGTCCATTAGTGCAGTAGTGGTACACTGTGTAATAGGAAATATTAGTGCTCTTCTGTGAAATACTAATGGGTCATACAACAGAGTAGTGCAGCAGTACTAGTGGTACACTGTGTAATAGGAAATATTAGTGCTATTTTGTGAAATACTAATGGGTCATACAGTCCATTAGTGCAGTAGTGGTACACTGTGTAATAGGAAATATTAGTGCTCTTCTGTGAAATACTAATGGGTCATACAACAGAGTAGTGCAGCAGTACTAGTGGTACACTTTGTAATGGGAAATATTAGTGCTATTCTGTGAAATACTAATGGGTCATACAATGCAGTAGTGCAGTAGTACTAGTGGTACACTGTGTAATGAGAAGTATTACTGCTCTTCTGTGAAATACTAATGAGTCATACAATGCAGTAGTGTGTTAGTGCTAGTGGTACACTGTGTAATGGGAAATATTAGTGCTATTCTGTGAAATATTAATGGGTCATACAATGCAGTAGTACTAGTGGTACACTGTGTAATGGGAAATATTAGTGCTATTCTGTGAAATACTAATGGGTCATACAATGCAGTAGTACTAATGGTACACTGTGTAATGAGAAGTATTAGTGCTCTTCTGTGAAATACTAATGGGGCATACAATGCAGTTGTGCAGTAGTACTAGTGGTACACTGTGTAATGGAAATATTAGTGCTCTTCTCTGAAAAACTAATGGGTCATACAGTGCAGTAGTACTAGTGATACACTGTGTAATGAGAAGTATTGTGCTCTTCTGTGAAATTCTAATGGGTCATACAATCCATTAGTGCAGTAGTACTAGTGGTACACTGTCTAATGGGAAATATTAGTGCTCTTCTGTGAAATATTAATGGGTCATACAATCAGTTAGTGCAGCAGTACTAGTGGTACACTGTGTAATGGGAAATATTAGTGCTCTTCTGTGAAATACTAATGGGTCATACAATCCATTAGTGAAGCAGTACTAGTGGTACAGTGTGTAATGGGAAATATTAGTGCTTTTATGTGAAGTACTAATACGTCATAGAATGCAGTAGTGCAGCAGTACTAGTGGTACACTGTGTAATGGGAAATATTAGTGCTGTTCTGTGAAATACTAATGGGTCATACAATGCAGTAGTGCTAGTGGTACACTGTGTGATGGGAAATATTAGTACTATTCTGTGAAACACTAATGGGTCATACAAGGACGTAGTGCAGTAGTACTAGTGGTACACTGTGTAATGGGAAATATTAGTGCTATTCTGTGAAATACTAATGGGTCATGCAATGCAGTAGTGCAGCAGTACTAGTGATACACTGTGTAATAGGAAATATTAGTGCTATTTTGTGAAATACTAATGGGTCCTATAATGCAGTAGTGCAGTAGTACTAGTGGAACACTGTGTAATGGGAAATATTAGTGCTCTTCTGTGAAATACTAATGGGTCATACAATGCAGTAGTGCAGTAATACTAGTGGTACACTGTGTAATGGGAAATATTAGTGCTATTCTGTGAAGTACTAATGGGTCATACAATACAGTATTGCAATAGTACTAGTGGTACACTGTAATGGGAATTATTAGTGCTATTCTGTGAAATACTAATGGGTCATACAATGCAGTAGTACTAGTGGTACACTGTGTGATGGGAAATATTGGTGCTATTCTGTGAAATACTAATGGGTCATACAGTGCTATAGTGCAGTAGTACTAGTGGTACACTGCAATGAGAAGTATTTGTGCTCTTCTGTGAATTACTAATTGGTCATACAATGCACTAGTGCAGTAGTACTAGTGGTACAATGTGTAGTGGGAAATATTAGTGCTCTTCTCTGAAATACTAATGGGTCATACAGTGCAGTAGTACTAGTGGTACACTGTGTAATGAGAAGTATTAGTGCTCTTCTGTGAAATACTAATGAGTCGTACAATCCATTAGTGCAGTAGTGCTAGTGGTACACTGTGTAATGGGAAATATTTGCTCTTCTGTGAAATACTAATGGGTCATACAATCCATTAGTGCAGCAGTACTAGTGGTACACTGTGTATTGAGAAATATTAGTGCTCTTCTGTGAAATACTAATGGGTCATACAATGCAGTAGCGCAGCAGTACTAGTGGTACACTGTGTAATGGGAAATATTAGTGCTATTCTGTGAAATACTAATGGGTCATACAATGCAGTAGTACTAGACTTAGACACTAACTTTACTATAGTGCTGTGCTGTATATTATTAACAAGGTTACACAAATCAGTACTGTGTATTATTTGGTGTACTGTGTAATGGAAGTTCTGCATAGCATTATTCATTGATACAAGGGTTATTCTATGACACCTAAACTATGAGTAGATAAAGAATGTAAACGTATTTGGTGCAGTATACAATAAGAAAGCTACATATTGCTATTCTCTGACAAACACTACTCTGAGATACCCAAATAAAAATAGGTTTGAAAAACCAACATGTAGAAGCTGTAAAGGGGCTGTCATAAGAGTCACGACTGTCTTTTTAGATGACTGCTTTTTGTGCAATATTTTTACTTTAAGCTGATTTTCACCGCAGTGTGTTGTATTGTATGAGCAAGCAGTGCACTTTTCCCCCCTTTGTCTCTACTGTGGTGTGAACATGGAGATGGTATATATATATATATATATATATATATATATATATATATATATATATATATATACATATATGTAGTTTCGGGGGTATGGGGGCTTTCACCCTAGGAAAAGTCATTTCCTGTTTTAAAGATTTTTATCTCACTGTTTTCAAAGTAAATATTTAGTAAGCATTGAGCTGGGAAAATATCATCAGTGGCTCTTAGCTAAACTTCATCAAAGGTATTGCACTAACATTAATGCTGTAGTGTTAATTTCCTTTCTTGTGTTTGCACAATTCAGAGGTTAAATACAGAAAGAATGAGAAATTTATCTGATGCACTAAATATTTGGAAAGCCATATAGTGCTTCTCAGTGATATTAATCTTCATATTGTGAAACCTATTTTGTGGATAATGGGAAAACGAAACTTTTTTTTGCGGTATGTAATGAGCAAACACCCTACTGGTAAGTGATATTCTAAGGCAAATGACTGGGATGCATAAAACAGCATATTGAGGCTGTATTAAATATATTATACTAATTTCCATAATGTCTGTTTCCTTTCTTTTTTCTGTGCATTACGTATTAATGTACATTGGGATAGGAAACAAACTCGACAAAGTAGTGCTGTGACATTTTGTTTTGCCTTTTTTATGACAGGGAAGCAAACTGCAATGTTTTACCTTATTGTGGAAAATATATTTGTAACTGTACTGTTGAATGTAAAATATAATGCCACAGTGGTACGGCGGTAGCGTTGTTACCTCACAGCAAGAGGTTCTCCCGTTCGATTCTCGGCATGGCTTGGGAGTGCCTTCTGTGTGGAGTCTGCATGTCCTCCCCGTGGTTGGGTCGCGTTCGAAAGACATGCGTGCGTAAATGGGCGTGCCTTCGTTGAAGGTTGGGCGTCAAGCTGGCACCTCGGCGTTTCGTAAAAATCTACTGCTAATCATTAGCAGACTGGAGTTCCGCTGTGGTGACCCCTTACCGGGAAAAAGCCGAAAGACAAACAACAACAACTGTTGAATGTAAAAAATGGTCAGAGACTGTTAGCAGGGAAGAAAATGTTGGCAACTGGTTTCAGTTTCACTGCACAATGTGCTTCCTCATTAATATTAATGATAAATGCATTGTAATTGCACTGCACTGCTCATGCATAGTAATGACGCATATAAAGAAGTACTCAATATGCAAGAGAAGATCTTTTGAAGTTGCACTTATCTGTGTCAAAAGATCTGTTTGTAGTTGTAGTCATCTGCACACTGTGCAGTGGAAAAGCTCTTGGTGAAGCAACATGTGTCTGCGCATGCATGCAATCCAACAAACAAAAAAAGCAATCACTGAGTCAAGTAGTTTTCAAAGGCGTCACAATGCAACACAATAGAACTAGAAAACAAAAACACTACTTACTATTTCTGATGTGGACCATTTATTAAATATTGACAAGCTTTTGCCCTTCATGCAAGACCTGACAAATTCCTAGGTATGGAGAGAAAGCTTGTGAGCATTAAAAGAAAGCTCAGCATTGGATTCAGTGAGCTCTACTTTTTCCCCCTCAAATTAAGTACACAAACACAATTCTTTCTTCTTAGTTCTTGAAACATAAACATTCTAACTTTCCTTATTTGAAAAGCAATGACCTTACCATAAACAAGGGAAGGCTGTCATAGTCAGTATCTCACTTGGTCCCCATAAATCTTGTAAACTGCTAGGACTTTATATTCCTCCCAGACAACCTATCGATGTGGTTGAAAATACCCTAATCTGATTAGTGAAATAATATCAACTCTGAGATACTTTATGACAGATATGTAAATATTGTTTGAACTTGCTTTTTCTTTACCCATCACTAGTTATGGGCAAAATGAGCTAACTAAAATAATTAGCATGTTATATGGTTTACAAACATTCCAGAGAATTCAGCTTCAGTACAGACACGGAGTTTAGACCATATCTGCTCTCTGTGTTATTTTTAAAGCCTCCTGACCTGACATTTATGATCTGCTCTAGCTTCATGTTCCGAATTAGTTGACAACTCTTCTGTACCATATCAATAAGAAATTAATAATAATAATAGTAAAGTAAATATACCAAAATGCACACTGGCTACTTATCTGTCAAATTTCAACTCTCTGTGATCTTGGATGATTCTGTTAATGACCATCACTTTACATTTACCGTTTTTAACTAAGGAAAATTCAACAAAGCATAACACACAACATATGAAGAATTTGCATGACAAATCTCTAAATCAGTGTATCCATATCTTAGACTGCAGATACAACAGAAGATGCCAACCCTGGTTGAGGCAGTATGTTAACTTTGTCCAGCTACTCATGGGGATCTAGACAGCATAGTTTCTGTTAAGGCTTTTCGAGTTAAAATACCTCTTGTCTATGCATGTTGGGCATCCTGAAAGCATTTGTGGCTAAATGAGATAGAACCTTGGTCACATACTTAAAAAGTAGAACTGTGGCCTCACTAGAACACTGTTTAACACTGAAACCAAGTGAAAAGAGTCCTTTAGAGATCACATCAAGGGTTAGTATGACTGTGACATGCTACAAACAAAATAACCTAAATAGATTTGGAGATATAATTTGTCACTATACTCTGTATCCTGCAAACTGCTAAGAGGTGACCTGTGTCTGGCATACCAGGCATCCTCCCACCCATTACTGATTTACTGCACATCAGCCAGTCAAATGGCATCAGAAATACTGAGTATATGGATCTAAACCTCATCTGAAACATCAACAGAATGGTTTGGAGTGACAGGTATATTTTGCAGAAGATATTGCTGATATGGAACAGACTCCCCATCCACATAAAACAAAGTTCATCTCTGTCCATTTTCAAGCATAACTTAGATCTATGGATAGCAAACAGAAAATTTACCCCAGGACTGCCCCCATTCTACTAATGGACAGATACAGCTCCAAAATGCTTCATCTCATGCATAGGTTCCCTCAAATTATCTATGATATGATCCCAGTTATTCTCATTAGAGGTAACATATAATTATTGACCATGGGATGGATAAGGCTAATCTGTAACCAAATGGGATAAGCATTTCAAGCACAAAATGGGAAATTGGCTAGGCTTAAAATATCCCACAAGGGCAGTTAGCCTAGTACTTACCTATGAACCTAGAAACCTATAACTAATAATCTCATGTGACCAGGAAATAACACTCCACCCTCCCTTTCTCCTTCTGAATTTAACAATCTCACAATCCTCATCTGGTGCTGGAAACATTGGATTCCAATGAAGAAAGTTAGCGTATATAGTCAGCCTTGTTGTTGAAGAAGGAGAAGGTCCTTATTTTGACCCAGATGAACTGAGTTTCACTATTAGCCTGGCTGCTGAAGGAGGTACCTACAGAGAAGTAATAATGATGCACCAATTACTGGCGCAGCTCAGGAGAAGGGGCAAACCCTAATCTGATTAATGAAACAATATCAGCTCTGAGATACTTTATGACAGGAGCTCTTCAATGAGTTTATAAGTGATAAAGATACTCTACCAGGCTCAGTCCTAGTACTCCTACCCTTTAGCTTGTATGTTATCTTCCCCTGGCTAATCTGGTAACCTCTTTGTGATTCGGTTGATGACTCTGCTGTTCTTTATTTAACAAGTAATCAGGAACTAGCAGGTAACCAACTACATCCAGATTTGTCACTATTTTTGAAATGGCTTAGTGAGTCCCACCTCTTTTTCAACACAACCACAATTAACGCCATATTGCTTTGTTGCAGTCACTATAATTAGAACAATTTTCCTGAGCTCTAAATCAGTATGACTGTTGACAACCTTCCCCACACTCATAAAATACAAAGCTTAGCATTTATACCTGATGCTGCACTTTCATTTTAAAGCCAAATTAATGTAACATAAAAAAAAAACATTGCAGTTAGCTACTAAGAAGTTTATTCTAGGTCAATACTCCGACATCACAAGCAAAACCTTTATCTTCTCTTTTACACCTCGGACAATGTATGGCTGCGTCATTTATACTGGTCTGTTATCCTGTCTCCTGACAAAGCTAGAAAAAATACCATAAATATGCAAAATTCCTACTTGGATTTTCACCCAGTATACACCACTGTGATTTACTACTATCCCTCAGAAGGTCATCATTTACACACAAGCTTCATTGTTCTCTGTCAAATAATGCCTAACAGTCCACAAACTCCCAATATTTCTTACTCATCTCAACACTTCACAAAGAGGTATCACCCCTTGCTGAATGTCAGATAAATGGATAACCACTTCATTAAAATGGTAAGAAGCTGCAACTCCTACTGCAGTAACTCATTCTGGAACTGTATTAGCCGCACCAGAATTTTTTTTCCTTTATGGTTTTGCCCCATATCTATCAACCATTAAACCACACTAAATGGGATTTGAGCCCATTGGTTCTATTATACTAGGTATTTACAACATAGAAGCAAGAGTCATCCGGGGTTGGGGGAAGGAGACCATCATCCAGGCAGCTATGAGGGTGCTTTATGCTTCTATCTGTGCAACATCATCTACACACCAGCTGTGAATGAGGTGTGCCTTCATCCTAATGGTCAGATCAAGATGGTTTTCTCCTCAGAACGTGGGCCTATAGAGATCTTTCCTTGTCTGTCCCTGGCTGTGGCTCTATGTGACCTCCTTCCCAATCTGTGAACTGCATCAAACTGGCTGCATGCTATGGAGGCATATATTTTAAGGCTTTGGCCCTACTCTTGCTGGCTGACATGAGTCCCCATCTCACCACAGGGGCTATCTGTGCCCTTTCCTGATCTGTGCATGCTCCACATACATGTTCCCAAGGTCTATCATCAGTGGCTTAGGAAAGCCAAGATCACATTTTCCCAGACTGGGATGCACAGAAACAAATGGCTGCCAGCTAACATGAGCCATTAATTTCTCACCCTCCTCCACCCGGTTCTTCCATAGGTCTTCCAGCACATGAGTTGCTATGTGAACTCCAGTTGCCTGGTTACGAAAAGGGCTTTAGCCCTCTGTGTCATTGTATGAGGTATATGGGTTCCACATCAAATCACTTCCTTTCATGAAAGCAGTATTTATATCTCCAAAAAATCTTTTTATAGTCATTATATCAACCTGGTCAAAGTGCATATATAAAAAGGAGAATCATTTGACTCATAGCCTGACAATGCTGTTTTTGTAAAAAATATTCTGTGCTTCAGACACTGGTATGCATACTGTTGTTTGTTATTTTGTTATTGTTTGTGTCTTATACAATCTGTTTTTTTGCTATATTTCAAGTTCTCATCTTGCTAATTACTTATACACATGATGTCCAAAAAATATTGTGCTTGAGATTGTTACTTCTTTTTGTATTTGTATTATGTGGAACTTTTCTTCCTAGGCCTATCATAAAAAAAGTCTACAATTCAACTGGACATGCTTATCAAAATACAATTAAATAAAATAAAACAAAATAATTGAAAAACTCGAGACATAATGCCCTTCCCTTTACTCTGTGCAAAATGCTTACCTGGGCGGCTGCGAGGGGATACTTTGGCACTTTGAGGACGAGCTGGTGGACTGTCAGGGTCTAGGGAAGTGGATTTGCAGATTGATGAGTTGGAAGGGTTCACTTTGGTTTTAGGAGGTAAAACTGTAAAATATCAAAATATGGTTTAATCACACATATGCTGTAACACTTCCTAAGCCATACTAGTAAAGAAACACTTTTACACAGAGGCACATCCTTTAAGAAGAGTAGGGTAGTATGGAAAGGACTTCTGGATGAAATGTGAGAATGAAAACTGTAGTTGTGATGTGGCAGAAAGTAGAGGGAGAAGGAGGCAGAAAAGACAGGTGTATGAAGATGAACTGTGTGTGTGTGTGTGTGTGTGTGTGTGTGTGTGTGTGTGTGTGTGTGTGTGTGTGTGTGTGTGTGTGTGTGTGTGTGTGTGTGTGTGTGTGTGTGTGTGTGTGTGTGTGTGTGTGTGTGTGTGTGTGTGTGTGCCTTTAAGAAGTTCTGTTCTATCTGTAATGTGCTGGGATGTGTGACTCTTGCAGTAGGTTCAATGTCTTACTCTGGGGAGCAAAGAAGGCTAGTAAATTACAACTTCATAATTTCATAGCTTTTTCAAAGCATGCTTTCAGCATAATGGTTAGCAGTTCCCAGCTCAAGAACCATAGAAATGCTGTAAAATGTACAGTGACAGTTACACAGTTTATCAGCTTGGAATCATGGATACCATGTTCAAATTTTGCTTTAAACTTTGCTCCCAACAATCACAAATGTTCCCTATGTGCCAAATCTGACATAAAGTAATGGCACCTACACACACACACACACACACACACACGTGTACACACACAAAATGCATAACAACGGGCATATTATTTCATTGCTGAGCTTCAAGATACTCATATGGTAGTATTAGAGATGTAATTTACTCCTGTTCTGGTAGCAACACTATTATTATTTATTTTACATTTGTTGACCGGGTTAGTCTGACTGAGCTAAGTAGCCCTTTTTCAGCAGAGGCTCAGGGAGAAAAGCTCCACAGTTTAACAATTTTAGTGTTAACAGTGTCAGTGGGTTACAGTCTATACATACAATGAAATACACTTTATAAGAAAAATAATAATGGAAAAAAAACATAATAAGCATACATAAGAGAAATTATTCGATACAAACATTTTCAATAGACAGTAAACTATTAAGCATCACAGTGAAAGAGACCCCCATAATATGCTAGCAGAAGTTAAAACACATCAGACTGTGATCAGGTATGCTGATGATGGAGACAGAAGAGTTTTAACGCATTGATCCTACAGCATGCTACATACTACTGGGGTTTAATTTGGCTAGGAAAGCACCCCAAGATCAGTGCCAAGTAGCATCCATTGTTTGCTTGCCTCTTTCCTCTTCTTTATCAGTTACCTGCTGCTCTAGTTGGAAACAAGGTAAAATTGAAGACTTAATCTTTTTCAGTCAGCATGTAGAGAAGCTAAGTTTTCCTTCATGTCATTTTTTCCCTACTAGCCTTAGCTTCTCTAGATGCTGACTGAAAAAGATAGGTGTTTGTTTTTACCTTGTTTCCAACTAGAGCAACAGGGAAAAAAGACATGAAGGAAAAGAAGCAAGGTTTGCAAACAGTTGGGGTGTTGATTTATTTTTATTTAATGTCTGGCAGCTGTTTTCATGAGTTATTTGTTTCAGTGCTGTCACTGACCAGGACTGCTGTCATGGTAATTACACTGCAGACTGGTGGGCAGTCACCAAGCTTCTTTAAAGTTCAGATAAGACACACACAATGCTTCAGAGGAGATCAGCTGTTGGTTTTATCCAGGATGGAGCATGTGTTGATTTCATTCAGCCAAGATGAAGCTTTTTGTGTGCATGACAGCAATACAATGAATGAATGAATCAATGGATAAAATGCAGTTCAGAAAGTATGTGGGTGAACATCCATTTTTTGAACTGCACTGCACATCTGCCTTTTCATCCTTAGAGCACTGATTTTATCATATAAGGAGAAAAAAAAAGATCTGATATTGTTATTAAGGTTACAGCAATAGAAACACTGCATGCATGCAACATGAATTACAGAGATACTCAGGAAGCATTTTTTGCTATTATTATTACTTCATAAATGTACAAACTTTAAAGTGTGTGTGTGTGTGTGTGTGTGTGTGTGTGTGTGTGTGTGTGTGTGTGTGTGTGTGTGTGTGTGTGTATGTTCATACACACATATATCAGTAATTCAAATATAAATGAAAAAAACATTGCTGTACACATACACCAGTACTGAGCACTCATTGTATAATGCCACACATTATAACCATAAGAACACCAAACAAAACTTGCATGCACTTCTCACAACACACATAGGACCACACTACAGAAGTGAATAACACAAACTTCTCACCAACTAATGTACTACCTAATGGGCTAAATCACACAGAGCAACCTGCCACTCCACTTCAAGATATGTCACACAGCCCTCGCTCTATCAAACTGCATATTTTAAAAACAACCTACAAATCCCCTAACTGTAACAAGAATGACTGTTAAAGCCAATGATTCAAAGCAAGCACAGTTTAACTTCGCAAATAGCACGTAACTGCTATTATTCCACTATGTCTCAATATACAAGCTGTACTATTCCTCTCCAACTCATATTCCCCACATTGAAACATTGTCTACTTACTAAAGCAGTAGCAGTACACTTAAGTAAGTGATGTAACCTTAAGTAAGTGATGTAACCAGCAGCAGTACACTTAAGTAACTTATGTAACTAGCAGCAGTACACTTAAGTAAGTTACGTAACTAGCAGCAGTACACTTAAGTAAGTGACATAACCAGCAGCAGTACACTTAAGTAAGTGATGTAACCAGCAGCAGTACACTTAAGTAAATCATGTAACCAACAGAAGTACACTTAAGTAAGTGATGTAACCAGCAGCAGTACACTTAAGTAAATCATGTAACCAACAGCAGTACACTTAAGTAAGTGATGTAACCAGCAGCAGTACACTTAAGTAAGTGATGTAACCAGCAGCAGTACACTTAAGTAACTTATGTAACTAGCAGCAGTACACTTAAGTAAATGATGTAACCAACAGCAGTACACTTAAGTAAGTGACATAACCAGCAGCAGTACACTTAGGTAAGGTACGTAACTAGCAGCAGTACACTTAAGTAAATGATGTAACCAACAGCAGTACACTTAAGTAAGTGACATAACCAGCAGCAGTACACTTAGGTAAGGTACGTAACTAGCAGCAGTACACTTAAGTAACTTATGTAACTAGCAGCAGTACACTTAAGTAAATCATGTAACCAACAGCAGTACACTTAAGTAAGTGATGTAACCAGCAGCAGTACACTTAAGTAAGTTACGTAACTAGCAGCAGTACACTTAAGTAAATGATGTAACCAACAGCAGTACACTTAAGGAAGTGACATAACCAGCAGCAGTACACTTAGGTAAGGTACGTAACTAGCAGCAGTACACTTAAGTAAATGATGTAACCAACAGCAGTACACTTAAGTAAGTGACATAACCAGCAGCAGTACACTTAAGTAAGTGATGTAACCTTAAGTAAGTGATGTAACCAGCAGCAGTACACTTAAGTAACTTATGTAACTAGCAGCAGTACACTTAAGTAAATGATGTAACCAACAGCAGTACACTTAAGTAAGTGACATAACCAGCAGCAGTACACTTAAGTAAGTGATGTAACCTTAAGTAAGTGATGTAACCAGCAGTAGTACACTTAAGTAACTTATGTAACTAGCAGCAGTACACTTAAGTAAGTTACGTAACTAGCAGCAGTACACTTAAGTAAATGATATAACCAACAGCAGTACACTTAAGTAAGTGACATAACCAGCAGCAGTACACTTAGGTAAGTGATGTAACCTTAAGTGACGTAACCAGCAGCAGTACATGTAAGTAAGTGACATGCTTATCTATAACTAAATGCAGATCTGAAACTCAACATCATTTACACAATCCAACATTTACTTACAATTCTGTGTTACAATGACACATTAATAATACCCATCCAGCCTGAAAAATCAAGATGCAAGTGCCTTTGCAGGGGCAGGGCTTGGCTACTTCACCCACACTCCTTACCTGTGATTTTGATCCCGTGACTTATCAATTCAATGGTACTTGCAATTGATAAGTGCACTCACCACTCTGTAAAATTCGACAATGACAATCTCGTTGGGTAGTACTTGGAGTTTAATGTTTGCCATGAAACTGGCTTGCTTCTTGAGATATACACTCATGGACTGACACAATGTGACTTTAAGAAATTGTGAGATTAGGCTAAGGCTAACAGTCTCACTACTATTATAGATAAAGAACAGATCGGCCCTGGCTTTTCTCCAACATTTATTTTATACTACTGTAGTGAGTATCTGAAATGCCAAACTTGTATTTCTTTGTCTGTATTTTTTCTGTAAAGTACACTTTTGTAATTTAGAAAAAGGAACAGAACATGCTTCCCATTGATTTCTGAGAATTTGATTACATAATTTAAATATCATTCTGTCCACTAATTCAGCCAATAAAATTAGCTACCTTAACGTAATACAGTCAATAAAACAATTTTTTCTTCAACAGAATTCATCATGTAAACTGTATTCACACAGTTAAAAACATAAAAAGCATTGCATATTTCCTGTGGTAAACTTAAACAATTTGTGCCCGTCTTTTTAGTTCACTAGAAATAGAAATGTCATTCTTAATAGCAGGTGGGCTAGACGCATATGGTCTTAATTGCTATACAATTCCTTTATATAGTAACCTAGTGTTCCAATCTCTCCCACCCGATAAACTGTAGAGTCTACCTTCTCTAATATTGCAAATTTAAAAATCG